>NC_141322.1:30942722-31522722 GCF_037954235.1 Aulostomus chinensis | reverse complement strand
TCTTAAGTCTTCCTACGCCTGATCACGTCTCACTCGTGCCTGCAGGGGGCGGCAGCAGAGCTCCAGAGGGGAGCGCAGCTGCTGCATCTGCAGGAGGTTCTGTGCTCAGAGGGGAGATTAACAGGCATCTGATCCGAGTCCTCAGATATTCTGGGAGGCAGAGCTCAGGTTTCATACCGGCAGCTCAACAATGACCTCCTCCCCGCTGCAACCGGAGACCAAAACCAGTGCTGCTCATATTTCAGAAAAATGCCAGGAGACGGCTGCAGCATCTGGCCACAACTGCTGCATCACAACGAACGCCACATCAGACCAGCGCATGTCGGCGGCTCCATGACAGAGACAGAGTCAGTGAATGCAGAAGACACTGAACAGCCTGCACACAGGAAACGGCAGGGATGCGCTTCCTCCTCCGGTCCTCTGACGCCATGTCGTCAGTGCTGCGATCCTGACATCTAGAGAAGTAGCTCCACCTCCCGGTCGTAGCATTTTCTCCTGATGTTTGTTTTCTGTACATTTGTGAACAGGAGCCTTGCGTCTGCAGGGCTGCTGCTGCTGCAGGAGACCGGGCTGGACTTTGAGATTCTGCGGTTTCCTATTGATCTGGGACAGGACGTGCAAACTGAACCTCTGTAGTTTATTGATGTCTCTGTGAGTGCATGTTATCTGGTTACGGCTAGAAGGGGCTTTTGTGCTTCAGGCTGATAACGGGGACATGTTTCTGCAGGAGAAGACAGTCTGAGCGTCTCGGTCTGGACATCAGGATCAAGCGAACGGGATCAGGTTTCAGAACGATGTCAGAAGATCACATTTATCCATCAGAGAGACTGCAGACTGACTCCTGTCCTCCTGGAGCTTCTGATAATGTTTGATGAGACTCAGAAAAGCTTTGAGCAAACACACACACACACACACACACACACACACACTCCTGATAACAGTTCACCAACAGCAGGCTGATGGCTCCTCTTACATAAACACTGAGTTCACATACTGACATGTTGCAAAAGACAAACTAGTCTGACGTGTCCATCTGAATTGATCCGTTCCTCTGTTTTTACTCTGGAGACATGGACAGACTTGAGTGGTGCAGGTTAAATCAGGACCAGGCAGAACTGGACCACGATCAGTAAACATCTATGTACCCCTGCATGTGAGACGATGATCTCGAGAACCTTTTCTCCTCGCGACTCCCAACATGGCGACGCCGATCTTTTCCTGGTTAGGTGACGCTATCATTCGCTGGCTTGGTGTCAGAACAACAGATAAACATACAAACCGTAATGATGTCATCATCCATCTAACAATCTGGATGCAACAAATCTGTACCTACATACCGATCAACACTGCCAGGTGACTTTTGATTGTCACTCTGTGCTAAGCTAACTAGCGCAGGTCTCAGTTCCCTAGAGGAGTGTCTCTCTCTCCTTGTCTGTCTCTGGGGACGACGGACACAAAGAGACTTTCTCTAAAAGTTACTCCTTTAAAGTCCCTTTAGTTTGGTCTGTGTGACTGCAGGTCCACCTGTTCCTCTGAGGACCAGTGAAGATTTTAGTCCCAGAGCAGGACAGCAGCGAGAGTGTCAGAGCTCCCACCCTCATCAAGTTCCCCTGCCAACACTGACTTGTCGGTTTCATCCGATGCTCACCTCGTCCACACCGACCTCACGCTGGCTAATTAGCAGTTAGCACTGAGCCACACTCCAACACACGACTCAGGACTTCAATTATTCATGAAATCTGAACTACAATGCAGGCAGTAATGTTCCACTGAAACCAGTGAGCTCCAGGACATGGCCATTCAGGAGCATTTCAAGATGATCTGAAAGAGAGAAACTGTCAAACTGAAACAATCTCCACTGAGTCATAAAGTCCTTAATTTCAAAGACTTGTTATGTTTGAAGTTGGAACAGAAGTTCATCCATTTTCTCCAGTGTGTTCAGGCGGATGAACAGATTTGGTTGTCAGGTCAAAGCTCCAGGAGGGTCCTGGATCGGCGCCTTGGTCTCTTACCAGACTTCACTACTCCCACCCTGGGTGTCGGCAGCCGCTGAGGGTCTTTGCTGGTCCTCGGATCCATGTCCTGATGCTCCTCAGGAGTTTCAGCCTGCACGCAGCAGCCTCCCCTTCGGACTGAATCATGCCAAGAGTAAAACAACCGTCACATGATCCTCTGAGTGTCTCCCTGCCTCCTCCTCCTCCTCCTCCTCCTCCTCCCCCTCCTCCTCCTCCTCCTCCTCCTCCTCCTCTTTGTAAAGCACCATTACTAACTAACCTGCTCAGAGCCTTTTCCCACGCTGCTCTGGTCCAAGTTCAGCAGCTCAGCTACATGTGACATTATGCCAGCATGCTGATGTCTTGCAGGCATGATATTTACCATGGTTGTAGCTTAGTTAGCACATAGCACAGCTAGCACAGAGGGCTGGAACACATCATCAGCTGACCCAATAAAAAGTCAGGAGGTCAAAGTTATGAGTGACACGGATGTCTGCAACAACATTCATGTATTCATATTCTGATTTAAGTCTTGTTCCCTTCCCGGATATCTAACAAGCACCGAGGGAAGGTGCAGCAGGGTGTTTTCACGAGATGTCAGTGACTGCAGCGTGTCTTTGTCTTCAGTCTGGTGTCCTCAGGTTGGAATCAGAGCAGCAGTTGAGCCTCTGAAGAGCCCGTTAGCAGCAGGTGTTCTGCTCCATTACGCTCAGACACTTGTGATGAACTGGGAACCGTTCACAGCTTCATCAGCTGTCACAGGAAACCTGAGCAGCAGGAACTCACCGTTTGGATGCTTGCCATTTTTCACACACTGCTGCGGCGGAGGCTCGCGGTCGATGCTGTACGCCCTCTGCAGAGGAAAGACGGAGGCAGATACAACATAAAGACCAACAATCACTGATGCAGTTTTCAGTTGAGACTTCCTGGCCTCCTCTGATATCGACTATCAAATGTGGTTTCGTGTGGCAGTGCAACAGACACCCTGAAGAAGCTTCTCATCAAAGTCAGTTCCCAGTAAACGAGTTTGCGTGTCATTCTTTGTTGTGAGTGGCCTGGACATCGCCTCCACCTGCTCGGGGGTTTGCAACAGGTGTGCTGGTGGGGTTTGGACACCAGTGGCCCCCCAAACCTAGACGGGACCAGGTAGAAACCACAACAGCAACCCATCGGTCCTCCAGCTGGAAGTTTGTGTAGCAGGCTAAAAAACACACAAGAGCTCTTCATGGCACCGCCATTTTTCAGATTTAGACGACATCAGCACTGGTTTCTAATTATCATCATAAAAATAAGAATACACGTTCACTTGATTTCACAGCCTCAAACAAGGAGGGATGGACCAGGACTGAAGCGGGGTTCATGAACCGGCTAACGGACAAACAGAGAGGCTGCAGGCCTCGGGATCGGGGGCTGATGGCTGGTCCAGGGTTCGAGAATGTTCTAGAGGCTGGGGGTTTGGGTCTGGCAGACCCGCGTCAGGCTCCATCGATGGAGGAGGTCAGGGAGGTATCAGGGGGACAGGAGGGATTTTATAGGAGACCTGGTACCTGACCTGGAACCAGTGAAGCTGGATGAGGGTGGGGGGTACGCTGCCAGGCCTTGGTGTTGGGGAGGAGCCTGGTGGCTGGGTTCAGGGCTTTACTGGGTACATGGAACCAGTGCAGTGCAGTGCAGTGCTAAGCTAACGTTAAGTTATGAGGGAACTACACCGGGATCATGACTTCAAGGTCACCACCTCTAAGCTTCAGGCTTCTTCAGCCTGCTCACATCTCTTAAGGCCGTGAGTGTGATATTTACTGGGTGTTTATGGCCACAGACCTGGGACGAGGGAACCGGACCTTCAGCTATTCGGGCCTTTCATTTTGAGGGAGTGTTGGTCTGCTTTTCTTCTTCACTGATCAACAGCACTTCTCCTCCCCACTCAGCAACAACCCCCCCCCCCCCCCCCCCCCATTCTTCCCTCCTCTTTTCCGGGAGTCTCTCAGCCGCTCAGCTCCTGTCCGGCTGCCGGCTGGTTGGACGTTGTCCTCCGTGCCTGAATGGACTTTGTGTTGGTTGCTAGGAGAAACTTCATCAGGCTTCAGCATGGTGACAAGGCCCTCAGTGTCTCACTGACCCCTCCAGTGGAGAGGGAGGGGGGGTCTGGAGGTGACATGAATGCTGTTTACCACAGAATGAAGGCAGATCGGCCAAAAAAAGACTTCATGAAAGATTCTTTTCTTCCCCGTCTCCATCTTCGCCTCAACACTGGAGCGAATTAAAGGGGCCGATCAAATCTTTCATAAACGTGTTGAATAAAAACACCAGGCACATAAGAACCTACAGAAGTACACAAAGTCGTGAAAAATACTGTCATGCTTTTGCTCAGCTGGCTGATCAACATCATCTCAGGAGCTGAGCTGCGAGCAGTCTGCCCTCTGCTGGGCAAGCAGGGGCATCACACCTCTGACGTCACTCCTGGATGTCAGGGATTAACTTGAGGCTGATTTCAGAGAGTTTGTGGGAGAACAGCACGGAGTCACGTCGGCTCCACTTGGCTGTCCCAACAAGGGTTTTGCATAGAAAACAAGACAGATTATGTGCTTCAAATTCAAAGGTGTGAATAAGAGGACAGAGAAAAAAACCTGAACACAACCTTCAGAGGTCAAAGGTTGGAGGACTGAGGGCTCCTCAGATCTGGAATACACAAAGGTACACAAGTCCACATTGACCAGACTGTCCAGGTTGTCCATCGCGTCCTTGTCAACTCAATACCTCACAAACACTGTGATGACATTTCTTTGAACTTGCTACAAACGTCTGCTGGTACACGAGGATGAACTCAGAGGGTTTTGATGGTCAAAGGTCAAGGTCACCATGACAGACAGGCATTGCTAACCCTTAAGGGACCGGTGTTCCCTGCTGCCTCTCACACGGCGCAGTTGTGAGTTGTGACTTTATGAGAGCTGTTGTCTGTCGACTCCTGTTTCCAACTGTATTTTTAGCTGCAGGGATTTTCTCTGATTGCCTTAATCTGCCTCTCTGGTCCAAGCTGGATTTAACCTGCTGCTGGTCCATATCAGCACCACAAACCTGATTTATTTTAGCTCACGTCGCTCTGAGACGCCGCAGCAACGCAGGAATCACGCGCTCCTCTCCTCCCTAATGAGCAAAGTTATATAACGAGCTGAAAATGTCCCTGCTGCTTTTTATTGTCAGACGTGATTCATTTACTCACACATGAGTTCGTCAGCTAATTGTTGAGACAAACGCTGCTGAAAGCTCCATGTTTTCAGCAGCGTTTGTCTCATTCTGCAGTTTTGGTTCACTTCCTGTTGTCTTTATTTGTTCGTCATGTGGAATTGTTCACTATGAAAGTATAGAGGAATAAAAGAAATAGATTTGGTTTCACTAAAATTAGATCTTCATCAAAACTTCCCAGAAAACTCCATATTAGGAGGAAACTAGAAATGCCAGATTGTGGCAGTAACAGTCACAGTGACCTTTGACCCCAGAACCTTGTCAGTTCATTTCAAGTCCCAGTGGATGTTTGTGCTATAATAGTAGAGAAATGAGCTCCAGGTGTCAGAGTGATACGGCGTCAGCGATTCCCTTTGCTAAAATATTCTAAAACATGGCCCAGGACGGTCGCCGGCGCCGGCGCCGACAGAGTTGTTGTTGTTGTTTTAAATTGAACCATTTTTGTTGTTTAATGAACACGTTGGCGTCATCATGTCCCAGTTTTAACAGCAGTTTGCTCAGGAGCAATGAGGTCGCATCAGAAGTCGAACCATCAGGGCTGTTTTGGTTTGTTTTTTTAACAAGAGGGTTAGTCCTGAACATTTGACCCTTTGGTAGCTCCAGAACTGTTTGTTAGTGTTAGAGCTAAAATCATTATAGCATTTTATGAAGCAGTGTGTTTGTTTGTTTGCTCTTTCGCTGTCCAGAGTCCGTCGATGAGCCTGGAGCGAGAGGCTGATTTTGTTGTTATTGTTGACGTGGAGACTGATGGATCTCCTCATGCGCCTCAGAGATGCTGCAGAGACAGCAGTCGCCTCTTATTTAGCTCACTCATAGCCTGTTACTTGTTTGAGCTGGCACAGCATCCACAGTCCACCAGAAAGCTGTGGCAAACATCTGTATCTGGAGGCCATCCCAGCCCAAAAACCCACAACAGAGTTTCTGTGGACGTTTTCATGGGAATGGATGAACCTTTGGTGGGTACACGGCTGTGAATAAGATGCCAGCACTGGAGGTATTCGATTGCAGTGAAGCCAGTTTTCTAACAGAAGAGCTATTTGTGAGCATTGGAGCTACTTGTTAGCGTAAGAGCTATTTGTTAGTATTGGAGCTACTTGTTAGCGTAAGAGCTATTTGTTAGCATTGGAGGTAATTGTTAGCGTAAGAGCTATTTGTGAGCATTGGAGCTACTTGTTAGCGTAAGAGCTATTTGTGAGCATTGGAGCTACTTGTTAGCGTAAGAGCTATTTGTGAGCATTGGAGCTACTTGTTAGCGTAAGAGCTATTTGTGAGCATTGGAGCTACTTGTTAGCGTAAGAGCTATTTGTGAGCATTGGAGCTACTTGTTAGCGTAAGAGCTATTTGTGAGCATTGGAGCTACTTGTTAGCGTAAGAGCTATTTGTGAGCATTGGAGCTACTTGTTAGCGTAAGAGCTATTTGTGAGCATTGGAGCTACTTGTTAGCGTAAGAGCTATTTGTGAGCATTGGAGCTACTTGTTAGCGTAAGAGCTATTTGTGAGCATTGGAGCTACTTGTTAGCGTAAGAGCTATTTGTGAGCATTGGAGCTACTTGTTAGCGTAAGAGCTATTTGTGAGCATTGGAGCTACTTGTTAGCGTAAGAGCTATTTGTGAGCATTGGAGCTACTTGTTAGCGTAAGAGCTATTTGTTGCTGCCAAGGTTGACTTTCTTATAACTTCAGAGCTGGTTTCAATCATATTCACGCGAACAATACTCTTTAACTAAATAGACTCTAGAGTTGCTCACTGTTTTCTGTCAATGATCACTCATATTTTGTGTAACTTTATTATATTTATCTTTTAATAAATCACTAAAATTTTACACTTATGTTTAATTTTTCTCTGATTGTGGAATGGTTCCAGTGTTCTCCGAGACACTGTATCAAAGCTAGACATCTATTATTGTGGGACCTTGGACTCGCTGACCATTGATGTCAACAAGAATATGATATGACATGCTTCTGTTACATGATACAAGATTTATTCCTGATGGTAAATTTCTCTCAGACCCTGAACGCATCGGCCACCTGCTGCTGCTGATAGGAAACTCACATGAAGTTAAAAATAGATTCATGAGTGCATCCGAGGGGGACTTCACGCTAACTGATACATTCAGCACCGTCCAGCCTCCAAACACCCAGAATACACCAGCTGCTTGTCACCATGACAACAAACACACCCCAACACACCCACCTCGACAGGTGTGTCGCGCCCCATAGCTCAAATATTTGACAAAGCTCTGCTTTCTCTCTGGATAATCAGAAACTCTGAAGCCGTCCGGCAAATCACATTCCACTGATCTCCATGTTGTTTCACCTCTGCGGACCTTTGCTGCCCCAAACAACCGACGTGAGAAGAAACAAACGCAGATGCAGAACACAAACGTAGAACAGTTTCAGCTGTTTTTGATGCTTTACTGTCAGTTAAGCTTAAAGCCGCTTGTGCTCAAAACCAAAATACATCAAACCTCTTTTTAGGGTTGAATAAAAAGCAAAATGATGGAAAAGTTTTTAAAGCTTTACAGGAACACACCAACTTTTTGTTTGTCCGTCGTCTCCAGAGACAGACATGAATATAGCAACCCTCCTCCACGCTAGTTAGCTTAGCACAATGAATGATAATGGGTGGGAAGTGTTAGCATGTCTCTATCAAAAGCCACCAAATACACTTCTCCGAAATGCTTTTGGCCTTCATTATAAAGACCTGAACAGTGTTTTGGCCTTTCAGGGGTTCAGTGGAAGAAAAATCTGAAAACAGGTATGAAAGCATGATTCCACACAGAAAGTTTATTTCTGAGTTCCCACTAGCAGAAGGCAAGAGCTCGCAAAGTCCTTCGATCCTTCAATACTCCTTTGTGACTCCGAATGCAAAAAAGAGCTGGCTACGTATATTTAGCATGACGCATGTAGCTAGTGGAGCCTGACAGCTAACAAACGCTAAATTGTCATGAAATGTTTTTCGCACTTCACAATGATTATAGTCAGAAACCTAGTCTGAACTACTTTCCTGACACCTGGGCGCAGTGATGTCATGCAACACCTGATCTGTTTCATGACTCATGAGATATGCTAACACTTCCCATCCACTACCATTCTTGGTGCCAAGCTACCAAAATTTCCTAAGGCAGCAAAGAGGAGAGAGAGTTGTCTCCACCTTCCTGTCCTGGGACAATGGAGGATAAGCAGAGACAAACAGAATCACGAGTCATGAAGATGCACTTGTACATGTCAACGGGCAGAGGTGCAGGGAACATAGTGCGAATACACACACACACACGCGCAGTGTATAGAAATGTCATTTGCAGGTCACATCGCTACATCCTTATTCTCTTTGAACAGTTTCCCATTTGAGAAGTTGAAACTGGTGAATCTTTCCGGGGATTTCAGAGAACATGAATTGATGATCTATCTGTGGATCGTCTCGTTCTTGTCACGCAGACCAGTATTTTCAGGTGTGGTCTCTGTCACTGAGGACAAGGTGAATAAAATTGTCGTTGTTTTTAAGGAGGAAAATGAGAGTCCACACCGACATGAACTCCAGACCCCTGTGACTAAACGTTCTCACCGAGGACAAACGAGCAGAGCTGCACTGACCTTCTTTCCATAAGAGGCTCCCATTCTTCACCTCTTGAGTTTTGGTGTGTTTGTCCCAGCAGGATACAGTCCACTTAGTCTCTGTGCTTTTCTTTCCTCCCCTCTTCTTTATTCCATCAGCTTTCAGCCCCCTCCTCACCCTCCCTTCCCCCAGTGCTTGGCAGCCTGACAGCCTGGTCGCTGGGGTCAGTTCACCCACAGCTCATCAGCCTCACCACGCCAAACCCTAACAGGAGAGAGAGCAGCGGGCCAGGGTGGGAACAATCTGAATGGTGGACAGAGTGGAAGAGGAGGAAGAGGAGGAAGAGGAGGAGGAGGAAGAGGAGGAAGAGGAGGAGGAGGAGGAGGAGGAGGAAGAGGAGGAAGAGGAGGAGGAGGCGTCCCAACCACCTGTTGCTGCCTGACTTCCTGCTCTCAGTTGTGAGGAGTTAACGTCTCGAGCAGGATTAATTTAAGTGGCGCTGACAGGAGAGAGAATGGTGTTGAAAGTAACTTGTTAGCTTGTAATCAGATTACTATGTTCATTGACAGTAATGGATTACAATATCTTTATAATTCTGCATAGCGGTTGAACACTGGTCCCTGTGCCCCATGTTGTCCAAAACGCACTTCTGAGTGACAGCTCAGGTACGTTAACAGGTATCCCACAAAGAGGACCAACCTGTCAGGCCTGCAGCACCCGGACACGCTAGCCTGTCATCCAGGGCGCAACTGTAGAAGTTCACCCACCAAATTGCGACTGCGATTGTCTGACAACATCAAGTGAAGGAGGAATGATGTCAGCAGCAGCAGGTCCCTCTTCTCTAGCAGCAGCAGTTTTCTTTATGCTTCTTTGAGAATAAAATTTGAGCAGAAGCATCAGGAACCCACCACAGAGGTTAATCAGGTCGCTGGTGGGGGAACCAGCGAGTCGGTACCTCTGCCTCAGAGCTGGAACTGGGACTGAACAGGAAGATGCACCATGGGTTCCTGCGAATACAGGAAGCAGAATGCAGCAAGGAAACTGTGGATCTCTATAGAAATACTGCAGTTAATTATCATACATGAATTATTATAATCACATTATTAAGACTGATCACCTCAACAAAGTGGGACAATAACAAGTGATTTATATGACAGTCACAACAGGAACGTTGAGCCGTTCATTGTTACAGCCTTGAGAAGGAAAGATTAACTGGGTCATAGTGCCCTCTAGTGGCAGAGCATGTCATAGGATAAAAACCCCTCAATCATGACAAGGAAAAAGCTTTTAATCATAAATATAAAGTAACTATAATATGATGTGAGCAAGTTATCAAATGTAGAGTGGCCATCAAAACTGCTCAACAACCAGTATACTTGTAGTCCAACAGGAAGTGACCAGGTCAGGGATGAGGTCAACATCTCCTGGTTCCCCCACCAACAGGAAGTGGTCATCTCCTGGTTCCTCCACCAACAGGAAGTGGTCATCTCCTGGTTCCTCCCCCAGCAGCCAATAGGATCGCTCCATGTGATTGTGGTGATTGAATCAGTAAATCAGCTCTGGTGAACAAAAGTTGATGATCTTCCAGGTTGAGTTCATCAAGATCATCTTCACTAATGAACCCTCTGATGATGCTGGAAGCCTGGAAGCTACGTTAGCAGTGCTAAGCTAACGTTAGCCTAGGAAGGAGCTACACCAGGGTCACATGACTTCAAGGTCACCACCAGCTTCAGGCTTCTTGTGTTCCCCTGATGAACTTTAATGACCTCCATGACCTCTGTAGGCTCCTCTAGACTCTTGTTAGCTACCCAGGTTTTTAAGACTCCACCACTCCAACATCCACCGGTCTGGTGTTTACTGGTGGATCTGATGTAGAACTGAACCTCCACCATCCACCAGTCTGGTGTTTACTGGTGGATCTGATGTAGAACTGAACCTCCACCATCCCCCAGTCTGGTGTTTACTGGTGGATCTGATGTAGAACTGAACCTCCACCATCCCCCAGTCTGGTGTTTACTGGTGGATCTGATGTAGAACTGAACCTCCACCATCCACCAGTCTGGTGTTTACTGGTGGATCTGATGTAGACCTGAACCTCCAACATCCACCGATCTGGTGTTTACTGGTGGATCTGATGTAGACCTGAACCTCCACCATCCACCGGTCTGGTGTTTACTGGTGGATCTGATGTAGAACTGAACCTCCACCATCCACCAGTCTGGTGTTACTGGTGGATCTGATGTAGAACTGAACCTCCACCATCCACCAGTCTGGTGTTTACTGGTGGATCTGATGTAGAACTGAACCTACAACATCCACCGGTCTGGTGTTACTGGTGGATCTGATGTAGAACTGAACCTCCACCATCCACCAGTCTGGTGTTTACTGGTGGATCTGATGTAGAACTGAACCTCCAACATCCACTGGTCTGGTGTTACTGGTGGATCTGATGTAGAACTGAACCTACAACATCCACCGGTCTGGTGTTACTGGTGGATCTGATGTAGAACTGAACCTTCAACAACCACCGGTCTGGTGTTACTGGTGGATCTGATGTAGAACTGAACCTCCACCATCCACCAGTCTGGTGTTACTGGTGGATCTGATGTAGAACTGAACCTACAACATCCACCGGTCTGGTGTTTACTGGTGGATCTGATGTAGAACTGAACCTCCACCATCCACCAGTCTGGTGTTACTGGTGGATCTGATGTAGAACTGAACCTACAACATCCACCGGTCTGGTGTTTACTGGTGAATTAGTTTGATTTCTTGGTGCCAGCTTTCTTGTGAGCAGTTCATTTTGATTGACATTCAAATTAGATTCATCGTTATTTCTGTCATTTCTTTACTGGTGTTTTTCTTCCTTCAGCTGGTGAAATATGAAGAACACAAATGTTACGAGTCAGAAGACAAAAGTGTGTTGATGCTTCAAGGGTTTTAATGAGCAGAGGCAAAGAAATCAGAACGTGGGTTTGGCCGTAGTTTTCTGAGCTCTGATTGTTTTGGGCCTGAAGGTTCTGCTCTCACGGTTCCATGCTGTTGAACAGAAACAAGGTTATTCAGATACTGTAACTCAGGTAATGAGCCATGAAAAGAACAAGCCAACAATTAGAGTAACAGCAAGTATACGTTACATTTGTTGATGAGTTTTCAATTTGTCTCCATTAAAAGTTTGTTGAACGAGTTCTGAACTGTTTCTGCGAGCAAAGAGCGTTTGATGGAGGACTTGGAAATGTGGACTTGCTGGCATGTAAATGTTTCTGAGCTTTATGAGTTCAGTTTCTCCAACATGATGGAAGAGTCGGCAGGTTGTACGCTGCACGGGACAAACACACTCAGAGGGTTCTGAGATTAAACTCTCCAGACTTGAATATCATTTTACAAGGCGGAGATGATAAGGTGGAGATGTCGGGGACTTTGTGAGGGACAGATGTGTCCAGTGGTGGATTCGGTTTACAGAAGACGACCGCATCACTGAATCTGCGCAGGATCTCCCCACTCATCATCCCGCCAATCAAAGTGCTCGTCACCTCCTGACCTGTAAAACTGCAGTTGCAGGTTTTCAAAGTGTTTTTTCATCCTCATCAGTCCCTCCAGGACTGTGTCCACTGGCATCCACTGTAACCATGGCAACACGTCAGGATATTGAGTGACAACAACAACAAAGAATCAAAAACCAGAGATTGTTTGTGCGCTCGGTGACGCGTCTTCACCTTCAGATTCAGCTCGGCGTACTGCTGGTCCGTCAAACTCAAGCTGCAAACCAAACACAGGAGCAGGATGACAAGCTCTCACTCGCCAGCAGGCAAAAAGGCACAGCGTTGACAGGGTTTTCCTTGCTGATATTTAGAACGCTGATCTGTGTTTCCTGTATGAATACAAGCTCATACGGCAGTCGCGTTTGGTACAGACCGAAATACACATGTAAACATCCTAATTTGAGGAAGTATTCATTTCCAAATCATTTAAAAAAAAAATCACAACTTCAGTGCTGTTTGATCATCACAAACATCAGATGATGGTCAGAGCTGGGTGACCAGGATCTGCTGATATTATTGTGCATTGATAGGAATGCAAATTAAAGGAAAGAAATAAAATGGAATAAATAATTCAAAAGGAATTGTGTCAAATAATCATAAATCAGCAGGTATATAATATTAGATCAAAATGATTCAGCCCCTTAGAGGGTCCTCGCGTCCTGCCGAAGGGCCCTGGCCCAGTTGTTGAGAAACTGTGTCTGGGATATATTAACATATAAATTAATGACAAACAAAGTTTGAGACATCTCCCAACAATCTCTTCCATCTCGTTTGCTGTTTGAACCGTCGTGTAAAGATCAGCAGAAGCTGAGCCTTCATTCATCCTCACCTGGTGTACAGCTGCCACATCTCCTTGGAATATTTCTCCAGAAGTCCCAGACCGGACTGCATGTCGCTGACGTTCAGCTCCTGGAACCACAGTGACACACGTCAGGAACCTCAGTGACACACGTCAGGAACCGCAGTGACACACGTCAGGAACCTCAGTGACACACGTCAGGAACCTCAGTGACACACGTCAGGAACCGCAGTGACACTAAAAGAACCACACACCAGGATGTCAGACTCACCTGAGGAGTCAGCAGAGCTACACTGGGCCTCGGTTTACCCAAACTGCAACATGACAAGAGACAAATGGACGCACACAAGCAGACGTCTTCATTACTGCACTGAGGAGACTACAGGGGAGAATTACTGCAAGATAAAAGTGCATTTGTTTGAGGTCTGAGGCGGCAGGACCCTGAAAGTGACTGAGCATCAGGAGCAGGAAGGAACCACTGCAGGGAAACGTGGCATCAGTGACAGAATGAGCATGTGTGGACGTTAGCAGGCTGAGCACCTGTCAAACACTGGCAGCAGCTCCTGCGTGTGGTTGTTTAAGATCTTCAAACCATACTGGACGTGGGCAATCGTCAGAACCTGAAACACAGCAGCAAACTCAGGACACCAACGGATGCCAAACCCACCAAGAATCACAAATCACCGGATGCCTCTGTGGGCAGCGGCGTGCTGCTCACCGTCGACTCCACATCGCCAAGTTTCTGCTCAGCAGCTAACCTGCAACACGAGATAGAAAATCCCTTTAGCAGCGACATAACATGTAAGTTACAGTTAACACAGTCCATCTGTCAATAACCCTGAAAATGAACCAATGATTCGAATTCAGAGTAACAGGATTGCTTTTTACTGATTCAGTTTATCTGCTAAATGTCTGTGCGCTGACAATAAATTCAGTGTTTCTGAAAATCAAAGCGAGGCCTGAACCCCACAGCGCAGCTCCAGCCATCAGCAGCAGGGAGCGCCTGAGTTCGTGTCCTGAGGCATCCCAAAACCCCGTGACCTCCTGACCTTTCATAGAGACTGTTCAGCATTCTTGCCATTTGCTGTGCCATGGCAATCATCTTCATCAAGGAGCTCACCTCCTGTGAACACATTAAAATACTGACAGACGTCAGAACCAATCACATCACAGAGTGCATGTGATGTCATTGGTGTGGCGCTCACCTGAGAACTGGAGCAGAGCACATAAGAAGAGTTTGGTTAGAGTTTAACTCTGCTGATACGACACAAACTGATGTCTGTTATTAAAGATCAAACAAATGAATACAACAAAAAAAAACATCTAAAAATACAAGAAATAAACACGTAAAATAAAACAAGAAAATTGCAGAAGTACTAAAAAAAATGAACGTAAAAATGACTAAACCAAGATATTTAACACAATAAAGATAAGAAATAAAGTTGAAAATGCATAAATAAATAATATCCAAAATTAATAATATGACCAAAAAATCTGTTTCTAAAATACTTCTTTGATTAGATTAAAGATACTTAAATCATTAAGATAAAACCCTTTATCAGTCACATTAAATATCTATTATGTGGAGCCTGTAATGTTTGACACTAAAACCCCTAAAAATCACACGTTAACTTAAATGCATCAACTGAGGGAAGCAAAAAGAGAAAAGAGACATGAATGAGTTGGGATGTTCTCTGACCTTCCTCCTGTCTGGGACAATGAGAGATTGACTGAAGTGTGAAGACACACACACACACACACACACACACACACACACACACGCACACACACACTCATCAGCTTTTAAGTCAGTCACTTTTGGTTGTTTTTAGTGCTTTGATTTCTCACCGGTTCCAAACAGCAGGATGGCTGGAAAACACACAGATGATTTAATTAATAGAAAGCACTGAATCTGGTTTTAGATTAAACTTCCTCAAAAGTGCAACACAAGAATTGTGGGTGGGAAGATATCAGTGTCCCACAGTTAAACGTGTTGAATTCATGAAGAAACTGGTGTAGCTCCTCCCTACGCTACCGTTAGCTTAGCACTGCTAATGTAGCATCCAGGCCTCCAGCATCATCAGAGGGTTCATCAGTGAAGGTGATCTTGATGAACTGAACCTGGAAGATCATCAACCTTTGTTCACCAGAGCTGATTTACTGGTTCAATCACCACAATCACATGGAGCGATCCTATTGGCTGCTGGGGGAGGAGCCAAGTGATGACCACTTCCTGTTGGTGGAGGAACCAGGAGATGACCACTTCCTGTTGGACTACAAAACTATCTCACTATGGTGCTGCTCTATGATCAAGAGGAGATTGCTAATGATTGCGAGCTGGTCCTGCTGGTGCTGTGGGGTGTAAAAGCCAAACTGTTTTGGTTCAGTAGTTTTTATCTCAGTCCAGGTGTTTGTGGATTACTGACCCTACGCCTGGAGAACCAAGACCTGGATGGTACCAGGCGACCAAAAACCTTTGTGGATTAGAGAAATCTAATGGAGTGATAAACACACGGGTGACGTATTATTTTAAAGTTCTCTCAAGAAGAGGAGTGGACTCACCTGTGAGCAGGACGGACTTGGGCGTCGTCGTCATCATCATCATCATCATCATCATCGTCTCTGGCGTGAAGTTTCAACTCCAGAAGGGCTGATTTCCTCTCAGAGAAGCTCACCTTTATACTCTGTCTCCACCTTCAATCTGATTGGTTTCCATCATCATCATCATCATCATCATCATCATCATCACATCCTCCTCTTCCTCGTCCCTCCAGACACCACAGCTGTTTGAAATAAGTTTTTGTGACATCCTGATACGAAGCTGACTGCTGGGAGCTGTTTGATCTGCATCATCATATTTCTCACAAACTCACCTGCCAGGTGGAGACTAACAGTTTGCTCGGTTTTATCACCCACATTTTTTACAATGACACCAAAGTGTGTACGCCAACTGGTGGCTGGGAGGCAGGGCGGCCTGCTTATGTGAATGAGCACCACCGTGTCAACATCAGGTCCACAGGCCACCAGATCCTGTCTCGTCCTGAATGTCGTTCTAGCAGCTCAGGTGAAGCCCCACATGTCCCTCAGAGGAGCCACCGGGCTGGAACTGACCTATCAGGGACGCCCCAGCTAAGATGAGACTCACCATTCTGCTCTAAAAAAAACAATGAAATTAACCCATATTTGACTCAACTGATTGGAAACATTTCAACTGGTTTGTGCTTCAAAAATGTCACCTTTGGCATTAATATTGAGGCTCAAAAGTGATAATAATAGTGATATTGTATGAAATTCTGAGACACGTGTAAAGGAGGTGTAGTTACCTGAAGCTATACGTGCTGGATGCTACCACCTATCAGTCCTGAGCCAAACATATTGAACAGAGGCCTTCCCTCTACCTAAGCGTGTGACCTCACTTCCTGTTTGTGCATCACTGAACGTAGTGCTTCGCTTGCTGTGCTAGCTAAAGTGTGATCATCCCTGCTCCTATTCTTTGACTAATTACCTGCCAAAACTACATATCTATTCGCTTTATTTGGCCAAAGTTTAAAGACCATCTGTCTTGTAGCGAGTCTCTTTCCTGTAAACTCTCCACCCTAAGCTAGCGATGGCTTCCCCCCTCTCACTCTCCTCTCTCCTGCTCAGTGGGCCACATGTTCAGTTACTCCTCTGCCTCCTGTAGTGATACTGATAAGTGCGTTAATGTAGTTTGTTTGTAGCGTTGGGGGCGAGGCTTAGCGAGGTTGAACTGGACCGATGGATCCAAATAATGAGCCGCGAGAGCTCGCCAGCTCTGGTTAGCTGGTGCAGACCGCCTTAGCTTAGCTCCTAGCTTAGCCCCGACTAGCGCTACCCCGGCAGCTCCTGAGCCGCCCGGAAACCAGGGCGGCTGGGACTGTGGGACGTAACCAGATACCAGCCACACATTGATTATATCTAAGAGAGAGGGACTAACGAGGGGTAGAGAGTCTTTAAGCCCCTCCCACTTAGATATAATCAATGTGTGGCTGGTATCTGGTTACGTCCCACAGTCCTTTAAAGTAGCAGGAATTAAAACCCTCCTCAAAAAAACCCCCAACCTTGGATCCCGAAGTTTTGGCCAACTTTACTAGGTCCATCTCAGTTGGTACTAGTTAATGATGGTTCCTCTGAGACCACTACAGTCAGTTCTGGTGTTCCACAAGGGTCTGTGCTTGGACCAGTCCTCTTCAGCCTGGACCTGCTTCCTCTAGGTCACATGATCAGGAAACACTCCATTAATGTTCACTGCTATGCAGACGACCCACAGCTGAACTCATCAATGATCCACATGCACACCAACATGCTAGTAGTTGATTGGGCTTTAAGTGCCATGGTAGCTTGTACATGACCTTAAAACTGTCTGGTCTGGTAATATTTAGCATGTGCTATGAAAGGAGCAACTAAATAAACCTTAACATTGGAATACAAAGACCCACGAGACAAAAACCTGAGCGGTTGCTTCCAGTGAGTCCCTCGGAAAGACAAGGGCCAAAGACGGGAGGAAGAGGAAGGATTGATGGAGCTGTAGAAGAGACATGGTGGATTAAAGTTGCATGAATGCAGAAGAATGAATCAGCAGATTACTGAGTCAAACAGGTCATGAAAGTGCAAACAGCCTCTAGCAGTGTTGACTTATGCTTTGAGCTTGTGAATATAACAAAAATATCAAAGTTGGAACTTTGTCATCTTGACCCAAACTCAAACAGCCTCCAGCTGAAGATGGTGGTGGCAATTTCCACTCTTGATATTCAAAATAGTGAGCACACTATATTCCTCACATCTGATAATGAGGCCTTCATTGCTGCTATTACTGAAATGTTAATTTGTCTGTTAATGAAGGAGTGTTTCTAAGCGTCAGGAAAATGGCGGCTGGAATACTGCTTCCTGCTCACTGCAGATTGCGTAATTTGGGTTTCAAAAACATCCTACCAGGACACTGCCGATTGTGTTCTAAATAAAAAAAATATTGTGAGATATATGAGTTCATACCCTAGAGCACAGGTGTCAACTGATCCCGTGGAGGGTCGTGTGGCTGCAGGTTTTCATTCTAACCCAGCAAAAGCAACACCTGGATCTACTTAAATCAATCAAGCTGTGTCCTCACAGCTCATTGGCTGGATCAGGTGTTGCTTTTGCTGGGTTGGAATGAGAACTTGCAGCCACACGACCCTCCACGGGATCAGTTGAAACCCCTGCCCAAGAGACAGAAAACCATGTGATCACATGGACCAAACATGGTGGGTAATCATATAGGTGCACCCCAGGGATCAACACTGGGTCCTCTGTCATTCAGTTTATATATTCTTCTAACACACGTACATTTTGTAAATGGATTTACAGTTTCTGAACTCCATGTTTTAAAATGTAAAAAAAAGATTTTACCAGTTGTTGACAAAACACACAGCAGAAAAATACCGGATATTGAGTTTACTTGGGTTTCAAAAGTGAAAGTACACATGGCTCACAATTTTTGTGTACTCTAGTGCCATGGAGCCTCTTCGAAGTGTTGACCTGTTAAGGTCATGTTTGCGTTCCAGGTGTGGCCCAAATCTCACCATCTCACCCAGTCTGAGAAGCTGGATCCTCGCGGCGTAATCCAGTAAAAATCCTGCTGTGCTCGGACTTCATTCAGCCCAGCAGTGTCGATACTCTGGATAAAAGCCTCCAGCCGTCGATTTATCTGCGCCTCTACTGAGGAAGCCTTATTCCGCTGTCACCGCTCTCCCTCTGCGTCCATCAATGACGCCATTAGGCCCATCAGAAAGCAGGTCGAAGCGCGTACTTCTGCCTTTATCTGTCTCCTCTGAGTTAAGTGGTTCTCAGCTAGACTCACCAGTCGCTGTTGGCTTCAACTTGAGCCCTGATCATTTTCGACAATATTTGTTGGCAATTTGTCAAACTGTCTCTATTCAAAGTTTCCTAGATGAGCTTTTATCTGTTCCTGTTTGCGTCGCAGCAGCTCTGGCTGGATGACCAGCGTGCCCTTGTGAATCTCATACACAAACGTTAACATTTCTGAACCAGACATGTTACACTTCGATATTTCTGATGTGAGGAGCAGTACTGGAACCCACTGATGCCTTGCTTCATCAGCAGGATGTGTTATAAAGTCACCCCAAAACCCAGCTCACGTTTATTTTTGTCTTCACCCGTGGTTCAGTTTTCACTGCAGAAAGCTGCATGTGGAGGAGACTTGTTGTTATGACGGGTTTATCAGAACAGTGGAAGATTTTGTGAGTGTTCTGCATGTGCGTGCATGGAGGAATTTTGTGAGTGTTCTGCATGTGCGTGCATGGAGGAATTGCACTGACGCAGAGAGGAGAGATGCTGCAGCCGTGCGATAATAAATGATATCAAAACTTAAACTCAAGCTGATCAATACTCATCACTCATCAATACTGAATGCGAATTTCAGTGCCCACTCCTACGTGCAAAACAAAGTACAGTTCAGATTTAAACGAGGAATTTTGGTAATCAAGTTACTCAAGGAATCGTTTCAGCAGTAATGAGTCACCATCATTCCAGCTTCAAATGATGGCGATGGTGGCGAAGCAGCTCGTCAGCCGAGGAACACAGAAGTGGTTTGACTGGGTTCTTTGACGTGGATCCTGGCTTCACCGCAGCAGTGGGTTTTGTGATGTCTCTGGGAACCTCTTTGGTTCTCTTTGAGCTCAGACTTTAATCTATTGAATAGATTACACACTCTCTCACTGGTGAACCGCGTGTGGTACAAATGTAGCATTGGGTTTTGCTCACTACCTTCATTAGGAGAGATCAGATCCATCAAACAGGTTCTGCAACGTCGCAGTCTTACACTGCGACTGAACACACGACGCTGCTGCTATCATCACATCAGAGTAAACTGGTGGCTTCAATATGGATGCATACTAAAAATAATGAACATTTATTCAATAAACTCTAAAGAGATGTGTACTGATCACACTGACCTGAGGAGGATCCTTCACCCTGGTCAGAAACTGCTGAACCGAGTCATTGCCAAAGGAGAATTTACTGTCAGAAATGATTTTTTTCTTTTACTTTCAAAATGAAAACGTGTAATTTTGCATTAACTATCATCAGAAGATGTAAGATCATAATGATGAAGAAATCGTGCCAAAAACATCAGTCAACATTTGTCAATCGTAGCACATTCAAGCCCTGGTGACGTCCTGGTCCCTGAGCTGCTGAGTCTGGTGGCAGCACCACAAACCTCTGGCTCTGCGGGGGTTAACAACATTCCCGGTTTGCTCTCGTCACCACGACTGGGAAGCTCCTGATGTTCCCTGTCAGCAAGTAGAAGAGCAGGAGGATCACCAGAGATCCAACGCGTGGTACCTGGACCACTGTCGTGGGCGTCTGGAGAACCGAGTGGATGCTGCTCAGAGAACTACTTGAGGACGTGATGGCGTTTCTTCACCATCAATCAAAGAAACTCTCAGGAAGCCGAGTCGACCCAAACACCACTGAGTTTATTACTTCTCTACACAATAAATAAAACGTTAATATGTCAGTGATTATTCTAATGTGCGGACATTTTAGTTTTCCAGACACACTGAACAGCTGCAGAGTGATTTACTATTTAAAGACTCGTCCACAAAATGGCCGCCGGACCTGCTGCGGACAGTCTGATCTGGGCTCTACTGCTCTGCAGTGGGTGGCGTCTCCGGCTCATCGTGGCTCGGCCCCGACATCTGCATGAAGAGGTCCCTCAGCTCCGTGATGTCGTCATCGAGCGACGGCAGGGGCGGGGTCGAATGCTGTTCACGCTCTTCAATGAAATCCCACAGTCGGACGTTGTTCATGAACTGAAACCGAACCAGAAACACAGATGATGAAGTCGAAAAGTCAAACTGCTGAACTATGGAACAACATGGCAGCTGTGGCCTCTGACCCGCACGTTCCCCTCTGAGCTCAGCTGTTTCCGGGGCCGGTCCGGTTCTGCTCGGGTTCCGTCGGGGTAGGCGTGAAGATACAAACACTTTCCTCCAAATGGGCACAACCCACGACCCTGATCGAAGTACTTGCAGGCCTTCTTACTGCAGAGACACGAGATGCTCTCCGTCTGCGTGTACTGCATCAGCCCAGAAGGTTCTGCTGGGACAGGTACTCACCTGACTCCAGACTTGAAGAGGTCCACCAGGTTGTCCTTGTCATCCTGGTCCTCCACCCAGTAGACCGAAGGGATGACGAACTCTGAGATGACCCGACACTCAGGACATGATCTGAGATGACATTCAGTGAAGGTGTTAACTTGAGTTGGAATATTTAATTTACAAACTACAGAACAAAGTCCAAGACCCCAACAACGTGACGCTGAGGTTCCACATGGAACTTCCCTTCACGGGAGAAAGTCTTACTTGATGATCTTGTTGCTGAAGTTTCGAGTGCAGCGCCACTGTCGGATGCAGGCCAGACAGAAGGTGTGACAGCACGAGGACAGAATACCGAACCGGCGGTCCGAGGGGTTGGCCTTCTGCACCACCACCTCCATACAGATCGAACACACCTGAATCACAACCACGACAGCAGTTACTACGACCGCCAACAGCAGAGCGGCCTGCTCCGAGGAGGGAACCCACCTTGTCCTGGCTGAGCTGGGCAGCAAACGCCTTCTCCATGTCCGTCTCAAAGGCCAGGAGGCACATCTGCAGACAAACGGACAGAAGACACGGCGCTGTCACATCGTTCCTTATCCGGCTCCGCCCACGCAGGGAACCTGAAGCGTCATGGTGCCTGTTGCTAATGCGTCCGCTAACCTCTGCTAGTTGGACCAGGTTAGCGGGTCTTGTGAACATGACGGAACCTGACCTGACTGATTTCACCGCCTCCAGCCAGATGTCACTGTCGCACTTAACACTCGCCATCTTCACGTTTATCGTTTGCTGCACACTTGATTGACGATTTTCTTCAAATTTGTAACTAAACACTTTGGTAATTTTATATAAACAATTTATCCACAGACATGAATGGCGACGGCGGTGGGCAGCAAACATGGTGGAGATGAACGCGCACCTTCTCGTGAGCCCTCCTCTGCTCGGGGTCGTAGGGATGCAGCACCTGCAGCCCGCACACCTCACACTGGTCTCCATGGAGGTACGTACAGTTTTCCTTGTAATAACAGTGACCGGCGGCGGCGTATGGACACAGCTGGGGAAGGTAAGCCCCTCCCACCTGAGGAGGTGCTACAGTAACAGGGAAAAGAAAACAATTCATGTGGCTGTTGATCAGCCTGTAGTCAACCAATCAGGAGCAGCAGCCTCTTGGTCTCACCTTGCTCCTGCGCTGGGGTTTCCAAACCCGTCCTGATCGCATCCACATACGACTGAGGAGCCGCTGCTGCTGTAACCTCTGACCTCAAACTGTCTGCTCGACTTCCAAACACGCTGTCGACCTGCGCCACTGAGTGACGGACGGACAGAGAGTTCATGAACCTGTAATACTCAGCATGTTGGATGAAACATCCTACAAAAATGAAGCTGAAGCATTTAGGAGGTGAGGTTTCCCTGTTCTCTGCGTGTCCTGCTGCTGCTCACCAACAGGGGGCAGCACTCAGCTACACGCCACTGTAGGTGAGAGTTGACATTCCTTTTTACGACACCACAGAGCCTTTGAATACGGAAAAATCTAAATCAGTTGCAGCTCCACCCCTGAGCTGCACCGAGTCAACGGACGCCGCCTCAGTCACCTCTTTCTCTCGGAGCCATCATCTTCTTCGCTCCAGCTCTGACTGAAGCTCCGCCTCCAGACCCTCCTCCGCCCGCCTGGTAATCTGAAGCTCCACCCCCTCCTCTGAAAGATGGCTTGATGTGGTCGTATCTGCACAAAAGTCACACACACACACACACATATACACACAGAGTCTGGTGACTGAGGTCATGACGGACGCTCCCGGCACCTGAGCAGAGCGTTACCTGCAGCGCTCCCCGTAGGCGCACACTCCTCGCTGGTAGAACTTGCAGATGGTGGAGGGTTTACTGTTGGTGGGGTCATGAGAGAACTGACAGCGGCTGCCCTCCCTGCACACGCCGTGGAGGAAGTACCTGCAAAACACATGCCTGTTACACCCCTCCCACAGGAAGCTGACAGAGACACGCTCATCACCATGGCAACAGAGGAACTTGTTCCATTACAGGTAAACCAAAGTGAAATCTGATTCCAGGACGAACAGCAAACAGAGCCAGGAGGCCCCGGAGTCTCTCCTGGCACCGCTGACACCAGCCGGCGGCCCCGGCCTTCATCACGCCCCCAGATATCGATGCTTCATTGATCAGCCTCCTCTTATTTGCTGGCCTTCACAGCAAGCAACCTGCGCCCTGCTGTGGTCACGTGACTTAGGGCTTTACCAAATGTTATGGGGGGACAGAAAAACGGTATTATAAAAATTAAAAGTTTCCATGAATTTTCAGAGAAAATTAGATATGAAAACATCAGGAGGAAAGTCTGAACAGTTCCTTCCTCCACGGTGAGAACACAGTAATACTACAGATACTAGTGCAGGAGTACCACTGAGCAGTACTCACTTCAATACATTAACAGGGACTTTCAGGTGTGATGATCACCAGTCACACCGCGAACCGAGCGCCTTAAATAAAACACACCAACACCCGATGCAACATCTGGATCGAGAGAAAAGCAGCTGGACGTCGCCGAGCCCCGGGGGACGTCACGGCAGTCAGGAGACGCCCGCGCTTCCTGTCGTTCAGGTCCGCCGGGACGATCCCGACGTTCGGTCCAGTCTTTGTTACACGATTCACACGAGGACAACTGCGTCTGGTGCGCAAGCTAGCAGCTAAAAACATTAGCATGAGGGCTAACGGATCCCCCAGGAAGGGGGCGCGAGCCGCAGTTGCAGACACGTGACTGACGGACTCACCTGCACGTCACCTGTTTGGTGCTCATCCTCCTCGCGGGGCGTCGGCTACGACACTTCAGGGGGATCAAATCTGCGAAGTTGCGACTGTGGTGTCCCGCTCAATCAAGTCCGGTTGACACCTGTAATCACAACAGGAAGTTCCTCTTCTTCTGTGGTCAGTTGGCGGGAGGGGAACAACGAGTCGGCGCGATACCGCCACCGGCTGGTGTGGCAACGGAACAGGATGTCGAATATTGAATTAAAAAAAAAAGTGAAAAATCAGAATCAGAGTATTCTTTTTTAATCTTTTCTCCTCCTGTAAAGTGAACTCAGAGTGAGGCCACGCCTCCACGTCCCGCAGCTGCGTCACGCAGCGGGAATCAAGAACTTAATAATTAACTGCAGGTGGAGGGCAAAGTCAAAACAAAGCAATCTGAGCAGAAAACGAACAATGTTGGACAAATAATTACAAACAAGTAGCTTGTGATATTCAGGTGCTCGTGGACATTCACTTGTTCTTCTAGGTCAACACATCTGACAACGACAACTTCTCAACGTGTCTATGATTTAATAATGTCACATGCTGAGCTCCCTGCTCATGATTATGGCAACTTTCGGCTTCCATACAACAGACCAACCACCTTCACCGTGGCTCCGCCTCCACCTGCTCCATTTCCTGTCTGCTCACCTGAATCGAGACCTGCGGTTTGGCCCTCATGATGGAGACCGGAGACCTGCTGCAGTTCCGACACTGCGGCAGGACCGTTTACACGCTGGCCGACGCGGCGGGGCCGTCGGGGTTGCGGTGTCCGGTGTGCGAGCAGGCGGTGCGGCTCAGCCTGGAGGAGGCTCCGGTCCGGATCCAGACACCGATCAGGAACGGGCACAGCGCCGTATGCTGCTTCCTCGTGACGTCACAGCGCGGATTGGCTGGCCTCATGTAAACTGTTCAGTTAATTTCCATTATTTTATTCATTCTCACCTCTAATAAAAGGCTGTAAACTAAAATGCTGCATAGACGATTGAGTGAACCAGGAGCCGGAATTCAGGGCTTCTATCATGAGACTAAAAATGGACCTTCATGAAATAAATGCCTAATGCCTACACACACACACACATCCATACATATATATCTATATCTATAAGAAGGCAAGTTTTTAGGTGAAGTATGAGTTGAAGTCCCAGTGAATGTTTGTGGTGTATTTGGAGTCATAAATCGTCAACAACTGAAGCTGCATCTTCCGTCCATTCCAAATGTCCAGTTTCTAAATGTAAACTCAAGTGGCTTCGTCTAAATGTCTGTCTGGGTCTCTCAGACCTGGGCTGGTGGCCTCCTCTTCCCCAGGTGGTCAACACTTCAGTCTCTGGGACTCTTCAGGGATTTCTTCAGATTTAGTGTGAATGTCCACTTGGACTTAAATACAAGACAAAACATTTTGGTCCCATTCTTGTGAACGCGCTACCTCAGGAGTGCTCGGCCCAAACCTCTTCTTCGTGTAATTATTAGAAGGCAAGGTGCCAATTGTATTGTAAAGTTGGGCTTTAAAAATAATTTGCCCAAAAGACAAATTCATGGTCTCATATTTGTTATTTCCATCTGTTTGTGTCTCCAGTGAGGAAACTGACTCGGAGCTTCACGTCGGCGTCTCCAACTCTGAAGGTCCCGGCCACCTGGACCTGTTCCTTCATTCCATGTTTTATTCCTAGTATTTTATTAACTCCACGTTTCATGGTACTGTGTGACACTGCAGGTGTTGTATTCAGTTATACAGAGTCGGGGGTTCAGTGTCAGCAGCAGGGATGGGAGCACAGCATCGTCATCCCTCTGGTTGCCCCCGACAACCACATCCTCAGTTTCACAACACTGTGGGACAGACAGCTGGAGACATTCGCCAGCCAGGACTCCTGGACGCCAGACAGGTTCCACTCCCCGCTCATTCTGTGGTCCATATCCACATGGCAGCCATTTTCCTCCGACATATCTTTTAGCATGGGAAGCTAGAAAGCTGGATAATGTCAACAACTTGTACAATCAAATGTAAGAAATCTTAAATTATTGTTTCATGCTTTTTCAGTTAAACAACAACTGGAAAAAAACAATAGCCAGCAACAACCTGAAGTGACATGGGGCCGTATTTGAAGTTAAGTCAACATCAGCTACGTTAGCGGCAGCTAACGTTATCATTCAAACTCTTACTAGTTCACGTTGCAGGTTGTTGTGTTACGTTATTTTTTAGGAGTACTTTAACTTCCTGTGATAGTAAATGTACTGCTTATATGTGATTCAGTGAGTACAATGGCACATCCCATGTGCTCACTCCTTTCCTATCGTACCATGAGGCTCAACCACTGGCAGCATTCGCTGGAAGGTGTTTGAATGTCAGCGGTCGCTGTCAGGTACGGGTAGCTGAGAATGTTGTCTTGCCTTCAGATGCGACTGAAGGTCCCACCAGGTTTGTTGCAACAGCAGCGATGAATCACGACGTAGGTGCAAGTTACAGCCTAACAAATTAGACTAAAACAACGGGAATAAGCTAAACATACTGAATGTGGCTGGCTCTTTCTCTGCTCTGCATTCATTTTGTACTGAAGGAGGGGAAACATCTTTGTGAGTTTATCAAGTACACAAAGAGGAAGCTGAACAAAACTGATGTCAGAAATTATATGTACACAAGGGTGACAGTAGAAAAGGCTGACTTTAGTTACGTCTGTGTTTCCGCAGGTTTCAGGAGGAGAGGGAGTTTGGCTCTTGTTGCTATGGTTTTGCTCTTGGCTTTGTTAACCAGTTGCTGAGGTCACAGGGCAACCGGCCAATCAGCAGAGAGCGTTTCACTGCTCAGTACGTGCTGCCCAGGATGACGAATACTTCCAAATATGTGTCAGTATACCAGCACGTCTGTCGCCGTGGATACTACTGCACAGGAGGCTTTGTCCAGGGCTCCTGAACGTCTCTTCAGCTCGATGTATGTACGGGAACACTTGGATCTCCCAGGGTCCCTGAACTACCGACCTTCACATGGTTCCAGTACTGCTGAATTAAAACATGTTCATTTAGATAGTTTGTGTTCAAAAGATTCTAGTTTGATTTCATATTAATTTTTTACATTATTATGAATACAACACCCTCCTCACATCAGCCTAAGTAGAGTTTTACAGAGTCAGAATCCAGTTCTGGCCCCAGGTGAACTTGACCCACTTTCATGTCACCTGATCTTTCCAGTTATAATCTCACAACCCTGAATCCTGGCATCCATTAAAATAAATAAGTTGGACTGCTGCAGCAGTTAACATCCCATCAATGTGGCACTCCAGCACGATGAAGAATTCAGGTTCATTAAATGTCTTGCAGACGTTCCTCGAGTCCACATGAACTTTTTTTTATCCTCAGTCTGAACAAACGCAACAGAGCCGCCGGATCAGATCACGCTTGGACAGCTGAGATGGAAAAACGCCTTCAGCCGCCATCCTGGTGCTGATCACACTAGACGGTTTGTTTGTCTGGAGGGTGAGTTAAACCTCCCAGAGTCAGGGCACATGACCGACGGGACCTGTAACCTGATCAGCTGACCTAATTAATGATGTAGTCAGAACCAAGCTGTAACCTAGCAACCAGGTGTGGCCCAGTGGAGGAGAGAAGAAGAAACAGATGACCAACAGACAGAAGGAGACTTGCAGCGAGAGGAGGAAAAGATGTGAAGGGTAAAAGTAGTAAGGAGAGGAGACGTTAGAGAGGAGTGAGGAGAGGAGACATTAGAGAGGAGTGAGGAGAGGAGACAGAGGAGTGAGGAGAGGAGACGTTAGAGAGGAGTGAGGAGAGGAGACAGAGAGGAGTGAGGAGAGGAGACAGAGAGGAGTGAGAAGAGGAGACGTTAGAGAGGAGTGAGGAGAGGAGACAGAGAGGAGTGAGGAGAGGAGACAGAGAGGAGTGAGGAGAGGAGACGTTAGAGAGGAGTGAGGAGAGGAGACAGGAGTGAGAAGAGGAGACGTTAGAGAGGAGTGAGGAGAGGAGACAGAGAGGAGTGAGGAGAGGAGACGTTAGAGAGGAGCAGTGAGGAGAGGAGAGGAAGTATCAGAGGAGAGGAGGTGTCAGAGGAGCAAAGGGATCAGAGGAGGCATCAGGAGTGGAGCAGTGAGAGGAGAGGATGGAGCGCGGTGTGATCCGGCTGACCCACTGTCAGAAGGAGATCTTTTGTTTCTCTGTACCTGAGGAGTGTCCGAGCTGTGGGGAGGAGCTGAGGGGGAGCAGACTGCAGGAGGCCCCGGTCAGCCTGCCCTCCCCCCTCACCAATGGACACAAGAGCTCCTGCTGCCTGCTGATCACGCCTGCTGACAACAACAGTGTCAGGTAGATGCTCGCACGTCCTGATCAGGGCAGTCGGCCCAAACGTGCTCTGAACCCACGACTCTCACTGCTGTTTGATCCTCAGAGAGTTTGACGGGACGTCAGATCTGCACACTGGGATCTCCAACACTACAGGTGGGACTCAGAGGTCAAAGGTCAGGCCGACACTGATGCTTCTCCCCTCTATGTGTGCATTAGACAGACAGAGAGCTGCTGTCTGTCTGACTGCTAGTTAGCTTAGCACAAGGAATGGCAGCAGGTGGGAATCGTTAGCGTACCAGCTATCTTCACTATCGTGTGTGTCCATCAAGTCTGGAGGCTGTTGAGCAGGTCAGCGTGTTGTGTGTAGGTGTTGTGTATAACTACACCCGGGCGGGAGTCCTCAGGGACCACAGTGGGTGGCAGCGCTGCGTCAGCGTTCCTCTGGTCAGACCTGATAGGTTTCACCTGCTGGCTCAGTGGGATCAGTACCTGGACCGCTTCTCTGACGGACCCATGTGGGACCCCACCTGGCACAGGTAGACACACCTGTCTGTATATCTCACTACTGGATGAATGTTTTATATTTCAAACTGTTGAATGCGGCCACCAAATGTTCCACGTAGGAGTTAGCCTGTAGCTGCCTGATCGACAGGGTTGTTCCATGTTCAGTCTAAACGTTTCTGCTATGACCTCACATGGTTCTGATTCTCCTGATGTCACTCGCAATGTGGCTGCTTGGTTGTCACGTCTGTCGGTGTTAAATAAAGTCAGAAATCACTGTAAATCTCACATTTAGCTGCTCCCCAGACACTCGAACCGGCTGGAAGTTTCTAAATACTTTGTGGACGCAAAGCTGTCGTGAGCTCTGGTCACCAGCAGGTGGGGAGCGGCGAGGAATGTTAGTTGTACCTGCATACAGGCCCCTTATATCTGAGCAAATGTTCGTGTACGGGAGGTTGCAGATACAACAGTTTAGAGGTTTAAACACCTATATTTTAAATCTAAAAAAACCCCAAGAATAACAGATGTTTTTAAAAAGCATCCTCTCCTCTTGTCCACTCCGGGATAATCCAGGATTTGTAGATAAGTGGGGTGAAACCACAGACATCGGTCACTAAAGTCTCAACACTTTTCTGATATCTGTGCACCTTGTTCAGTTTGCGGGTCTTGTCTGTGTCTCAGCTTCGACAAGGACAGCCACAACTGCTTCAGCTTCTGTCTCCAGTTCATCAACAGCGTCCTGGGAGTGGAGGGACGGCGTCCTCTTAGCCGAGAGACCTTCACTCACAGCTTCATCCTGCCAAGGATGACCAGGGTCTCCAAATACATCACTCTGTACCGCCACATTGAGCGACACCACTACTTCCTGGTGGACAGACCAGCAGACAGTGACAAGACGAACAAAAGCACAGATCTTGAAGCTTGATTTAAAAATAATATTTGCTGTGAGAGTTTGGACCATGTGAGCAAGTTAATTAACAGACTGTCCTCTGGACTGGCTCATCAAGAGTTTTAACACTGTTTTTGTTATGGGGATGAAATGAATAACCAGTTTGTTAATATTTGGGGAGGTTTAAAGGACCTTGTGACCCCTGTAGGCGGTGAAATGTAGCTGTTAGTTCCCGGTAAAAATGGCCAGGCTGTAAACATCAACAATGCCTCTGCAACTAGTGCTTTTTGTCCTGGTGCTAATCTATGTTACTGTATACAAATAAATTAATGAAATTTTTAAAAAAGCAATTGTGTCACCGCCCATAAAACAAGAGAAACTGACTTACTCCCGTACACTAGGTGGCAGTAAGCACCGTAAGCTGGTATTGCAAACGCCAAAACACTGAGATGGGAACCATCGAAGCGGCTGTCGGACCAAGATTGGGTGACACCGTTGCGTCCGTCGGTGAATTCAGCTGACCAGCGATGTGGCGGTGTGGATGAATGCGTGACTGGACCGACACCGAGAGACCTGTTAGCAACCTAACTTAGCCTTGAGGCTGAAGAACGAGTAAGATGAAGCTAACCAGCTAACCGCTAGCTAGTCATTAGCGAGTTCCACAGCTGAGGAAACACCGGTTCTCACAGCAGACCGACTCGGTCTGACCCGGTCCTACCGGGCACTGACAGCATGCAGGCGGAGTTCCGGGCTCCCCGGCGGCGGTGTCGGGTGTATGAGGCGTATGAAGCTCCGCTGCCGGTGAGCCGCAGCCCGGAGGAGAGGAGCACTTACCGAGCGGAGCTGCTCAACCAGCACGTGCTGGTCTGTCACCCAGACCACATCCAGAAGATTCACAACCAGGTGTGAGATGCTGCTGATCAGCCAGGCTCCTCCTCCATTATGTCGAATCGGTCTAATTTGATCAGATTTACAAATCACTGATTCTGTTGATCGTGAAAATGTGGAGTGTTGGATCTGATACCGGGCGGCACAGAGACGTCTCCCCATCTGATGAACTATGCTGATCTTGCCCGCTGGTGTTTCAGGGGTATTTTGGTAAAGGCGTCCTGTCCAGAGCCAGACCGACCCACAGCATCACTGACCAATGGGAGCGTGAGTTGACCCCTGCACAGTGATGACCCTCCTCCTCCTCCTTCCTCCTGTGAGACGTCTCTGTTTCTGTTACAGATCATGAAGGTTTGTTTCTGCCTGTAGTGTCACAGTCCAGGTGAGTGACATCACATCCTGTCTGATGATATCATAGCTTTCAGTTGTTTGAGTTTTGAGACTCAAACATGTCCTCAGCTGTCCCATCGCTTAGTGCTGTGGGCTCTTTGGTCTCCTCTCTTCCGTCCTGGGACCCTGATGTGTGTCTCAGGAGAGGAGCAGTAGGTTACAGCTACGCCCAAGTCCAACCTCCAACCTCACGACCCGCAGACTTTTTAATTTAGTGCCAACAACAACAAAAACCTAATATGGACACTACAGCAAGTGCAAGGAAAACAATGTTACGGCACAGAAGCTTGGATGTCTTGAATCCTACCCTCATGCCTCCGGGGGGAGGGGCTTAAACATCAGGCGATAAGGTGGGGAAAGGTACAGGTGTGTGTTTCTATGAACTCTCTGTCTCCCCCAGGTATGAGGAGCTGCTTGCATGGGCAGGCAGAGCTCTCTCGGCTCAGGGATTGGCTGAGGATGCTGTCAGTCAAACTTTGCTGCAGCTGTCTCAGCCGGTAGAGGCGGAGGATGTGAGGGAGGAGGCGGAACAAGAGAGGAACAATCACAGAGTTGAGGAGGGGGAGGCACTTAGTCCAGAGGGTGGAGTCTCTCCTCATACAAAGAGGATCCGGCTGGGGTCAGAGGTCAAGCTGGAGGCCAAGAAAAGGTGCAGGGAGAATTTTTGTCTTCACCTCATTGAATGGAAAACAAACAACTCAAAAAGCGCATTTCCCAGAAGTGGGTGTGATGTCTCCTGTTTCAGGTTGGACCCACAAGACCTGAACCCTGACCAGGACCCTGGCCCCGCCTCTGACCAGGACCCTGATCCTACCTCTGACCAGGACCCTGGCCCCGCCTCTGACCAGGACCCTGATCCTACCTCTGACCAGGACCCTGGCCCCGCCTCTGACCAGGATTCCGATTGCAGCCCTGACTCTGATACTGAGTCTTTAGTACCGGGCCCTGGTTTTGTCTTGGTGGTCTCTAACAGTGAGGTGAGTCCTCCTCTGAACCTGGCTCTGGTCAGCGTTCAGTGGTGATGGTTCCAGGGTGTTTTCAGTGTGTTGTTGTTTTGTGTTTCCAGGGTGACAGGGTGACCAGGCAGGTTAGACGGACTCCATTCTCTCTGACTGAGTACCTACAGCTCAGTCTGGAGGAGGTAACGTCCACACAGCAGGATTAGTGGTGTCCTCACTGCACTGACCGTCTCTGTCCTCACCTACAGGCCTTCTTCCTGGTCTACGGCCTGGGCTGTCTGTCTGTCTGCCTGCAGCAGGTAACTGAAGCTGTGACATCCATTTCCATATTTCTTACAAGTGACATCATCAATTTCCCCTGCTGTGATTGGTCAGGAGCCCCTGTCAGTTATCCAGCTATGGAGGAAGTTGCGGTCTCTGCAGCCTGACTTTGTCAGCTCATACGCAGCCTATCATCATTATCGCAGCAGGGGATGGGTCCCAAAAGGAGGGAGTGGGGCCAAGTACGGCGTTGACCTCAGTAAGACCCCACCCACATCTACACGCTGGCCAGACTCAAAGTTAGACCCCAACCACAACCAAGTGCCACTTCGATCAGGTCACAATCAGGGCTGTTGGCACTTTCACTGACATAAATATGAATGTATAAATGGATAGAATATTATGGGATATATAACTGCTTGACCAGGACAGGGAGCGGTAGCAGCCGTCTCTGTTGCCACAGTGATGCCTTATAATGACGTTTTCCTTCCTCTACTTGATCAAGACCTGTTAGTACTTGAAGAAGAAATTTGTTGTTGGTCTCTACTACGCATAATGATCACAAAAATCTTCTGTTCAGTGTTGTACAGGAAAGGCCCGCCCTTCTACCACGCCAGGTGGGACACACACACACACACACACACAAGTTAACAACTACCTGCCTGACTCTAACCTTAACCTTAACCTTCCCCTCACCCTAAACCTGTCAGTGGATTATTTGTATGGCGTCTCACAGCAGAAATGTTGAGCTGAAAACCCCTCTGGCTTGTTCCTATTTCTGTGAGCCAATCAAAATCGTTGTTTGTGGGACGCACACGTACAATGGATCCATAGAAGATCCATCTGATTAAAAAAGTGTCCTCACTAAAATAAAAGATCAAATCTCTCCAAAAAAAACCCAAAGAAACCGACCCATTATTTATGTAGTTTCTGTCTGAAAAAATGATCACTTACCCAACATCCTTTGTTTTAAAAACATGCTGCCCTCGATGCCTGTGTCGTCTCCTGCAGTTATTCAGTGGTGATAGAGCGGGTTGATGATGCGTTCAGAGGCTCGACATTACGACCGTTTTCATGGCGTTCTCTGGCAGCCCTCAGCAGGATCACCGCTAATGTTTGCAAGGTAATAACACGTCACGTTCAGTCAGCTCAGATTTCGGAATGCCAGCAGACGACAAATGTCAGGGATGAGGTGTTTTTGTAGTGAAACAGGAAGTGGTCTTCTCCTGGCCCCTCCCTCCGGCAGCCAATAGGATTGCTGGTGTGGTGATTGAATCAGTAAATCAGCTCTGATGAACAAAAGTTGATCTTCCAGGTTTAGTTCATCAAGATCATTTTCAGTAATGAACCCTCTGATGATGCTGGAAGCCTGGAAGCTACGGTTAGCAGTGCTAAGCTAACATTAGCCTATTGAGGAACTACACCAGGGTCACATGACTTCAAGGAAGGTAAATGGTAAATGGACTCAATTTTATATAGCGCTTTCCTACCTTAGCGGTACTCAAAGCTCTTTACAGTGTCGTCTCATTCACCCATTCACACACACACATTCACACACTGATGGTGGAGCTACCATGCAAGGCGCCAACCTGCTCATCAGGAGCAATTATGGGTTCAGTGTCTTGCTCAAGGACACTTTGACATGGTCACCAGGGTCGGGGATCGAACCAGCGACCCTTTGGTTGCTAGACGGCCACTCCACCCCTGAGCCATGCCGCCCAAAGGTGTGGGGATGAGCAGTGGTCTGGCAGTTGTGGGTAACTGACCATGTCCAGCTGTATTTGTATCGACTGTCATGCACGAGTAATAATGTTCCATACTGACCTGCTTGCCTCACTTTGCCTTCAGGAGCTGATGTTGTGTTACATCATCTATCCAGCCGACCTATCAGAGGCTGAGCTGGACTCACCTGCATGTCTGAGCAGACTCAAGGTTCAGGTAAACCCACTAGATTTTCCTAGACAAAATAATAATAATCATTGATATTGTTGTTATGGGCCAGCACGGTGGAGCAGTGGTCCTCCCTGTGGCCCCCATCAAGAAGGTTGTGGGTGGAGCAGTGGTCCTCCCTGTGGCCCCCATCAAGAAGGTTGTGGGTGGAGCCCCGGCTGCAGCACGGGGTCTTTCTGTGTGAGTCTCCATGTTCTCCTGTTCCTGCTGGGTTCTCTCTGGTACTCCAGCTTCCTCCCACAGTCCAAAGACATCAAGAGGGACCAGGTTAATCCAGACTCTAAATTGACCGTAGGCGTGGCTGGGAGAGCCAATGGTTGTCTGTCTCTATGTGTTGGCCCTGCCATGGACTGGTGACCTGTCCAGGGGGAAGGCTGCTGGGATAGGCTCCACCCCCACCACCCTCAACAGGAGAAGAGGGGGAACATGGAGGGATGGATGATGGGATAGGCTCCACCCCCACCACCCTCAACAGGAGAGGGGGAACATGGAGGGATGGATGATGGGATAGGCTCCACCCCCACCACCCTCAACAGGAGGAGAGGGGGAACATGGAGGGATGGATGATGGGATAGGCTCCACCCCCACCACCCTCAAAAGGAGAAGAGGGGGAAGATGGAGTATTGTTGTTATGAAAACATCCAAATCCATTTGGGTTTATTGTAAACCTGTTGTTCTGACAAAGTTGTCAAAATATTTTTTTAAAGGTGTCCTCTCTCTCCAGGAATTGATAGTCAGCAGATGGGTTTCCTCCAGAGAACGAGCCGAGCAGGAGGACATCTGATTGGCTGACGGAGTGGTGGTGTGACAACAAGCAAGAGAGATGAAGAAAACAGGGAAGGAAGCCCATCTTAAGGCAGCAAGCCTGATCGTGGCTGTAGTCCCTGACCAACTGAGAGGATGAGGTTGAATGCGCCCGCTCAGCCTCCAGAGTGGCGTCTGACAGGACCCTGAGAGTGACGCAGTACACGTGAAGAACAGAGTTGCTCTTTCTCCTTTCTTCAGTTGTACCGAAGTGTGGAATATTTTTTTCTTGTTGACTTTTACATCTGCTGGATTCTACCACAGGTTTAATTAATCAGACTCCAGAAGACAATCAGCTGTGCGCTCATCTTCTCGTGGGGTCGATGCCGGTCTAGACTGTTACTGTCTGTGAGGACAGGAAGTGAGGGGAGATGTTGGCTCCTGTCGGTCGAGTAGGGGAATAGTTAAGAAGCGATCCAGCTGGCACAGCTTCCTGGTTCATACCGGTGAACTCTGCTCATCTTCATGTGCAAGACGCCTCTGTCCACTCTGCTCTCACTCACTTCATCCTAAGATTGTTATGCATTAATGTTATAATAAATGAAATAAAAATGAGCTGGTATTCTGGTAGCCAGTAATGTGTTTGTCATCCCTCAGCCTCCTATAGTCAACAGGGTCATTTACAGGCCCACTCCTCTTGGAGAAACATTGTTAAAAACTTTAATACATGAATCAAACATCTGTGAATATTAGTATAAAGTTTTGGTCTTTCAACTGCATTTAGAACATCTCTTGCTTGAAACCATGTTACTTGTTGTCCTGCTTCAGACCTCTTCAGAGACGAATGTAACCGAACCACGACAGGGAACATGTAGCATCCAGAGATTCACGGCTCCGCACTGAGCCGCGCAGCCTGCCCCGTGCTGGCTCTCTGTTTGGTCAGCTACCAGGTTTTACCTCGTTTTCATTGTGACTGGACTGTACAGCTCGTCCTCGCTATCGCCAGACATGTTCTCGCGATATTATCAATATCTCGCGATAACGTCCCAGTTTGCGCCATTGTAAGTCGCACTCGCTTCTCGTGGAGAACGATATCCGAGCAACGAAAACCGGACAAGCGGGTATTTTGTTGTTTATCACCCACTGAGCCGCCGTGTATCCAGGTACAGAACTTCTTTGATTTCCGTAACAGTCAGTTACTCGGTGTTGGGTCGGCAGAACTCGGCGGGAGGCCTGCGAGCTAGTTGGTTAGCATTGTGAGCTAGCTGAGAGCTGCCGAGGCCGCAGGTGTTGCTCACCTGAACCGACTGAGGTCACGGCAGTGAACAGTAGGCCACCGGGGCCACATTAACGACAGAGCGACGCTTGAGGGGGTCCGGTAGGTCCGGCGGGACTCTGAAGGCTATTTAGCCTTTCGGCTAGTAACGGTTAGCACGCGCACTTCAGTTGACTCACGAGCGTTGGGCGAAAGACTGACCCCGGGAGTTTGTCTCAATACTTAGAAGTTCTCTCATAATTTAGTTACGTGTTCTAAAATTAACATAAAACGTATACAAGCTTAAGTTCAAGTCGAGAACAATTCTTGTTTATGTGTTTGATTGTTTTCACATCGCTTTTTGGTCCATTTACATTGTTTTATTTAATTATCACACGAGTAGCTTTGTCACTACTAAGAACATGAACCTGTCAGCTAAGCAGACGCTCGTCGTTCATTTACTGAATATTTTAGTAAAACACTTTGTGTACGAATGTATTGGGGGTTTAAAAAATTCCCTTAAGTTCTAAAAACAGAGACATACATGCGCTTAAGTACAGCTGAAAATCTTACACTGTCAGGGAGCATTTCAACTTAATAGTCCCATAGATATGTTTATGTCTTTTTTCTCTCTTATGCCATCATTTAATGCATTTTATTATTTCAATGTTTAATATTTCTTCTGTGTTAACGTCCATAAAAGGACTTGTTTTTTGTTGACTGGTTCACAAGAAATTCTTTAAACCAGCTTTTTACGCTGGTCCATATGGACAATATCATATTTCACAAATATGGTGATAGGGTCTGAGTGGCATTCATGTTTGTTCTTTTACAATATTTCATTAAAATGTTGAAATTAAATATTTAATCAGTATCGAGGTATCGGGAGGGACCTCACGATACAGAAGGTCTCACGATATCTGGAACAAATGCTGTATTCTACAACGTTCACTGACAAATTAAAAAAGGAGCTGAAAACACAAGTTGCTAATAACAGATGTCAAATGTCCACTTAAAGTTTCCTGGAATTTAATTTTTCTTTGCCTTGTTGCTTCTGGCTGGCCGCTTCCTCGACTGCCTCACTCTCAACTACAGGAAACGTCTACCAGTACTGAAGTCATATTGTGCTTACAGGCCATCTTAAACTAGATTTTTTTTTAAATGATATTTGAGATGGAAAAATCATTATTTTAATAGAGAAAAAATTGTTCAGCCATTTTTAATGTGATTGTAAAGCAGTGTAATGTGTTGTCCACTTGTGCAGAGCTGCAGCAGCATGGCAGATGACCTGGACATCGAGGCGATGCTGGAGGCTCCGTACAGGAAGGTGAGGGTCTCTGTCCTTTGTTGCTCCCGCATTCAGCCAGACTCTACTGCTCCTCACACAACCGATGACTGTCACCTCATCCTCTCCACCACATCTGCTAAGTTCAGTTGGAAAATAGCAACATTGAATCGCCGAAAGCATTCGAGTTCTGACTGTGACATTATGGCCTTTCCGTGTCTTCTAGGCAAAAGATGTAAGTGAGGGTCAGTGTGGCTACTTTCTCTCACCTTCAGTTGTCTGTGTGGGCTCTCATTAAACTCTGATGTTGCCAAGTTCAAACTAGTCAGGATACTTGAGGGATTAAAAAGTTGTCTTGGGTGTGTTTGTATAGAAGACAATGCTGGAAACCTGTGAAGTAGAGATACTAGCATACTAACATTCTAGGGCTAAAAATCCAATGTTAAAATGTCTGCTAATTTTAAAGTACACACTGACTTTTGGGGAAATTCATATGTTGTCCATCATTTTAGAGCCAGACAAGCAGGTGCTACCTTTCTCTCCTCTCAGGTGCATTACGAGCTCCAGGCCTCAACCAACAGCCAAAAGTTAGCTTAGCTGCAACGCAGTGTAAGGAGACGGTAATAGAAAGCCTGCTGTGTCTTGAGCTTCATAAATATTTTGCCAAATGTAATGTTAGCTGACATTTCTGAAAAGCTATTTCAAGCTATCTTTTTTTAATCCTAGCTGCTTTGGCTGGTGGTTAGTTTGGGAGTGTGAACTAATCATGAGATTTGGCTGATCAAGAAAATGGATATGTGGCATGTGTGATCATGGAGCTGCAGTGAGTAGAATGGGCGCGAAAGCATGATCAAACAGTCTCTGTCATGGTGGACCATGGACACGTTCTGTTCCTTGACCAGTTATTGTCATATCACACAGCAGCTGCACAAAATCAAGTGATTTCAATCAGGAACTGTAGGAAGAAGAGTTGTGAATATGAGGGTGATGATGTGAACTGTCAGGTTCTGACAGCTGAAACAAGCCACTCATATCACTATTGACTTGATGTCTGTGGAGTCTGTGAGCAGTAGAGTTGGGCTGATGATGATGATAATGATGATGATGATTAAAATGGACTTCCACTACAGATTGTCATGAATAAATGCCCATCTATCTCTCTTTGTAGACTTGCCTAACGATTTCTCACCTCTACTCCCCTGAATGCCAGTGTGATCTGTCACAAACATGAAGGTAGTAAAATGCCCCCATCATGCATTACTGTACTGTGGTCCCCATGGTAACATGACTGTAGCTCCCTTGGTAACTGTAAACTGTCACCCGGGTTTGGCCCAACCCCCTTGATGAGGAACAGCTGAGGATTTTTGGAAATTGTCAGCCAGGAGAGCACGCAGTGGCTGTTTTCATTAACCACAAGAGGATCACGGGAAGGCAGAATCTTGGTGCATGACTTTTAGCCATTAGCTGAGCATGAATGGTGTCCTCTAGGAATCAGAAAAGCACCATTTTGCATCCCGCCTCTGAGCTGGGAGTCAGAGGGCAAGAACAAGGTTGAATCTGTGCAGGATGAGGCCTCGATAGACCCTCTGGAGTTCACAGGGAACACAGAGGTTCAAAGTTTCTTCCGACTGGTGGAATCAGTCAAACGTCTCCCAATGTCAGCATGAGAGAGGTGAGGGGGTCTTGAGTCACTGAGTCATCAAACCTGAACCAGTTTAATATCACTTTAAACCAGAATGAAGGCATGTTAAAGTAAAATACTGATGTATCCTGGACGTCATCTCTGTCTTATATCAGGATGCACTGATACACCAGTGTATCACTGTTGGCTAATGTTCACCTCAGTGACTACGGTGTTGGCAGCCTTCAGATAATAACAGCATTCACAGACAGAAATAGCTAATATCTGTGTTTTGATGTGAAAAGTGAGAGCAGTTTTTTGTGTGCAGTCACCCTGGCACACAAAGGAAAATCAAGTTTTGACATACAAAAAGGAAAGTCTGTCAGTAATAGCCAAACGATTGTTTTACTATCAGTAGAGGCCCATCTCTAATTGTATCAAGTTGAATCTTCTCATATTACTTTATATTTGATGGAGCAGATCTTCAACTGATGATGATGTAACTCTGTAAAGCACCAATTTGACCAAGTGATTCATCAGCCATGAAATCACGTTCAGGGTTTGTCATCAAGGAGGAGGAGCACCGGGAGCTGGATAAATACCAAGGGCTGAAAGAGGATCAGAGGAGATGTGGGGAGTCAGGGCAACAGTGGTGCCACTGGGGGCTGTAGCCCCCAAACTAAGAAAGTGACTCCAGCAGACTCCAGGTACAACACCTGAGGTCTCAGTCCAGGAGCAGCTGAGATACTGCAGGACCCTCTAAATAGGTAAATGCACAGGTCCAAATAGAAAGGTAACAACCTGGGAACCCATCAACTATGTCTGAAGAACTAGCCTCTGGGACCAGGGGGCCAGTACTTGGGGTTTCCAGTGTAGCCAGAGGACATCCAGTCCAAGACCTTCCCAGTCCACCGGTCATTCATTCCCTTCTATATAACAACTTGAGATGTTTACATGGAGTTGAAAGACAAGAAGTAGGAGTGGATAGTGTCAAAGTAGCTGGTTTACACTCCATAATAGTTTAAAAAAAACTCCCAACAGCTTTCTTAAATCATCAGACTACAGACCTTTTACCGACTTTACATTTCAGTAAATGTGTTCTGTGTCGCTTACAGTCCACACGGACTGTTTAGGTGGACATAGCCAGGACCTGCTCAAACAGGATTGGTTAAAGCTACTTGTGCAGAATCCAGAAGCTCCCTTATTGCAACATTTTCACCCTTGCCTACAGATTCTGTATTTATTTACAAAATCTGTGTATAGAGACTATAATAGTAGAAATATGACACTGTAATCAAAAAGTTTTGTTTTGTTTTATTTTTACTGAACATGATCAATAAATGTATTGATCAAGTATAGCCCACCCATTCTTGATTTTGATTGGATAATGAGAGCAGTGACAATGATGAGCGCTGTTTCTAAAGATGTACTATTTTCACCTGAAAGTGCTGTGTTGACGTCTAACGTCTCACAGAATACTTTGACTCTGCGCAGTCAGACTCTTCACCCGTGTAGTTTCTATCTACTCCACCAGGCGGAAGAAACATCATCTCTGAACTGGAACCAGTTTCACAAAGATTTTTTGGACTGGTCCTACTGTTAGCGTTCAACCAGTCTTCTTTCAACAGAGAATTCCATCCACAGCAGAGCAGAGTAGCGCCAGCCGTCTTGTCCTCTTGTCTCTTTAGAGATGCACAGATCCACATAGGATCTGATTCCACCACACATCTGTTGATGCTGATTCCAATTCCAGAACTCTTTATTCTTGACGATGAGCAGTATTATTGTTGGGATTATGTTTAAAGTTCCATCACGAGGCTGCAGTAAACCCCACACCACTTCCCATTAAAAGAGCAAAACATATATACAGATGCATTAAGTGGAAATCTCTCCAATGGTAATTGATTTGACCTGTAAATATGAGTCTGTGACGTGTCTCATGTTGCGACAGGCTCATGTTCCCACAAATTCTGAACCTCACCTGTTCAGATCACATACAGATTCCCCTATGGGTCTAAAAACAGTAGCGTGAACGGGATTCAGGTCTAACAGCAAAGGTTATGAAACCCTTCCTGTTCCCATCATGCCGTAAACAAGTTTACCAAAACCTTCCTGCTTGAGTACAAAGGCTGGGTACTGGCAAGTCCTCCCGATACGACACGTATCTTAATGCTTGGGTCACAATGCGATAGTATCATGATATCACAAAATATTGCAATATTCTCCCTAGTTCACAGTAAAATCACTTAAAAGCCAGAAATATAAGTTGCTGTGTTCATGCACATCAGATGTCAAATGTCTACTTTGATGTCACGAGGTGTTTTAAGTTTCTCCGCCACGCTTCTGACTGCCTCACTCACTATGACAGCGCAGTAGCTGTGCAGCGGCACCTACAGAAGCAGAGGTGTGGAAGTCATATTTACAGTCCATCTTAAACATGAATTATTTTGGGGGGGGGGGATATTAAGTGCTGGAACATCAATATTCTATCAGGGAAAGACGTATCACGATATGTTGCCATGTGGATATTTTTCCCGCCCCTACTGAGTACATTAGTTATATTGTGTTGTTCACAACCAGACGACTTGTAAATTAGCCAAAAATAGAAGACAAATTTTATGATTGTTTTTTTTTTTTTCCTATTTACTACTTAGGTATTATTTATTGTACTGGGAATGTAAAGGACTATTCTCTGTTGGTTAAACCCATCTTTGTGAAACCGGCCGGTGTCTGAGGTCAAGACCCTGTGTGGAGGGTTTAGCTGTAGCCCCACCTGAGCTGCAGGTGAGTTGTGACAGCTTTAGTTTCAGTGTGCTGCTGCTCTGCGACAGAGTGAAGCATCACATTTTACTGTAGCAGCAAGTTTACTGAGTGAGTTAGTCTGACACGTGCAACAGACATCATGCAGGTGTGTTTCACATGTTTCAGTCCTGAGCTAACACACCCCTCACACCTCAAATTGTTTCATGCAGCATCCGGCCACCGTTTTCTGAGTTAGGCTGAAAGTTTCAGCTCCAAACTCTAGCAGAAGGGAGAAAAACGAGTTAATTCAAGACATTTTAATATCATCTGTCTTATTTTTAAGTTAATCAGAATTGATACAAAGAACAAACAGACTTTTTGGAAATAAGCTCATTGTCCATCATTTTCAGAGCCAGACAAACCGATAGAGACAAGGAACAATGAGCAAAGAGTTGGCATGTTCCCTTTGGGTTTAATCACCAACTATTTTTGCTTTCTCGTTTCACTCTTTTCCATACAAAACATGTCAAACATTTGCTGGTTCTGGACTCTTGCATGCCAGGTTTTCTCTAGGAGTTTTGGATAGTTGGATCGACTAAAGAAAACACTTTGTGCTCTTGGAAATTGTGGTGAGCCTTTTTTTTTAACTTTTTTTTTTTAAAGGAGTCATTCTGCTGAGCCTTTCCCTCTTTCTCAAGTCACAGCAGAACTAAATTCCCATGTTAGGGTAACTCTGAGTGGACAAAATTCCTCAAAGAAGATGCAGCTCAATATGTTAAAGTGATTGAGGACTCGGTGGCTGACTGTCAGCCATCGGCCATGGATGATGGCATAGTGTCTCATACAGGAATATCAAAACCCGGTTGGTCAAACCGTTTACCTTCAGATTACTAGACACCCGATCTCCCTCCTGAGCCAAGCTGCAACCTCACAGCTACGGGTGCTGTTTAGTTTATGGCACATCATGTAAAAAGGACAAGAGTTCAATAAAATACAGAACATCATGCAGGGGGGGGTTTAGAAGCCAAGAAATTCTTATGAAGAATCCGCCCCTCTCTATAACAATAGTTACAAGTAGCAGCAGTGAAATTAGGAGGAAAAGAACATTTGCATAGGTGCACTGTATGTAAAACACAAGAACAAGGAGATCTGAAAGTCTTCTGATTAGCAACCTTTTTTTTTGAATCCTCGTGGATTCCCTTAATTTTTTCATTGCAGGGATTCATTTATTGCTTTTATTCCCATTTCCTCATTCAAACAAACACCAGATGCATCTTTTCACCGAAACACAAAATAATTGATGAAAGACTCAGATTGTCCATCAGCTAACAATTCCACTCAGACTCATGAAAACGTGAGATTAAGCGCAGATGTCAAACATGGCGTGGTGTTGAAGGACTGAAACATGTCATCCTGGCAGGTGTGGTTCCTGCACAGGTGAGGTGTAGTGTGGAGGGTTGGTCCTGGGTTCTGGGCTGAGTTGAGTGACTAAGACTCCTGTCTGCTTCAGGGCCCTTCAGAGGAGTCCCACCACCCAAAACCAGCACAGCATCCACAGAAGAGGAAGAGTCTGAGCTGGACTATGGAGTGTCTGTCTACTGCCGGAGCTCCAGCCGGCTGCCCGACTGACTGATCCAGACTGACCTCTGACCTCTGATTCCCTCCCCCCTTCATGCAAAACAGTCTGTTTCAATGTGACTCATTCAGTTGTTCTTATATTCTCTCTTGCTCCGCCCCTCCCTGACACCTGAATGTTGCGTCTGCCACCTCATGCTGTTCTCTGTCGACCCTGCTTAGGAGGACAAGACAGACAGCCCCGACGTCCAGGAGGAGCGTTCCAAGAGGTACCGACATCTGTCCATTACTCTGTCATGATAAAGATCTGTTTCTTGCTCCAGTGTATTAGCTTAAACCAGTTTGATGATATGTAGACTGGCTAAACTGGGACTGGTCAGTTCTCATGGCTGTGGCTTCCTCCAGTGATAAAAGGGCTCCCAGGAATGCTCATATGTGTCGATGTATTTGCTTTGCCACGACTCCACAGGGTTGGAAATGATCACCAGCCAAACTTTTGTGATTTGATTAACCAACCTGCCATAGTGGTGGGTGAGTTAAAGACCTGCCACTGTCAGGTAAATGCTCTGTCTCCTCCAAAGGTTTGAGCCATAACCTGCAGAGGGCAGTACAACCTATGCACCGTGTCTATTCTGCTACCTGCCAGGATCACTAGAAGAAGACAAAGACAAAAGTTGTAACAGTCGCATTTAAAGAGGATATCACCAGAGATATGGTATCAGTTTGCAGGTGTCAAGAAGAGACACTGATGCCAATAGACTGTAGAAGGAGTTCATTGGTGAGTTCAGGAGAACCTCTTGAACTCACCATGACCAAGAGAAAATTTATTGCATTTATTTATTTTGTTAGATTTGGTTCATGTAATTCTGGTAAAGTGCAGCCTCATGCGGTCCTTTAGGGCGGCTCTGATTGACTGATACTTGTCTTGCAGGAAAAAGCGCAGCCGCAGCCGTGACAGGAAACGCAGTAGGAGTCGAGAGAAGAAGAGAAGCCGGAGTCGAGAACGTAAACGCAGCCGAGACAAGCGCAGGAGTCGCAGCAGGAGCAGAGAGCGGCGCCGCAGCCGGAGCAGAGAGAGGGGCGGCCGTTACAGAGATCATCACAAGTCGTGAGTTAACTGCAGACACTTGGTGTGTCCTGAGCCAACAACCAACACAGCTGACACTGATTATTAGATCAGTTCTGCCATTAAGCATTAGGGTCAGCTGTTGGATGCGTCATGTGACTGTTAGTCTGTCTTTGAACAAGGGGATGTCAGGACTTGTGCTAATATGCTGAAGAGAACTCTTCCAGATGCTCAGTAGCCATGTTTCCTTATAATGTGGAGAGAAATGTAGAAGTGCCGCAAAAGAGGAATTGCGAGTTACAGACGTTTCCATCAGGGGCTTTGAAGCGCACAAACGGGCACGCCACTGCTCAGTCATCAGGTCAAGTCAGTTTCATTTGTATTGCGCCAAATCACAACCAAAGTTCTCCCATGACACCTTACAAGCAGGGCAGGTCTAGAACTGAGATCTTTCATTTAGTTTGCACCCAACATTCCCCATGAGCAGCACATCATTTGTGTCAGAAGATGGCGGTACAGGAAACTTTCAAAAACCTAGGCATACATCAGATCGGCTCCTTGTTTTGGTCTACATCTGTTGTACAGTTGGACAAGTTGTAATAGTTCTTTGGTGCCAGCTAGTATTGGACATGTTGCTGCTTCCACGGAGATGACGACAAAGTTTGGGAATAACCGAGAAGACGGCGCCGGTGGAAACAGATGGTCAGTCATGTGAGTTCAAGATTCACTTTGTCAGTTTAGGTGTTTTCATCTTCTGTTTTGCATAATTTCTTCGTGGAAAAAGGCCGAAACCAACCAAGCTTAATTTGAAATAGTTTTTGCGCGTTGTGCTGTTTCCATAAAAATCATCATGCAAAATTAGCTTCAAAATCCCTCGATGGAAACATGGCTAGTGAGTCATGAGGTTACTTAGACCGGTAGATGTGAAATTAGTCACATGGTGAGGTTTTTAAACATGCAACATGGTTATTAGAACTGATTGTTAAATTACTTGCCAGACTGGAAGTCAGACCTTTTCAGAATAAGGCTCTCTAAGCCCACACTGACAAAACTATTACATTAATAAAGTAATGTAGCTTTTATTTTGAAGGTCAGATAACTGCATTTGAGAGATTTTGTAGGTAACTGATCCAGGATCATGCTGGATCATACAAGCCAGACAAATGATGAATAAAAGACAGCTTTGGTTTCCTTGGCATGGATGGCCTTTGTCTGTCCTTGCTTTGTGTCGGGTCGCATGACCTCTCATAATGTGAACCAACCAGGATCGGGCTGAACTATATGTTGGAACTTGAATTGAAAGTGCAACATGGCCAAGTGAAGTATCCCAATTGCAGGAGGTGTAATATTCACTAAAGGCAGATGTGCATTCAAATACCATTCCAAATGCAGTATTGAGGTGCTGCAGAGATAACCCAGCCTGCAAGTGGCGTTCTACTGATTCAGATGGTACGACTCGAAATCAGGATGCTGTTCTGAACTTCATTGATGATGATTAGTAGAGAAAAAAAGGAAATGTGTCTCCCGTTCTGTTTGTCCAGCCGGCGACGGTCCAGGAGCAAGAGTCCCATCAAGAAGGAGAAGAGTCCAATCAGGTTAGAGCTGTCATGGTAGACATTTGGTAAATGTGGACTATTTTGTTCTTAAGTTGAAAAGGAAACGTGTTGGTGTTGTTGCAAGCAGACTGCCGATAGATAACCTGACCCCAGAGGAGCGGGACGCCAGGACGGTTTTCTGTATGCAGCTGGCGGCCCGGATACGACCTCGAGACCTGGAGGACTTCTTCTCTGCTGTGGGGAAGGTAAAGTCTGGTAGTGATGGAGATGCTCAACAAGCTGTGCCTTTTCATTTTTTCCCCAGACTTTTGTAAAGTAACGTAGCTGCAGAGTTGCAGTTGTTCACTGCATGTGGCTCAGCAGTGACCCTCTGGCTGCCCAAGTGACGTCTGACTGTTTCACCTGACCCCTCCGCAGGTGCGGGATGTGAGGATGATCTCAGACAGGAACTCTCGCAGGTCAAAGGGCATTGCTTACATTGAGTTTGTGGAGGCCAGTTCAGTTCCTCTGGCCATCGGACTGACGGGGCAAAGGCTGCTGGGAGTTCCCATCATCGTGCAAGCCTCGCAAGTACGTGCACTCTGAGACACAGTAAATCTTAAAGGCTCTTCATGTTGCTGTGGGGTTTCCTGCAACTTCGAGTTCTACAATTGCAGGAAACCCCAATCCCTGAAGCCCCGTATGGCCAAAAACCCTGCTAACATCTGTTTTTTGTCTGCAGTGGCGACTGGTGTGATTGGTGTAATTGACAGGAAAATCCGTGTCACCATTCACAGTTCTGGTTGAAATTAAATTCACAATATTTTCTTTGAGTGGGTTCTTATTTTGGTTGAGTTAGGATGGAAGCTTGGTGATTTTCCTAAGGGGCAAAATTAATTGTGTATTTGCAACATGGTAAGATTTTGTGTGTGTGTGTGTTGGTTCGTTCAGGCAGAGAAGAACAGAGCAGCAGCAGCAGCCAACAATCTACAGAAGGGATCATGTGGACCGATGAGGCTGTACGTCGGCTCTCTGCACTTCAACATCACTGAGGAGATGCTGAGAGGAATCTTTGAGCCGTTTGGACGGGTGGGACACACGTTCTTACTTGTATCTGTGAGGACAGTTATTGATGTAACACAACTCTCACATCTCTGTATAGTTCCCGTAATGCGTTCCAATAATATTTTCAAAAAATGATCAGTAATATGCTCGTCCATTTGGTGGTTCCGCATCGGACCTACGTTGTTTATGTTGAATGTGAAATGGATTATTTTGATGTCGGCGGTGCTTAGCAATGTAGCACAAGTGACAGAGGAAGCTGCGCTAGGAGCACTGCTTGGCTGCTCAGTTTGTAGTTGTACAGGCTTAGGGGTCGTTGGCAAGTTTCAAACTTGCAAAACTCTCTTTGCTACAAAGAATCAGGACTAACTCACATTTTGGACTACAACACAATCGGCAGTTGATAGGGTAGGGAAGCTTTTTAGCATCGGCCATTGGAGGAGATCGAGTTGATGCTAGCTTACTTAGTTGTTTCTATCTATTGAAGCCGGTAGAAAGACCATTGGCTGTCATCGCGAACCCTCGATTGTCATGGACTTATTTTTGTGGCCGAAACTAAAGGCTGACAGTGTGAGCAGATGACGCTGCCCCTGTCACTTGACCAGTGCATGCATAATAAATGTGCCCCAGGTCCCTTTATGTCCTCTTCTAGAACATGTCCGTAGTCCCGCTGTATGCTGTGAATGGTTCATTGAATAATGACACTTCATATAATATTTAATGGCAGAATAGTAATGAATACAATTGTTATAAATGTAATCATAAATATGCATAAAACCAACAGAACGAAACAAACTTGCACGTAGTGGCATTTTTGCTAGGATGTGTTACCATGGCACCGTCAGTGCAATCATGGACGCTTCGTTGGTGAAGGACAGTCTAGAGTTTGTGCGATGACCAAAATGTCATCATTGAGACAGAGGAACCCAAATTAGTCCTCAAAGCAAACTACTAGAACCAACACTGGTAGAGAGGAACCTTTGGCCATCTGACATTTGGGTCGTTTCCAGATCGAGAGCATCCAGCTGATGATGGACAGTGAGACGGGACGCTCCAAAGGATACGGCTTCATCACCGTGAGTTCACAACAAGACCTTAGCGCTTATCGGTATGTCTGTCAACAGGATTTCACTTGAGCTGTGAGGCCTACTTTCACCAGACCTGGTGTGGGGGAGCAGATTAGTCATTAGCGCCACCAGGTGGGAACAAGAACTCATTCAGGGTTGGAAAAAATATTGATATGTTTTTCCCTGATACGCTGACATTCAAGCTCTTAATATAGATTTATTTTTAGGCTAATAAGTCATGTTTTTGTCGAATTGTAAATAAAATATGACTTCTGCACCTCTTCTTCAGTAGGTGTCGCAATACAACTACTGCACCGCGCAGTATTTCCTGTAGTAGTGATGGAGGCAGTCAGGGAAGGGGCCAGTCAGACGCAACGTAGCGGAGAAACTTAAAACGAATTATAAAGTGGACATCTGATGTATGTCTACATAGCAACTTGTACTCTTATTATTATTATTATTATTACTATTATTATTTAATTTTTCAGTGAACTACGTAGACAATCACACTATATTGGCATATCTTGATGCTATCATAACGTATCGGCAGGTGCCAATACCCTCCCCTAAAAATGACATGACGTGACATACTTGGCACGTTGATGTCGTCCTCCAAGCGGGTCGACCAGATCATCTCAGAATGGTCAGAACCACCTTGGGAACTTGGTGAGCAGTTTCTGTAAAGACTAAGAGTTTTGGTTTACGGGATCTGATGTCCACCATTTGTCTCACTCAGTTTGCAGACGCAGAGTGTGCTAAGAAAGCTCTGGAGCAGCTGAACGGCTTTGAGCTGGCGGGTCGGCCCATGAAGGTGGGTCATGTGACAGAGCGCACCGACGCCTCTATGGCCTCCTCATTCCTCGACAGTGACGAGCTTGAACGCACTGGGATCGACCTCGGAACCACTGGACGTCTGCAGCTGATGGCCCGACTCGCAGAGGGTAAGAGCAGCTTTCTAGTGTTCTTAAGACTGGTTCTGGTTCTGGTTCTGACTCTTTGTTTCATTCAGGTACAGGCCTGCAGATTCCTCCTGCTGCTCAGCAGGCACTACAGATGAGTGGAGCCATCGCTATTGGAGCCATGGCTGCTGTATCTGGTAACTACACACAGCATTTTGCTTTCATGTTCCCACCTGCACACAAACACCAGCAGCTTTCTCACTCCAACAAGTCCTGCTCGGTCTCTATGAACGCCGCCAGTCAGAGCAGTCGCCCTTCAGCGTCCAGTTATGGAGCCCAACAGAAGCACGAAACTGCCCCTCCGAGCTCGTCACTCTCACTGCGTTGTTTTCCCTGCGGAGCTGCGTCTGCGATGCGCCTGACCCACATTGCAATTTTGTGTTTCAGCTGCCATGAATCCAGCCCTCAACATCAACATGAACTCTGCACCTCTGAATCTTCCGTCTCAGCCACTCGCCACACACTGCTTCCAGCTGTCCAACATGTTCAACCCCAACAGGTACACAAGCACACACCTGACCCGCCTAAGGAGCCAACAGCATTGAATCAGGGGTGAACTCAAAGAAAAGAGAAGTCCCATCAGATCATCGCTATTGGTGTAACATTGATTTGTCTGTGTGGAACAGGGAGGAGCTTCCTGGATGGGAGATGGATATCATGCATGATGTCATAGAGGAGTGTAACAAACATGGAGGAGTTGTTCATATCTACGTTGACAAGAACTCCGCAGAGGTACGCGTCACCTGACCACACCCCCAACAATCATGAGAATTGTTTCCCAGCTTGACAGAACTGGTATTTAATTGGAACCAGAGAAATTCATGTGTGTGTAATTGGTCCTTTGATTGTTGCCAGGGTAACGTGTATGTCAAGTGTCCCTCCATCCCTGCCGCCATGGCTGCTGTCAATGCCCTGCATGGAAGATACTTTGCGGGTAAAATTCCTGTCACATGACACACTCCCCATAGCTTCCTGTGAACCAGCCTGTTCTAACATGATCTGTTGTTTCAGGTAAGATGATCACGGCGGCGTACGTTCCTCTACCCACCTACCACAACCTTTTCCCAGAGGCCGCCACTGCCACACAGCTGCTAGCCCCGCCCCCGCGCCGATGACTCAGCACTTCCTCTGATTGGATGAGTCTGTTCACACACGAAGAACTTCTTCCAGCTTTACTTCCTGTTTCCTGTTGTTAGCATCTGTGGGCGTGGCCTCAATCACCCCAACCCCAACCCCCCCCCCCCCCCCCCCCCCCGCCGCCTGTATTGTATTGTCCAATGAGTGAGCTCCGTGAGCTGTGAGGAGGCCAGCCTATGATGACGATGAAGAATTAACTGTTTTCTAGTCAAGATTTGATTTTGTAAAATCTGTGATTAAAGTTTATTTTGAAGTCACAGGAAGTGTCATTTCTGCACATGTGCTAATTTCATTAGTTTCAGTTCTTTGGAAGACGTCTATCATATTTTTACCTGCAGTGTCACAATGAGGTCTAGTCAGGATGTGCAGGACGCCACTTTGGACTGGGACGGTCTCACACAGGACAGGAAAGAGTTCTGTGTCCAATCTGGTGTTTACTGTTCTTTACGTTCACGTTTCCCTTCTGGGATTCATGTCAACTGTGTTTGCTCAATGCTGACATCAACATCTGCAGGTCACGTGGAACAAGTGACAGTGTGGAAACAGAAAACTTTATAAGTTTACAAGTCCTGTGTTTGTAGTCAAAATACTTAAGTCTTCATGTTAGCGTTCACAGTAGAGGTTGTTTGGGCAGAAAAATGTGACTGATTCAATCATCCAAAATCACGTGGAACGATCTCATTGGGGGTTGGTAGCGGACCACTTCCTGTTGGACTACAATCATCCTTCATCCCTGACAAGACCACTTCCTGTTGGACTACAATCATCCTTCATCCCTGACAAGACCACTTCCTGTTGGACTACAATCATCCTTCATCCCTGACAAGACCACTTCCTGTTGGACTACAATCATCCTTCATCCCTGACAAGACCACTTCCTGTTGGACGACAATCAACCCTCATCCCTGCAGTGCTCAATAAACTGAAGCAGGTTATGAAAGATTCAAACATGTAATTTCACATTCAAGAGGAAACATGAGCATCTGAAAGAGTTCAGAGTAAAAATGTCAGTCCACTAACGAGCAGGTGAACTCCCTGCAGGTCAAAGCTCAGGTTCGTTCAGTTGGATGACAGTGATTGTGATGTCATCGCGGTACCTCCTAGCCAGGTCCACTGGCAGACTCAGCATCTTGGTCAGCCGGTTGGTTGCCACTGCTCCGTAGCCATCATCTCCAAGGGCGTGACGCAGCAGGTGGGTGGCAGCATTCTGGTCCTCCAGCACCGATTGAACCCGCCCCTTCCTCTCCAGCAGAAGGCGCTGCAGTGCCACCAGAGTCATACCCACACCGGTAATTATGGGTCTCTGCTGCTGAAGACCTGGACAACAAAAAAAACGTTCTTGCTCCGGTTACTTGCTGACTCGAGGCGCTTGCCAGACATCCACCTACTCAGTCTGGGGTGGGAAAAACTTCCTGCTGCCTTATTTGATCAGAGTTGAGAGTGAAACCCAGCACTTCAACTACATTAGATTTTCAGATTGGTAGAATAGAAGTTCTGAAATATTCTTTGTGAGCTAATTGAGACCATGTAGCATTAGCTGTGCTATCTGACCTTTTATGTGCTCCCCAACCAGCTGGATGACCGTCTGTCGGTGCATCAGCTCCCACAGTCCGTCTGTTGCCAGGACCAGGAACTTGTCTGAGGGTGTGATGTGATGTTTGGTGACCTCTGGCTGGGCACTGAGGTAGGGCGGCGTCAGATAGTGTGGCAGTGGCGTCCGGATGGCTTCACTGACCACTGACAGGATGTCCGGTCTAGTTTCGTAAAGACGGCACAGCATCTCTGCGCTCCATTTGAAGCGAATGTCTCCAAATGCCCTGAACGGCAGCAGATGACCAAGCAGGCGGTCATGGCGGATCACTGTCCTCTGTTCTGACAGCGGGTGTTCGCCCAGAATCCTTTGCAGTTCATCTGGGTTCTGAGCGTTGTGGTCATTGGTGAGGCTGACCGCGGACCAGCGCCCGTCTGACTCCTGCATGCCTAGGACAGCTCGGCTGTCGCCTAGGTTGGCCACATGGAGCATGCCATTAGAGATATGGGCAACGCAGGCCGTGCTGCCGGACAGCGCCACCCGGAGGGGGGAGAATGGAGACGAAGCTTCCCCAGGGAGAGACACTCGTCTGAGGATGGAGAGACATTATTCAGGTGGTGATGTGGAACCAGCAGCTGCATCAAGCAGGAAGAAATGTTCAGCTTGACTCAACGTTGGATCAAGCGACAGACAAAGTCTGTGAATAGCAGCAGAAACACGAAGGCAGGCCGCTGAGGCCCAGGCTACTTAGCTCAGCACAGTGACTGGTATGGACTCATTTTTAAAATAGCGCCTTTCTACCTCAGCAGCGCTCTAAGGGCTGTTCATCTGTCATCTCATTCACCCGTTCACACACTGGTCAACCAGAAACTTTCACTTGTGTTACAGAACCAGTTTGTAGGTGGGAGGTGAAAGGATGTCACAAGAGAACTGAGGACCTGAATGAGGAGGTGGACAGGTGCACCTGCGCCTCCACTGACAGGTCGTAGTCAAGGCGACGGAAAGCGTTGACCAGGGCTGAGGTCATCCTGCCACCATCCTGCAGCCAATCAGAAAGTACAGAGATGATGACAACATAGCATCAGAAAGACTCGACAATGAAGCTGATCAACAAATCAGAGGTTAAAGAATCATCGGAGGTGAGGTTGGATCAGATCCTGTGTGGTGCGGCCCAGTGGCGACCTCTGGTATTGGGTGGTTCAGGACGTGTGGTGTCCGGTTACCTCGTCGTCCTCGTCATCCTCCACATCAAGTCTCTCCTGCCAGTAGTGTCGGAGGCTCTGGAAGGAAATGGCTCCTCCGTCAGGGCAGCTGTGGTCCTGGGGGTGTTTGACCCACTCCAACAGCGGCGGTATGGCCCGATCCTCCTCCACGGCCCGTTCCAGCTCTGCCAGCATCCTCAGCCGCAGCATTGCCACGGCAATGTAGTAGAAAAGCCTCTGACTGACTGCATAAGCACAGGCTGGCCCTGCGTGCCCATCGAACACGCCAAACAGCACGCCACCACGGTCCGGCAGGCAGGTGGCGCAGCTCCGGCAGTCCTCCCCGGGATGGTTGGATGGCAACATGTTGCTATGGAAACTGAGGACACTGTGGGAGGCTGGGCCTTTGGGGAAGGTGTGGCTGTATTCGTTGGCCTGTCCAGAAGACAGACAGATCAATAAAGTGACTGATTGGATTTTGGATTGATCGAGGAAGACACCTGTCATCATGAAGCTTTTATGAGTCTATCGAAAGTATTTGGATGTTCCTGTATGAAGTACCGGACCATCCCTCCATCCATCCATCCATCCATCCATCCCTCCCTCCATCCATCCATCCCTCCCTCCCTCCCTCCCTCCATCCATCCATCCATCCATCCCTCCATCCATCCATCCATCCCTCCCTCCATCCATACATCCATCCCTCCATCCATCCCTCCATCCATCCATCCATCCATCCATCCATCCATCCATCCCTCCCTCCCTCCATCCATCCCTCCCTCCATCCCTCCCTCCATCCATCCATCCCTCCCTCCCTCCCTCCCTCCCTCCATCCATCCATCCATCCCTCCATCCATCCATCCATCCCTCCCTCCATCCATACATCCATCCCTCCATCCATCCCTCCATCCATCCATCCATCCATCCATCCCTCCCTCCATCCATCCATCCCTCCATCCATCCATCCATCCATCCATCCCTCCCTCCATCCCTTCCTCCCTCCATCCATCCCTCCCTCCATCCATCCATCCATCCCTCCATCCATCCATCCCTCCCTCCATCCCTTCCTCCCTCCATCCATCCCTCCATCCCTCCCTCCATCCATCTATCCATCCATCCATCCATCCCTCCATCCCTCCCTCCATCCATCTATCCATCCATCCATCCATCCATCCATCCCTCCCTCCATCCATCCATCCATCCCTCCATCCATCCATCCCTCCCTCCATCCCTTCCTCCCTCCATCCATCCATCCATCCATCCCTCCATCCCTCCCTCCATCCATCTATCCATCCATCCATCCATCCCTCCATCCCTCCCTCCATCCATCTATCCATCCATCCATCCATCCATCAATCCATCCATCCATCCATCCATCTATCCATCCATCCATCCATCAATCCATCCATCCATCCCTCCATCCATCCATCCATCAATCCATCCATCCATCCATCCCTCCATCCATCCATCCATCCATCCATCTATCCATCCATCCATCCCTCCCTCCATCCATCTATCCATCCATCCATCCATCATCCCTCCATCCATCCCTCCATCCATCTATCCATCCATCCATCCATCAATCCATCCATCCATCCCTCCATCCATCCATCCATCAATCCATCCATCCATCCATCCATCCCTCCCTCCATCCATCTATCCATCCATCCATCCCTCCATCCATCATCCATCATCCCTCCATGTTCCCCCTCTTCTCCTGTTCAGGGTGGTGGGGGTGGAGCCTATCCCAGCAGCCTTCCCCCTGGACAGGTCACCAGTCCATGGCAGGGCCAACACATAGAGACAGACAACCATTGGCTCTCCCAGCCACGCCTACGGTCAATTTAGAGTCTGGATTAACCTGGTCCCTCTTGATGTCTTTGGACTGTGGAGGAAGCTGGAGTACCAGAGAGAACCCAGCAGGAACAGGGAGAACATGGAGACTCACCCAGAAAGACCCCGTGCTGCAGCCGGGGCTCCACCCACAACCTTCTTGATGGGGGGCCACAGTGAGGACCACTGCACCACCCACAACCTTCTTGATGGGGGGCCACATTGAGGACCACTGCTCCACCCACAACCTTCTTGCTGGGGGGCCACAGGGAGGACCACTGCTCCACCGGGCCGCCCAGTACCAGACTAGTATATAATAATCGTATATCAATGTAATATCCCCTCCAGACTCTCTGCACAGTCTGGATCATTAAATTATGACTTTACAAACCCTAAAAATGGAAATGATGTCCAATGGCCCCTGGTACCAAAGCATCAGTCTCACCTTTAATACGCGGTTGATCTGAGCTGAGGTCATGTGTCCCGCCTCCTGTGCAGATCTGTACTTCCTGTTCCCATTGCCTGCTGGGTAACTGAGTCTGGGAAGCTCATGGGAAGGAGAGGAGAAGAAGTGGCGCCGCTGCAGCTCAACCTTGCAACTTTCTCTGAGGGTTCTTGTTCTTGGCAGCATGGCTGCTGTGGCAGAACCAGCAAATAAACCTGCAGACAGGAACCCGAGGGAGAGCTGTGGGATGTGTTTACACTGCATTTGTGTTACCTGTGTTACCTGTGTTACCTGTCTGCTATGTGTGTTACCAGTGTTTGTTACGTGTCTACTACATTTGTGTTACCTGTTTGCTATGTGTGGTTCCTGTGTTTTCTACCTGTGTATTACCTGTCTGCTGTGTGTGTTACGTGTGGTTGTTACCTGTCTGTTATGTTTGTGTTACCTGTGTTTTTGTTACCTTTTGTTACCTGTCTGTGTCTTAACTGTGACTTTTGTGTTACATGATTGCTATGTGTTACCAGTGTTCTATGTGTGTTACCCTTGTGCTACATGTGTGTTACCAGTGTGCTATGCGTGTTCCCTGTGTTTGTTACCTGTGTTTGTTACCTGTGTCACCTGACTGCTATGTGCGTACCTTTGTGTTAGCTCTGTGTTACCTGTGTGCTACGTATGTGTGAGTTCCCTGTGTTTGCCTCTCTGCCTTCTTCTTCTGCTACACAGCTTCTCTCTGCAACGTTTCAGTCACATTTCCTGGCACATTATTAATTTGTGATAAAAAAGAGGATTTTTTTTGGTATCTGTTTTGGTGTAACACCTAACATGGTAACATCTCACCTGCTCAAGTGTTAAGTTCCTGGTTCCCTCTTCTTTCTCCTCCTCTTCCTCAGGTGAATTGATCCTTTCTTGTTTCCTGTCGGTGCGTTGGTTTGACAGACGAGAGACCTTTGGCAGCGTTAATATCTCACTCAGTAATGGGTGACACATAAACCTGTGCTGAGCCCCGCCCCCTCTCACTCTGGAGAGACGTGAAAGTGACAAACACCAACAGGAAGTGAAGTTGGGCTTGGCTTTGTTTCAGCGACTGAGGATTCAGGATTCAGGTGTCGGACTCTAACCAAGTTTCCATTGTGACCTTGGCTTCCAAAATGTTTGCAGTTGCACAAACTTGGGGGGGCGTGGCTCAGAGGTAGAGTTGTTGTCTAGCAACCAAAGGGTTGCTGGTTCGATCCCCGACCCCGGTGACCATGTCCAAGTGTCCTTGAGCAAGATACTGAACCCCTAATTGCTCCTGATGGCCCTGAGATGGACTGGCGACCTGTCCAGGGTGAACCCCGCCTCTCAGCCAATGTCAGCTGGGATAGGCTCCACCCCCCCACCTGCAACCTGTGATGGATGGAAACTCAATGTGGTTCCTGCTGCATGCTGGTCCTCACTGACCTCTCCTCACATATCTTCCCTACCTCAATCAAACCAGCAATATTTCTAAGAGTACTTATGAGTACCTTAGAATACTTATTAGTACAAAAACACAAAGACAGCCAGACCAGCAAGTTAGCATCATAATACACCTAAGAAAGGAAAATAAAACATTGTATTAGTTTTTAGGTAATATCTTATTAAGCAGACATCATATGAGTTTATAAGTCTTTATTACCACAGTGTTTGTACGTTTATGACTGAAAAGCAGAAACTCTGTGTGTGTGTGTGTGTGTGTGTGTGTGTGTGTGTGTGTGTGTGTGTGTGTGAGTGTGTGTGTTATGTTCTCTGTTACATTTTCTCTAGCTCTTTTTTTTTCATTAGGAGCAGAATCTGTGAGGACTGGTGGTCCGTGTCTGTGTGTGCTCTGGTTCTGGTTCGGCTCTGAGGGTCTGGGTACGTTCAGGCCCCCTGTGAAGCTTCGGTGTTCGGGGCTGAATTTGAGTGAGTCGGTGCTGATGGCGGGAGCCTGTGAAGAAGGTTACATGAGTGTGTGTGCGTGTGTGAGGGAGAGAGTGTGTGTGTGTGTGTGAGGGAGAGTGTGTGTGTGTGTGTGTGTGGGTGGGTGTGCGCTCGCGCGTGCGTGTGCGTGCGTGCGCTCGCGCGGTGCCGTGTGCAGACCGCGTGTGGCGCAGAGGCGGAAAGAAAACAAACATCCGTGGATTCGGGTCTGAGGTGAGTTTGAGCTCCGGCGGTTCGATGCGCTGTTTTCTCCCCGCAGGAGGCTCTTCGCCGCCGGGCTGTGGTGCCGCTATGCTCCGCTGTGACGCACTCGGAGAGGAAGCCCCGCGCAGCCATCGATCTCCCGCTATTTATTCGGCTGTGGTGGAGAAGCTAACCTGCTAGCATGCGAGCCTGCTAGCTCACAACATGACGGTGCGGGCCCTGTTGAGGTTTCTGTCCCCGCACAATTCCGCGCGGTAACCTGCGTGTCTGAGCCGGGGGAGGCGGGAATGTGGCTCCGGGTGACCCTGGGTTCTGTCACCGGCACGTCTCCGGATGGTAGCCGATGGAGCCGTCCGTTAGCGGCGATAGGCCGCGAACAGCCCGGGGGGGGCGGTGCTGGCTACGGGGAGTCAAGCAGCCGAATCACCGCTCAGGTTCAACGAAATACACCGGTAGTAACTTGGGATCTCGGTTCGGGTCGGTTCGAGTCTGCAGTGACCCGTCCGATGACACTCCTGCTAACACACCTGATTGAGTATCATTTCATGATCAAGAGTCCCGACAAGTGCAGGCGTGTGCGGGGAGCTGCTGATGCTTCCCAGCTGCAGCTGAACCAGAGGAAACTGATGACGATATTGATGACATTCAAAGTCATCACAGCCCTCATCATAACCGGTGGTCCGAGTCCTGCCCTGGACCAGAGCTCTGAGTTGATCCGCAGCAGAGCTGGAAGCTGCTGAACCCTTCAGATCCTGAATCCAGCGATCAGCAGCTCCCCTCTCGGTTCTGATGCTTCCACCTGGGCAGTGGAAGCTCTTCCTTCTCATGAGGAACTTGACCTTGATTCTGACTCCCGGGGGTCGTGGGGTCGTGGGTCAGCTCTCTCTCTCTCTCTCTCTCTCTCTCTCTCTCTCTCTCTCTCTCTCTCTCTCTCTCTCTCTCTCTCTCTCTCTCTCTCTCTCGAGGGTCGACTGCTGCTGCTGAAATGTCGCGATGCTTCATTCAGGCTGCAGGTTCTGTCCAGTTAGCAGGGCAGCCTAGTTAGCGTGCTAACGCTAGCAGCCACACTCGTGTCAACTCTCCAGGTTTAGTTATATTTATATTTTTTGTGCCTTTTATCAGCCAGGATTTCCACCGCCTCTGTGGAGCCAGGATCGATCCACCGTCTCAGCACCAAAGCCTGATGTTTGTTGGTGGTCATGACGATGATCCAGCGGTTTTCTACCTGCTGCTTGAATATTGAGTTCTTACCTTTCGTGTTCTGCTGGGTAGCCCTGTACTGTCCCTCATACACAAGAGCAGATGGTTGGATGGTTCCGTACCCCATAACCACTCTGTCTGATCTCTCTGTGCAGCCGTCGGCGTGGTGATGAGCAGTAATGAGTGTTTCGGTTGCGGCCGCAGCGGCCACTGGGTGAAGAACTGTCCGAGCGGCGGCCGAGGACGGGGGAAAGGTCGCAGCAGAGGCAAAGGTGATGCTCGCTGAGCTCTTGAATTTTACTCTTCCAGGTTTGTCGGTAAAAGATTCACCAAACTTCACTTGTTTTCTTGCTGCTTCATCTTAGTGACCTCTGACCTTTGGCTTTCCTTCAGGTCACCGTTGAGTCCCCGTGAACTTCTGTACGGAACTTTGTACGTCTGACCCTTGACCTTCACTGTCTTTCGAGTTATTTTCCAGCCCGAGTTGGTGCTGGTGTCCGGAGATCTTACGTTTGTTAGATGATGGTGAACTTTGATCACCAGAACTTTCTCAGGTCGTCCAAGAGTCCCAGTGGACGTTTGCACCAAATCTGAACCGTTTCAGAGTTCTTTGATGACCTTTGACCCCCCAAGAACTTTTCTGTCCTCGTGGGCCAAATTTGAAGAAAGCCCATCAGTTTGTGTGTGAGTGTGTGAGATGTCATGTTAACGTCAACGGGACGCACAGACAACCTGACAGGCTGGCCTCTGGAACAGAACAGTTGTAAAAAGGTTGACTCGTGAGCGGCGGTCAGGGGATGTGATGTCACAGCTGTCAGAGACTCGCGGGTCGATGATGTCACACTACATCAGCAGATGATGGTGGCCAGATTTTTTTCCAACAATCCTGACAGCAAACGTGACAGGGAACATCAGAAGAGCTAAAACACGTCTCTGTTCCTTTCAGATCTGTTCTGTTATCGCTGCGGGGCGCTCGGTCACGTCGCCAGAGACTGTGAGAGGACGGAGGACGGTGAGGGGACACGCACGCACGCAGCAGCACGCCAGGACACACATCCGCACACGGACACTCATGAACAAGCAGCTTCCTGTTGTTTCAGAAATAGAAGTGTTGGTTGTTTATGTCCAACAAGGTCCAATTTGTTACTGATCCCAAAAAGCTAGTGCTAAATGTCTCACTCCACGCCAGCAGGGGGCGCCATATGACCCCTGACAGAAACGTCCAACAAGTCTGACCTGAGCTGAGGGTGAAATTTGCGTTCTAAGTCCCACGGGTGAGTTAGTGACTGGCAGAATGAAGTCGCGGCCAAATGGATGTATTAGCTCTCGCGTTTCTACGAGGCAAGATTTTGCTTGTTGAGGATAAAAGGATGTTGTTCTAGATTATACCTTAAAAAAATAACCAAATATGAACTCTTTGATTGCCCAGGAGTCACAGGTTATTAGGTGAAACAGTCTGATGTTCGTTGTTTAACACGAGTGAAGTTGAGAGCTCACGTGTCAGGACTCAGACCAACTCGTACAGTCGATGATGCTAACAACGCGCCGCTGTCGTCCTGCAGCCTGTTACAACTGTGGCAGAGCAGGTCACATCTCCAGAGAGTGCCAGGAGCCCAAGAAGGAGCGCGAGCAGCTCTGCTACAACTGTGGGAAGGCTGGACACATGGCACGCGACTGCAACCACACCCATGAGCAGAAGTGCTACACCTGCGGCAGCTTCGGACACATCCAGAAATGCTGCGAGAAGGTCAAATGCTACAGGTGAGTCCATGCTGCAGGTAAACTAGCTGCTACAATGAAACTGCTCCAGGTTAATGAACCTTTACTAGAAAACTAGAAGTTCTCTACCAGCTGCTTCTCCTGTTTATCTAAATCAGGTTTTTCCTTGATCCAGTTTGATGGACGCCTCCTCAGAGTCTAAAGCCTGGTTTATGCTTCTGCGTCGCAGCGACGGCGTTGACCCTACGGCGTCATCGAGAATTCAAAGTTCTGCATCAAGGGAACGCGTTGCTCTGCGATTCACCGCCAAGCCACTAGGGGGGTGTGGCTGTGTCTTTGTACTTGCGGACCTCCTCAATAACCTTTTCTTTGGCTTGGTCCATTTTTGCATGTAGCTCTCACCACAGAAACTTTAAAAATGGTGGTGTTGTGCTGAACGTTTTAAGCAGACCAGTCACAGTCCTTGACGTTCACGTCACGACGCGTTGACGCGATGCGTAGTCAGGATTTTTTGGTGGTGCACGTCAGGCTATGGCGTAGGGGTCTGCTTCTGCGGCGCGGCGACACCGTACCTACGCCGTCGACGCAGAAGCATAAGCCAGGCTTAAAGCTAAACTGCTACGCTAATGCTGAACTACAGCAACAGGTGAACTGATGCTAACAGTTCAGTTAAAGTGGGCCTTCCACAGGTGGAGCAGCTAACTTCCCACTGTAACCAGTGGCTGTGTTTGCTGCAGGTGTGGGGAGATCGGCCATGTTGCGGTGCGCTGCAGCAAGGCGTCGGAGCTGAACTGCTACAACTGTGGGAAGTCGGGTCACCTGGCCAAGGACTGCACCATCGAAGCCACAGCTTAGCAACCTGTCAGACCCCCCTCCCTCTTTCATCTCGTCTTTCTTTATCTTTACTCATTCCCTCTGATCCTTTATTTCTCAGTGGTCCAGAGGCCTGTCAGTCGGCCTCGGGGCAGCCAATGAGAGAGGCCGGATGGAGGAGAAGGGACACTAAAAAACAAAAACAGGAACCCACTTTCTTCTGCATTTCTAAAAGAAAAAACTGAATTTGTGTTTAAGTTTGGTCGTGGTGTCATGTACAAAGCTTTGTTTAAGCATTTTTTCTTCCAGCCAATTGGCTGAGAGAGTGGAAGGATGTAAGCGAAGCCCTTCCCCTTGAGTCATAAAAGTGGGTGGGGCTATAAAGGAGCTGAGATTATTAACTTAATCTTTTTTATGGACAAAAGGCATTTGTCTGAAAGAAACATGATTGGCTCCACCTCCAGCTAACAGCCAATCACATCACAGCTTTGGCCACCTCGCTGCCATGTTGGGTGGCGAATGAGCCAATCAGAGCAGGTCACAGCAGACGACAAAGTCAACATCGATAATTCATATTTTAAAGGTGCTTTTTGCTACTGTTTGAACCAGACGGAGTGACGCACCAACAGAGACAAAAACTAACAAGAATAATGAGAAGAAAGCACGTTTTTAAAAAAAATAAACTACAAGTTTAAGTTAAAGAAGTTTTAAGTTTGGAGAAACAAGAATGTTTTCACAAAAAATTCAAATGTTATTTTTGTACAATATCTCACTTTAGAGCTGTAAAAATGTAATTTGGTTGTAAGTTTAACCTGAAAATAAAAACATGGAGGAGGACGAGGATGGAGACGCACATCTGTCTGGCTTTATTTCTCTCACACACACACACACACACACACACACTTTCAAGCTTTCTAATAGCTCTTAAAAAGTGTTGATATCTCCTCTGCAGCTTGGGGTCTCTCAGTGACCTCGAGTCAATGTGGGATCAGCAGGGGGTCTCGTTGAGACGCTCTGATGAACAAATCTGCTGCCGGTGACGGAGCAGATTTGGAAAAATGTGTCTTTGAAGCATCAACGTGCCTGGAAAAGGAAAGGAGATCCAATAGGATGTCATTTTTGGTTTTGATCAACTCAACCAGCTGAAGCTGAAGAGTTGGAATATTTCTTGATGAGATTGTAATAATTGTACATAAATGTGTACATATATACCAATAGAATAATCAACAACTTTTCTGTTCTTGATTAAAAATGTGTGTGTGGTCGTTTGACCCACCTCAACTTTCAAGTGGTGGGAAAATCATGAGTTCAATGATCGTCAGATCTGTTTCAACCACCGACCAAAGTTATTTTCTCAATTTGATTCTTCTGGATTTTTCCAGAAATTCTAATAAAGTTTAGCCAAACCCAAATAAATATTTAATCCATCTAAGTAAAAGAAGTCGACATTGAGATCTTCAATCGATAGAACCTCTGCGATGAGCTCTGACAAGTTAGAACCAGAACCCTCCTGGCTACGTTCTCCCAACAGACTGAAACGAGAACATTCAGGTGAGCGGCAGAGTCCAATTGTGTGGGTTGCTTTATTGATTTTTTTAACCAGGTATAAAATATTGATTCCAATAATCTCACAAGGCGACGGGCGGCGTGGCTCAGAAGTAGAGCGGCCGTCTCGTAACCGAAGGGTCGCTGGTTCGATCCCCACTTCCCCCAGTGACTGTGTTGAAGTGTCCTTGAGCAAGATACTGAACCCCTGACTGTTCCTGATGGACCTGCACCTGACTGGTGACCTGACCAGGGTGAACCCCGCCTCTCACCCAGTGACAGTTGGGATAGGCTCCACCCATCCGACCACTTTTAACAAATACGCAGAATAGAAAATGGATGGAATGTCACAGGGGATGGTTTCATTTCTAAATCTCTACCCCAGCTCTCACTGCACGAGCATCTCGTCAGCTTTATGTGTCTGTCTGGTGAATGTCACTACATCAGGCCTGAACACTGGTCCACTCCAAACATTCTTTTATATTGAATTACAGTATCTCTTTGATGCAAATTTATTAAAATAAAAAGGCATTAAAACTTCTCAATTAATCGACAAACTATAGAGAACCCTTCCCTTGTGCCACTCAGCTGTATATACTTTTTCTTTTGTTTGTCTTATTAAATGGATTTTACTTCCTTTGTTCTATCTTAACATTTGATATCTTTTTGTTTGCATCTTCGTGAAACTACTTGTTATGAGTCCGTTTATCGATGCTGCTTTAGATAACAAAAACTTTAAAAGAAGACCACTCTGAACTCCTGTAATGGTGGCTACACAATTACTTCCGGGTCACGTCCCTTATATTAGATTCTACTAAAGAAAAAACTGAAAAACTGAACATAACTCATACTAATTTTCAGCATTCTTTTATTAATTAAAAAAACATCACCAAAAACGTAAAACCACAAAAACTCAATGTGACCGGAAGCAGTATTGTCGTCAGGCTATTTCCTGTTGGAGTCCAGCGTGTTTGCTGTTCGTTTGAAACTAATATTTCCTCCTTGTCAACGAGGATTCGTCTCAAAGTCAGAAAATCCCGCAACAGCGATGGTGAGTGAATCCGAATTCTGAGCCCTCATCGCTACTCCGATGCGCTGCTAGCCTGCTAGCCTGCTGGTTGACTTGTAGCTTGCTAAACGAAGACGGAGGCTAACGGTTCCATTCAGTAGCTCGGCTTATATTAGCAGAACGAAAACTCCAAAAGTCATAAACTTTGTGACGAACTTTGCATAAGATATCAGGGATGATAGAAGCTACTGAGTCCGGTCCTCTCAGCCTGACCCAGAGCCCCGGGACGGGCCTGACGATAAAGTGATAGATTTATGAATGGAGTTTGGTGTAGGCTGCTCTCAGGTGAACACAATTGTCGCAGCAGTACGTTAAAATGACGTTCTCAGCTGCGGTCTAATGCCTTCGGTGGTGACACAAGATACTATTCAAATATGTAAAACGTAAATTTTCGAGGTTACAAAGCTTAGCCAATGGTTTTGTTAAAAAATATTAATGCTAGTAATATGTTGTTAGCTTGTAAATGTAGAGCTTCCAGTGACCAGTGGAGGGCAGTACCACACCTTTGCTGCATCTTTTGACTGAAATTGAAAGAATAGAATAGAATGCCTCTACTGTCATTATACCAGGTACAATGAGATGCAACAAAAGAAGACTTAACTTGTGTGTGGTTTTGTGAAATATTTCCTCCTCTTAATGAACTAAAATCCATGACAACAAGCACGACAGTTTCGTTCCAGAACAGAGTTCAAGTCTCAACTGACATTAAAAAAATTATGATGGAAAGAAATATAATTAAGAACGATATTTAACAAACGGTGCAACAGTTAGCCTTCTAACAAATATCGTAGCCTCCTGCAATTTGAAAGTAGCACTCAGTTGTTTAGCAATTAGTTTTTCAGCCCAATGTGCAACAGTGTGTCATGATTGGGGATCAACTCATGTTAGCAAGTCAAAGAGGCCAATAATCAGTCCATGCAGCCAATGTTCAGATGTGGTAAATTAAAGAATATCAGAGCTGAAATATCCAACAAGGCTGCCTTTACATTGTTAAATTGTTCTTTCTTGATAAGCCAGTGTCTCATTCCTAGCAGGCTACAATTTGCTAAATCAAATGCTTGTTTGTGTGATTTCTATTTGTAGAGAAAGAGATGGTGAACATTTCTCAGTGTGTCGTTGTGCTGCTGATCTTGATTCTGACTCCAGAGCGTTTAGTGATGTCTGGAGTCAGAACAGTCAATCAGATGCTGTCCTACAACTGGAGAGGATCAATAAAACTGTTAGTCCCTGAAACTACTAATCAAACAAGTTTTTGCTAAACGTAACGAGGGACGAGTCATGACATCCCAGTGCTGTACAGCAGGTGTCAGCCTGGTCCTGGTTCTGGTCCAGCAGACTGGATCCACTCATCACTCTAATTTTGTGTGTGTGTGTGTGTGTGTGTGTGTGTGTCTGCAGGCTCGTAATGCTGAGAAGGCCATGTAAGTAGTGACGGCAGCCATCTTGTTACCGGCTCTATTCTCATGTCATCATGTGGTTCTCTGCTGTGATCATGTGTGTAACCACGGGTGCTCGCTCTCCAGGACGGCGCTGGCCCGGTTCCGCCAGGCTCAACTGGAGGAGGGAAAAGTCAAGGTCAGATTTGTTGGCCATGAAGCTCCATCCAAGGGTCTGTCTGTCTGTCTGTCTCTCACCTGTCTGTCTTCCTGTGTCTCACCTATGCATCACCTGTCTGTCTGCAGGAGAGGAGACCTTACCTGGCGTCGGAGTGCAGTGAACTTCCAAAAGCTGAGAAGTGGAGGAGACAGGTGTTCATCCTGCTAGTCCTGATACACACCTGAAAAGTGTTGATGCTCATTTTTAATGTGTGTGTGTGTGTGTGTGTGTGTGTGTGTGTGTGTGTGTGTGTGTGTGTGTGTGTGTGTGTGTTTCAGATCATCAGCGAGATCTCAAAGAAAGTCTCACAGATCCAGAATGGTGAGCTCTCTGTCTCTCTGTCTCTCACCTGTCTCTGTCTCTCACCTGTCACTTGTCTGTCTCTCTCTCTCTCACCTGTCACCTGTCTGTCTCACCCTCTCTCACCTCTCACCTGTCTGTGTGCAGCTGGCCTTGGTGAGTTCAAGATTCGGGATCTGAATGACGAGATCAACAAGCTGCTGAGAGAGAAGGGTCACTGGGAGGTCCGCATCAAAGAGCTGGGAGGACCCGACTATGGGGTGAGAGGGTGGGGGGTTCATTGATGGCATGTGCGGGGGGGTTGACTGATTAGGTGTGTCCGTGGTTAATAGATTGTGTGTGTGTGTGTGTGTGTGTGTGTGTGTGTGTTAGCGTTTTGGACCCAGGATGCTGGATCATGAGGGGAAGGAGGTTCCAGGAAACCGAGGGTACAAATACTTTGGCGCTGCCAGAGACCTGCCGGGTGTCCGAGAGCTGTTCGAGAAGGAGCGTACGTACCCTCGTCGTTACAACCTGTGTGACATCACATCAAGCAGTCTGATTAATCCTCTTGATCATGTGACTCCCAGCCGCCCCGGCGCTCAGAAAGACCAGAGCTGAACTGATGAAAGAGGTGGATGCAGAGTATTACGGCTACAGAGACGAAGATGACGGCGTCCTGCTTCCTCTGGAGGCGCAGTACGAGAAACAAGGTTGAGTTTACGTCTTGAAGCTTTTAAACTTTTAACAGACAGAATCAGAAAGATAGAACTTTGAAGGAGACGTAAAGAAGGTGTGTGTGTGTGTAGCTGTGTTGCAGGCAGTGCAGAAATGGAAAACGGAGAAGGAGTCTCGTCTATCAGGAGACAAGCAGGAGGAAGAGGAGGAGGAAGAGAGCATCTACACCGTCCACAATGATGAGGTGAACTGGGCCCAGTGATGAGGGGATGTGGAACTCTGAACTGTAGACCTGCAATGACAAGAGAATATTTAGGTCCAAAGTTGTGGGAATAATGGCACCTCACATGCTTCAGACACCAGCGTGGCACCGTCTCACACCTTCAAGATCTGCAGCAAGTTGCCATGGTAACACTTTACTGTAAGAAAAAGAAATAAATGAGAAGGACAAGAAGTCCAGGCGAATAAATAACATACGGGTCTCAGTGAGAACTCTGGTTTGTTTTGAAGGGTCAGTACGCCAGCAGTGGGGTAGCGTGTCCTCTGGTGTCCCCAGGTGTCCTCTGGTGTCCCCAGGTGTATTGCGGGGTTCCCAGGTGTTCTCCGGGGTTCTCTGGTGTTCTAAGGTGGTTGCAGATGTCGGTCAACCTGTGTTTGGTCTTGTGTTTGTGCAGCCTGGTGATTATGACGAGAGTCGGGAAGAGCAGGAGGAAGAGGAGGGAGGAGTGTCCTTCATCGCCCATGTTCCTGTTCCGTCTCAGAGAGAGGTTAGTATAGCTAATATTCCCCTCAGTGGCGCCACATAGAACCTCAACTCGGCTCTAACCTCAACATCAAACCAGCTCTGAATAAAACAAGCCGTCTTCTCAACATCTAACTCGTCTCAGGTGGAGGAGGCCCTGGTCCGGAGGAAGAAGATGGAGTTACTACAGCGCTACGCCAGTGAGACGCTCCAGGCGCAGAGTCAAGAGGCCCGAGCACTGCTGGGACTGTAACCTGTCTGTCTGTCTGTCTGTCCGTCTTTGTTGCAGTGTTGATGTAAAAATGGCTTTTCGTACTTTTTTTTTTTTTTCAATAAAACATCCGGACCTCTGGGTCTCAGGTCTCTGTCTCGTGTCCTATCCTCTAACCTTTGGGTCACCTGAGTGGAATTTTTCTCGAAAGTTCTCAGGCATCGACACGATGAAACCCACTGCTCTCAGCACCAGCGTGCCCCCCTCCCTCCATCAGGTCCATGACGACCCAGGACCAGGTGGATTTGTGGGAAGAGTTTACATTTTAAATTTGGGATCAAAATTCTCTCGCGTGTGACTGTTAGTTGATAAATACGCAGGAATGAGTCCCAAAACCCAGAAATACAGCTTTGCTTCCGTTCGTGTCCAGGAGGCCTTTGACTGGGAGTCTGAAACCAAGTGTGTGGTTCCCGGCAGCTGGAGATGTCATCTGGTTCAGTTCTACATCAGATCCACCAGTAAACACCAGACTGGTGGATGGTGGAGGTTCAGTTCTACATCAGATCCACCAGTAACACCAGACCGGTGGATGGTGGAGGTTCAGTTCTACATCAGATCCACCAGTAAACACCAGACCGGTGGATGGTGGAGGTTCAGTTCTACATCAGATCCACCAGTGAACACCAGACCGGTGGATGTTGGAGGTTCAGTTCTACATCAGATCCACCAGTAAACACCAGACTGGTGGATGGTGGAGGTTCAGTTCTACATCAGATCCACCAGTAAACACCAGACTGGTGGAGGGTGGAGGTTCAGTTCTACATCAGATCCACCAGTAACACCAGACCGGTGGATGGTGGAGGTTCAGTTCTACATCAGATCCACCAGTGAACACCAGACCGGTGGATGTCGGAGGTTCAGTTCTACATCAGATCCACCAGTAAACACCAGACCGGTGGATGTCGGAGGTTCAGTTCTACATCAGATCCACCAGTAAACACCAGACCGGTGGATGTCGGAGGTTCAGTTCTACATCAGATCCACCAGTAAACACCAGACCGGTGGATGGTGGAGGTTCAGTTCTACATCAGATCCACCAGTAACACCAGACCGGTGGATGGTGGAGGTTCAGTTCTACATCAGATCCACCAGTAAACACCAGACCGGTGGATGTTGGAGGTTCAGTTCTACATCAGGATGTTGGAGTGGTGGAGTCTTAAAAACCTGGGTTGCTAACAAGAGTCTAGAGGAGCCTACAGAGGTCATGGAGGTCATCAAGGAAACACAAGATGCCTGAAGCTTAGTGGTGGTGACCTTGAAGTCATGTGACCCTGGTGTAGCTTTATAGGCCAACGTTAGCTTAGCACTGCTAACGTAGCATCCAGGCTTCCAGCATCATCAGAGGGTTCATCAGTGAAGATGATCTTGATGAACTGAACCTGGAAGATCATCAACTTTTGTTCACCAGAGCTGATTTACTGGTTCAATCACCACAATCACATGGAGCGATCCTATTGGCTGCTGGGAGGAACCAGGAGATGACCACTTCCTGTTGGTGGAGGAACCAGGAGATGACCACTTCCTGTCTGACTACAAGCACACCTCATCCCTCCAGCGATCTCTGTGAAGTTTTGTAAAAACTCTATGAACCTCCCTGTTTTACTGAGCAAAGGTCAACAATTGATAAAACAAACTTAGCAGTTCTGCTGGTAGTGGTTCCTCTGAAGGTCCCAGTTCCGTGACGTGGGTCCATCAGTCCAGAAATGTGTCTCATCATGTGGGTTTAATCTGGCAGCTGATTGGTTGATTGGCTGCATTCCGCTGCATGTGACTACGGGCTGAAGGCTGCACGTAGTGTCATGTGAGAGCAAACAGCCGTCAGCCGCATTCAATCAGCTCCAGACAATGAATTGTGTGTTGGTGTCTGTCTGCAAGACACACGCGAAGAATGTGAGCGTCTTCACGTCTTTCAGTTTTTTTTGGGACCTTTTTGAGATTGGACCCATTGTCATGAGGACGTGCTGGTCAAAGGCCCCATTTCTGCAGGAGCTACAGGTCCTGGACCTCAGAGTTGGGGATCCAGTGTGGATGGACGTGTGTGCTCTTAGTTTTTGTGTTCGTCTCAGTTCTTGATCTTTGGTTTTTTGAGGGGTTCTTGTGTATTTTATCAGCAGATGTCTTCTTTCCGAATCGATGTGTGTTTCCAGCTGGGTCTGGCAGACGAAAGCTGTTCCGGAACGTCAGGAACGTCGTGTTGCTCCAAGGATGTGATCCAAATGTGCTGCTATTTCAGAAGAGTTTTAAGCTTTATTTCATTCATAAATATTCAAGGACTGTTAAGTTTGGAGCTGCGCCCGTGGTTGGGCCATGAACCCTCGTGGCTCACAACCTGCTTTCAAAATGAAGTTAACACATCCATCCTTCATCCATCCTTCATCCATCTATCCATCCTTCATCATCCATCCATCCATCCATTTATCCATCCCTCCATCCATCATCCCTCCATGTTCCCCCTCTTCCCCTGTTCAGGGTGGTGGGGGTGGAGCCTATCCCATCATCCCTCCCTCCCTCCATGTTCCCCCTCTTCCCCTGTTCAGGGTGGTGGGGGTGGAGCCTATCCCAGCAGCCTTCCCCCTGGACAGGTCACCAGTCCATGGCAGGGCCAACACATAGAGACAGACAACCATTGGCTCTCCCAGCCACGCCTACGGTCAATTTAGAGTCTGGATTAACCTGGTCCCTCTTGATGTCTTTGGACTGTGGAGGAAGCTGGAGTACCAGAGAGAACCCAGCAGGAACAGGGAGAACATGGAGACTCACCCAGAAAGACCCCGTGCTGCAGCCGGGGCTCCACCCACAACCTTCTTGATGGGGGCCACAGGGAGGACCACTGCACCCCCGTTCCGCCCCCAGCCACGTATATTTAGTTAAAACCTCAGCATTACTGTCAGCTGATGGTGGGTTCTCTTACATGGTGGAAGTTGATGGTTCCAACTTCTGTATTTCTGAGCTCCAATCAAAATGCATTCCAATCTTTCTGCTCTAGAAACTAAAGAATCACCGTAGCAACCTGATGCTTGTTTATCAAGGGTTGTGGAGGGAGGGGCCTCTTCTGAGGCCCGCTGGTCTGTCATCGTCTCGATTGTCAAAAGGGTTTGAAATGATAGTTGACCCAGAAGAGCCAGTCCTCACTGAGTCTTCAGCTCATTGAGATGTTCTTCCTGTGTCTCTTCTTAGTGACTCCAGAATGCAGGAAGCGCCAGCCACACATATTTAGCTTGAAGCTAACAGAGACTGACAGTTAACAACAGCTCAACTGTCCAGAAACACTGGATCAGGACACTCATCGTGAAGACTGGGTCAGAATGGGTCAGCCATTGAGTGGGAGGGGCTTATCTCATCTTGTGCAGAGTGGATGAAAAATGTAACTAATGTCTTGAAACCCATCAGGCCGCATCAAACAACTGATCAACTGATTATTGGTGGTCAAACTGCCAGTCAATGCTCCAGCCTTCTCTGGCTCCACCCCCTGATGATGCCTCACTCCTGCTGTTATATTAGGAGCAGATGAGCAGCGAGACGGACAGACATCATGTGGTGTGGACGTTTACAGCAGGCAGTCCGCTCCTCGTCTCGCTGTGTGGCCAGCAGACAGGTCAGTGTGTGTGTGTGTGTGTGTGTGTGTGTGTGTGTGTGTGTGTGTGTGTGTGTGTGTGAGTCCTTCATGTCTCCTGCTTGTCCAGCTGTGTGTTCAATGATGATGGAAGCTTTAAACGTGAACTCGAGCTGCAACACGTCCTCATGACTGTGGAGCAGCAACTGATGGTGTTGATCGCTCAGATTTGTTCCTGAACTTTGGTACTTTGACTAGAATAAATTGAACACCGTCACTGGTTTTGTGGAAAGAATTTTGTGAACATGAAGAAGAAGTAGAAGAAGAAGGAGAAGAGGAAGAAGATCGCTGCTGATCACAGGAGGACTTTTTGTGGTCTGGAATGTTTGACCTCATCTTCCTGACTGACAAATTATATTAGAAGTTTCTTTGAATAATTCGATTTCAAACAGTGACCGTTTGTTTCTCTCTTCAAACCAAAGTTGTAAACGGCAGCAAGTCCAAAACTCACGTGGAAACAAAGGAGGTTGGAGAGTAACAGCTTGTTCTCTGTTCATCATGAGTCTGATGAGGAGTTTGAGCTGCTGCAGTTTTCACCTGGAATCCAATCATCACTCCAAAGCTGATGGGTGCAACACTGGAAGCTTCCCTCAGAGTTCAGAACAGGAAGAAGCTCACCCTAAAGGATCAGAAGATAGTTTAACAGTGCTCTGTTCATCAGGGAATAAAGTTAATTTGCTTGAGTTCAGTGGCTACGGTGGAGCAGTGGTCCTCCCTGTGGCCCCCCAGCAAGAAGGTTGTGGGTGGAGCCCCGGCTGCAGCACGGGGTCTTTCTGGGTGAGTCTCCATGTTCTCCCTGTTCCTGCTGGGTTCTCTCTGGTACTCCAGCTTCCTCCACAGTCCAAAGACATCAAGAGGGACCAGGTTAATCCAGACTCTAAATTGACCGTAGGCGTGGCTGGGAGAGCCAATGGTTGTCTGTCTCTATGTGTTGGCCCTGCCATGGACTGGTGACCTGTCCAGGGGGAAGGTTGCTGGGATAGGCTCCACCCTCAACAGGAGAAGAGGGGGAACATGGAGGGATGGATGATGATGGATGGATAGATGGAGGGAGGGAGGGATGGATGGATGGATGGATGGATGTTAAAGGAAAGTGCTGAGATCTGTTGTCATTCCCTTACCAAGTAACCAGTAGAGGGCAGCAACATGCCTCAGCCCGCCACAGTAAACTCTTAGTCTTCACAGTGACCTGTCACCAGGTTCTGAAGAAGGTTCTAAGAGAGAGAGAGAGAGAGAGAGAGAGATAGAGAGAGAGAGAGACTCATGTATATTGTATACTGACCAACTCTACTGCTGGTACATCAATGTGTAGGAGAAATTATTTCCTGTTGCCAGCGGGTGGTGTTGTGAATAAAAATATAATGTGTTCTTCCTTAGCTAGACTCCACCCCTCCACTGCGTTCAGTCACAATTACCTTAAAAGTTTTCTTGTAATCCTGCTAAGAGACCAACGCCTCTGAGGCCTCGGCAGAAAGAACGAACCAGACAGAAACACGTGATCCAGTCGTCAGCCATTGGTTTACATCGGATCGTGATCTACATCAGATTGCTTCCAGGAAACTTCTGACTCTCAAGTCATTTATCTGTCCCCCTCCATCAGGCCGGCATCCTCTTTGATGTGGACGGCGTCCTGGTCCGTGGCAGGTCTCTGATTCCTGCTGCTCGACGAGCGTTCAGGAAGCTTCTTGACAAAAACAACAACTTCCTGTTTCCTGTTGTCTTCGTCACCAACGCAGGAAGCTGCCAGAGACAACACAAGGCGCAGCAGCTGTCTCACATTCTGGACGTCCAGGTGGAACAATCGCCATCGTATCGTGAATATTTAATGTTTGATTTGTCCACATGTGAAGCCACCCAGGTGTGGGTTTTACAGAGCAGCTGTTGGAGTTATTTAAGTAAACTGTTAAATATAACCACATTCCTTGATACATCATTTTAGTGGTGTGTCCGGAGGCGTGTTTTCAGGGATTATACATCTTTGCCCCTCCCACTACTTTCCTCAGAGATACTCAAAGTGAAATTTTAGACATTTTTAACATGGTCTGAGCTGCATAACCTTCATTTTGGTCACTGTTGCTAACTTCCTGTGGCAGCCATATTGGATCATTGACTTTTATGCCATCCTAAATATTGTGCCTTTTGGCCTCAATGAATTGTTAAGTAATTGATGCTTCTGTGGCGGTTGACCGCCGCAGGCTGCAGGTATCATGGCCGTCAGGTCGGTCATCCGTCCCGTTCTTGAGAACAATGTATCTCACCATTTCCTGGAGGGAATTTCTTTAAATTTGGCAAAAACATCCACCAGATTTTGGTGGTCAAAGGTCACTGTGGCAGGTGCATGTCACAGAGGCATACAGCTGCATCCTGGTATTTGTAGTTTTACCAAACCTCAATATCTCAAAAATACCTGACTTGTTCACCTGCATACATGATGTCATTTAACCGGTTCCCTGGTGTGAGGGAGGTCCGGTGCAGTCCTGGTGAGATGACGGCAATCATATAATTAGTTTTATATTTGTTCTTAAAATTTTGTTATTTTATTATAAAGTTTATTTTGCTTACTTCGGTTGAATCTTAATGATGGCTGTTCTTCAGTGCAGTGATTGGACGAACACAGCCATGTGACCCCCTCCACCCCCACCTCTCTCTCTCTCTCTCTCTCTCTCTCTCTCTCTCCCTTAGATTGACCCACAACAGGTCATTCTTTCCCACAGTCCTTTGGGAATGTTGAGGAGCTTCCATGAGAAGTGCGTCCTTGTGTCTGGACAGGGACCGGTGACGGAGATTGCCAACACGTATCCTTCACATCTCAGACGTTGTCCTGCTCTAAAGGTGCAGTGTGTAAGGTTCCGGCTGGACCAGTGGTGGTCTATACTACTCACACTGTGTTTTTGTTTGTACGTGGCAGCCGTGAAGAAGGGATTCTTGTGTTTGTTAGTTGCCAGCTAATGAGCTGAGACGGTGAGCAGTTGCAGCGTGAGCCGCCTCACTGGTCCTTTAACTGAGTTATTCTGCGGATGCTGATATTGATGCTGCAGGTTGCCTGGGGGCCGTTGATTCTTCAATTATTCAACGTTACGAGGAAAATGGATCTTTTATTTATTCAATATTTGTCTGCCGTATCGAAGCTGATCCTGGATCAGGTATTTTGGAACAAATTCATTTCTAGTGCCCCCAAAATAAAAGCAAAAAGCAGCTGTACTGTGGTTTTGTCAGAGAAGCTCGGACAATCTTATTTTAAAAAATTCTTACTGGTAATGTCGAGATTCTGTTGCTAGGTTGTTGTTTGCTGCTAAGCTAATATCACCACACTACTTACTTGCATCCCAAGTAAATGGAATATGCTCACTTTCCTACACAGTAACACAGCTCAGACCTCTCGATGTTCAGGTTTGCATAATAAAGAATCTCATTTTTACGTTTTACACACTGAACCTGCTTCTTTAAGGCATTGGACTCATTGATAAGGGCCTCCGACACGTTGACTGACGCAAGCAAGACCCTGAAAGGGAAATCACATCTCCTCCTTGATTCACATCTCGTGCTGCATGACTCGGTTCATGTCTTGTCGTGTTTGTCTGTGTGAGCAATCAACCTTCTCAGGTACCCATCTGGGACAGTTCCTCGTGCCCATCTCTGAAAATGTAATTTTTAAAAAGTGTTGAAGTCTTGACCTGCGGCAGTTTGGGTTTCCAGCATGTTGTAACCATCGAGCAGCTGCGAGAACATCACCCCCTGCTGGACATGGTGGACCACAACAGGAGACCTCAACCCCCAGTATGTGCTGTCAAGTCTCTCTGCACCATGAAAGCTCCCGTTCCAACTGCAAACTCAGTGTGATTCTGTCCGAAAGCTTGTGAACGTCACAGAATGTCAGTAAGGACAAACTGTCTCTCTTTCAGCCGTCTTCTCTGCAGAAGTTCCCCCAAATAGAAGGTAACCCTGTAAAAGGTTTTTTGCTCTGATAAGAATGTTAAATTACGTTTGCCATTGGGTTGTCTTAGTTTAATGTATTTAGGTTTTTTATTCATAAAAGCCCCATGTAAAATGTGCTAATTTTGCATTACAATACCACGTTTTGACATATTTTCACATTTTACCCCCCCCCCCCCCCCACTTTGATGGTGTATGAGTCCAGCAGTGAGGCTGCAGGCTGCTGGGCGTCTGGCTGCTTGTTTGATTGGTCCGTGTGTGTAATTGAAGCAGTGAGGGACTCACGAGCGTCCATGCTTTCAGTCTCCATCGGATAAATGGTTACTTGTATTGACACGAGAGCTGTTGACACCTGCTGAGGTTAACGGGTTCTTGAGGTGCTGACCCACTTCATGGGGGGTGGGATGGGGCATTCATTTAGGTGCTGCTGTCACGTCTCATCGATGGGGAACAAGAAGAATCGTGCTTCCATTTTTTTTTGTGTGATTTGTAGCGATCGTGCTGTTCGGGGAGCCAGTCAGATGGGAGACCAACCTGCAGCTGCTGATCGATGTCCTGCTGACCAACGGGAGGCCGAGTTCACCCTATGACCTGCAGCTGTCAACCCAGCTACCGGTGCTCGCCTGTAACATGGACCTGATGTGGATGGCTGAAGCGCCATCTCCACGGTAACCACTTAACTGCAGGAAGTGTAGAGCAGTGTTGTTGGTAGGAAGCCAGCCGGTGGAACAATGAGCCGCTGATGTTTCCCTCTGAAGACGGTCGTGAGCAGGGACAGACACCCCGATGGACAGAAACATGACGACCGCTGCTTTTCCACACGCTGACATCCTGAACAGAACACGAGTCCAGATTTGATAGCAGTCATGTTGAAAGTGTGCTCAGTCTGGCGTTTAGAATCTGGCCTTTTCCAGTGAAGACGTCAGGGATCCACTGGATGGCAACTGGAACTAAAACCAGACCGATCTGGTTTGACCCTGCTGTGTTGCTGTAGGTTTGGTCACGGGATGTTCCTGCTGTGTCTGGAGTCTGTGTACAGAAAGCTGACGGGTCGAGAGCTGCAGTACCAGGCTCTTCTGGGCAAACCCAGCCTGCTCACATACCAGTACGCTGAGCACCTGCTGAGGCTGCAGAATCAGAACAGCAAACTGACCACCATCTACGCCATCGGGTAACCAAACGGTTCCCAGCACCAACTACACTGTCACCAAACTGTCTAGAACACCGTCTTCCTCTTGTTGCCTAGTGACAACCTGACCACCGACATCTACGGTGCCAACCTGTACAACCGTTGCCTGGCTCAGCAGCATGCCGCCATGATGACCAGTGCAAGGCTGGTTGCCCAGGGAACGATGGCAGTGCCGAAGGAAGAGCTGGTGTCTGCAGCTGCCGAGTGTCGCTCCGTGCTGGTAGGAGGAGACAGCTGTTCTGGAGTGTTGACAGACATGGCTCTCCTTAACCCAGGTGTTTGTGTCTGTCCTCAGGTGTGCACAGGTGTCTATGACCCTCGGACTCCATTACCAAGCCAACGGACCAGCACGGCCACCGAGCCAGTCTTCCATGGTCACAGGGACCTGGTCCTGGATCCTGACCTACTGGAGCCCAGCCACGTAGTGGAGGATGTAGAGGCAGCCGTCGACCTGGTGCTACAGCAGCAGAGTGACCTTTGACCTCTGATTCGGCCGACATATCATCCTGGAAAACCATCATAAACCTTGAACCGTCTCAAACCTCACTCCTGTCTGAGGAAACATGAAAACATCTGAACTATGACCTCTGACCTCAAGCCATCTGAAGCTGCCCCTTTTTTAAGCTGTTTAACCACTCTGACCACTAATGTACTGGACTTTTATTCCACTAGTTATCTCACTAATCTGATAGTTAACCTCCTGACACTGAACACTTTGGATCTCAATCATGTCAGGAACAAATTGTCATATTGATTGTATGTATTGATTGTAAATATGTTAACAAAAAAATATAAATGAATGTCAATTGTTTAGATCAGATCACCAGTTTTCCATCCACCCACCCACCCATTCGTCCATCCCTCCCTCCATGTCCTCCCTCTTCTCCTGTTGAGGGTGGTGGGGGTGGAGCCTATCCCAGCAGCCTTCCCCCTGGACAGGTCACCAGTCCATGGCAGGGCCAACACATAGAGACAGACAACCATTGGCTCTCCCAGCCACGCCTACGGTCAATTTAGAGTCTGGATTAACCTGGTCCCTCTTGATGTCTTTGGACTGTGGAGGAAGCTGGAGTACCAGAGAGAACCCAGCAGGAACAGGGAGAACATGGAGACTCACCCAGAAAGACCCCGTGCTGCAGCCGGGGCTCCACCCACAACCTCCTTGCTGGGGGCCACAGGGAGGACCACTGCTCCACCCACAACCTTCTTGCTGGGGGCCACAGGGAGGACCACTGCTCCACCCACAACCTTCTTGATGGGGGGCCACAGGGAGGACCTCTGCTCCACCCACAACCTTCTTGCTGGGGGGCCACAGGGAGGACCACTGCTCCACCGGGCAGATCAACAGTTGTTATTCGAGTAAAATACGAAGTTGATGTATTTTATTCTGCTACTTTTCATCATATTTCATCCCATCCACCTATAAATTGCAATATGAATGTCTGCAACTTAAATCAAAAATATTTCTTTTTAAAAATCTCATAACGTAAAAGGGTTATAAAACCGTATTGCAGTTTAAGGTCTGTGAGGTGACATAATGAAGCAAAACCATAGAAATAAAAGCAGTTGATTGCTGTGAATTTCAGAATTCAACCTCCATGTTTATTTATTGGCACATTAGCGGCTTAAAGAAGGCTTCGTGTGTTACTTCGTTGAACAGAACTCGACAGTTCAGACGCGCCTTCGGCATCCGCCCCCTCGACCTGCTCAACATGGCGGCAAAAGGAGAACACCTCGGAACAGGAAGCGAGTCTAACTAAGCGCATGCGCAGTCGCCCGCTCCGGGCCCCTGTAAAGATGTCTGAGCAGGCGGGGAGGGAGCGGAGAGGAGGACTCGAAACTAAAAGGCAGAACCCGCAACTCTCCGTAACTCTACCGGTCAAGGTAAGGGCAAGCGGCCCCGTAGAGCCGCCCCGGTTGTACGGACATGCGGCGGAAAGTTTCAGCTTTCAGACGAACCAGACAAACGGGGCGCAGAGTGGCTGAGTTCGTAGTAAATTGCAGAAATTGTGTGCATGACGCGCAGCGCTGTGGCAGGGGCGTGTCCGCCATCTTGTACGAAAGTGGCGCCTAAAAAAGCAACTCCAGTCGCACAAGATGGCCGGTAATTATGAGCGTTAAAGGTTCCCTGTCTCAGTGGCCATGTTTTAAAGTAACTATAGCCTGGTTTGGTCCCGTTGTGGACCGGTTTGAAGAGCCAGTGTGTCCGTGTCGCCTCGTCGGGCTCCGGAGGAACAGCCGCAGCCTTTTGTTGTCCTCCCCTCTCCCTCTCCTCCTCCGTGTTTGTTTGGAAAAGCAGCCATGCGCATGCGTGTAACCATGGCGCTCATTTCTGCAGATGAGAAGGAAAACAAGCAGGATTGACTACATTTGTTTACTCGGTGTTTTAATTTCATACACACATTCAAGTGTTCCGTATGTTTGTTTGTGTTGATAGCATCGCGGTAGTTTTATCCGTCGCCGCCTGTGATGGACAGATCGGACGTCTCTCAGCTTCTGATGGCACACTGCTGAAATCAGTGTGATAGAAACAAAATCTTGGGTCTGCTGACTCTAAACCTTTAAATCTCAGACTCCGCTGCAGAGCGTCTACAGGCGGTAGTCATTGCTACTCATTTATACCGTTTCTTCGATCAGTTGTTGGCTTTATCAAATGTCAAAAACTCTTCATCCCTGGTTATCAGAGTCCAAGGTGATGTCTCTAAATTTCCTGACATATTTGACCTCCGTGATCAAAATAAATTCACCTCACTACAACAGTGAATGAACAGACAATGACTCAACCATTATTTGAATATTTTGTCATTTTAATTCTCTGAAGCGTTGGTGGCCTGTTCCAGATTCTTAATAACTCGAGTGTTATTCACACAATATTCTGCTGTTTTCAGGCAACAGGCTACAACAGTACATGAAAAATGTAAGATCTAAAAGTCAAACATTCAGAATTGCAGCCCGTTCATCGTAACCCAAGCACCCACAGGGTTAACTGCACTTTTCCTGTATGTCATCAAGCAGGAAAAAAATCAGTTAATGAGTGAAAGCTGATTTGTAGTCCACTCTGTCATATTTACCCCCCAAAGATATTCTTTTCCGCACTCACCTGACCTGAGGAGAGGGTCCGTGCTGCAGGAATGTAAATCCCTCTGACGGAGCTCCTACTCTGTGACTGAGGCTGCTACGAAGGGTTTTTTGCATCACTGAAAAGTTTGCAGATTATTTTGAAATGTCAGAAACTATAATGCCCATCGTTATTTCCTAGAAAATAAATTGACTCTGAGTGTACAAATTTAAAAAAAAACAACAACAACTTTTCGGTGAAGTATCGCTTTGATCTTTTAGTTATAGTGCGGTGTGCAAACTATACTTATAGTTTGATTGAGAAGTAGACACCTAAATATGATACGCTGGTATTTGTCGGTGATGAAGAGCGGCGGGAGTGCAAGACATTTTCCCATTCTTATTGCTGAGAGCTGAAAATATTTGTTTTGTCAGTGAATGAATCATTTCTCTCTTTCTTATTGCAGTAAAAATGAGCCAGCAAATGTTTATCTGTTATTTATGACAGAAAATGAAGCCTCTTTGGTAGGGCTGCTAATGTCTTACTGGAACCTTCCAATCACAGGAAGGTGTGGTGAGGGCCGGTTATCTGTCCAAATACCATTTGAAATGAAAGGTTGTTTCCTCATAACCCACCAACACGTGTGTTTGATGTCGATCCTCTTTGTAGTCATAATGGTTCATTCCTGTGTCCACCGTCCTTGTTTTAGTTTCTTTTATTCAGCAGCTTATAAAAACGTTTTTAGCGCTATGTTTGAGTTTCAGTGTCGAATTGCATCCAAGGATACATTTAATAAATACTTTATTTCCAAAACACAGCAACAATTTTTCACCCTGCTCTTCCACGTAGTCGCCAGTACTGCAGCACCGGTTCCCCAGCTTTCAGACGGTTTCCAGTTTTATTGCTGCTAACAGCATCACCCATGAGAGACAAAGCCAATGCCAAGCGATGAATTGCTTTCTGCTCCGTCTCTCTGTTGATCGGTGAACAGTCCGAGCCAGACATGAGCGCATCTTCATCCTCCGTCTTCACCGTTCAGACGAGAGCCGAGGAAAAGCTGCTCCCTGTTGATCGTTAAATGAGAACATCAGCCTGCTCTGATGCTACCGTCTCAACGCGCCAGCCGTGTCTGACCTGCATGTCCCGCGTGTCTTCCTGTCCAGGCAGGTCCATGTCATTCTGACAAGCAGCTGAGATGTCCAATGACAGCCAGGGATCGGTGAAGGGGGAGGCGGCCATGATACATTCTCCCACTGTCCCCGCCTCCTCTCAGGCACTGCCCCTTTCTCCGTCCACCACGTCCAAACCACCTGAGCTGCCAGGTACACCTGTCTCTCTTTCACCTGTCTGTCTGTTTGTTTATGTCTCTCACCGGACTTTCTGACTCTCACTTGTCCATCTGTCTTTCTTGTGCCTGGTCTGTCTTTTACTTGTATTTCTTCTGTCTCTGACCTGTTTGTCTGTCTGACAGATGAGCTGGTCCAGGCCGGTTGGTCCAAGTGCTGGTCCCGGCGAGAGAATCGTCCTTATTATTTTAACAGGTTCACCAATCAAAGCCTGTGGGAGGTGCCGGTGTTGGGTCAGCACGATGTCATCGTGAGTTCTTTTTCCTAAAATAATCCAAAAACTGTCACACTCAGTATTTTCATACATTTTATTAAGTTTTAAACATGTATTCTAAAACTTTAAGTTCCAAAAAAAAACTCATGTTCTTAATTATGGTGCCTCTTCAAACACTGTTGTGGTTCTGCTGAGCAGCGGCGCCCTCTGCTGGCTCAAGTGAGGCTCTAATCTGTTTGAGAATGAGCAGAGGTCTGCACCATTAACACGAACAAGTGGTTCTGCCCACCAGACTGACTGAGAGCGACACAAACACGTTGAGTCATGAAGATGAAATGTCTCTACTTAGATGTCCTTGATGATGGCGATGATGATGATGACTGATTGTGACTGTCAGACATTTGGGGGTCCACAGAACTACACTACCCATCGAATGTTAGCCGCTTGCTAACCTGAGAACCTCAAATGGATGATTTAATATTATATTATATTAAGATTTGATATTCATGGTGAAGTTTATATGGCCTGAATACGTATCAGGTTGTACTTCAGGTTACACACAATTATTGAGCTCATAAATTCTTCCAAGTTGAAGCTCACTTTTAACAGTGACAGTGTCTGTCTGCAGTCTGATCCGTTAGGTCTGAATGCAGCTCCAGCAGAGGGCGCAGTCGCCAACCTCGGTAATGGCCAGAGGAAGAGGAGGAGCTCTGAGGAGCAGGGGGCGGCCCTCAATAGCATCAAACGGGCCAAGGTAAAGAGCTATCCTCCTGGGATTGAACCAGGACACACACCTGGTCATGTGATCAGTACAGTTTCAGTGTCGACTGGTCAGGCACACCAAATACAACAATGGCTGGCATTCAGGAGATTGTGGGAGTATGAGTCATCCACCAGATCAAAAAGAACTTTCTGTTGTTGCAGGTGGAGCCCACCACGCCCATCTCTCCCAGCACCCCTGGGGTCAAACCCTGGAGCTCAGCCCCTGATGAAAAACAGACCCCATCAGCCACACCCACAACCCCAAGCCCTGCCCCTGCTCCATATAGACCAGCTGTGTGCGTATTGTGGCCGCGCCCCTTCTAACGAGCAACCACAGTGCCACTTTTATTTGTTTTTTTCTCTTCCTAGAGGAATAAAAATGTTGTTCTTTATTTTCAGGATCTACTGGGATCTGGACATCCAGACCAACGCTGTGATCAGAGAGCACCCCCCAGCGAACCACCTGCCCCCCCACCCTGAGATTGAGCTGCAGAGAGCTCAGCTGGTCACCAAACTGAGGCAACACTACCACGAGCTGTGTCACCAGAGAGAAGGTACCGTCACCTCTCCTGGACGCGGTGCAGATCTTGATTAGTATCAGTTGAGTTTGTAGTGCAGGTGGATGTGGCCTCCCTGTTGACGTATTGGGGATCTCGATATACAACATTCCCCTCAAACGTAGAAGAGAAAAAGCCAATATGATGAAACTAATTCAAACTGCCAGACAAACTTGATTATATGATTATTTATTTTATTGTTAAGTATTTAAAAAAAAACAACAACATTGAGGGTGGAGGATAAAGGAGTAGAAAAAGTACATAACATCTCCAACTCCTATCAGTTCCACTTTTTCCCCATCAAAACATCTTAGTTAGAATTAAGTGTAAAACTGTAACGGTCAGAAACAATAATTCATGGTTTGCTGCTGTGTAGTCAACAGATTAGCAGCACCTCTGTTAGAAACATTCAGGGTGTCCAGGTGGGTGTGTGGTCATCAGGGGGAATCACAGGAGGCCTGAAACTCCCACCTCATCCCTGACGCGATCACTTCCTGTTTGATTGTAAGACACCTCATCCCTGATGCCATCACTTCCTGTTGGACTACAAACACATCTCATCCCTGATATGATCACTTCCTGTTGGACTACAAACACACCTCATCCCTGATATGATCACTTCCTGTTGGACTACAAACACTCCTCATCCCTGATGCCATCACTTCCTGTTGGACAACAAACACACCTCATCCCTGACACGCCAACTTCCTGTTGGACTACAAACACATCTCATCCCTGATGCCATCACTTCCTGTTGGACTACAAACACACCTCATCCCTGATATGACCACTTCCTGCTGGACTACAAACACACCTCATCCCTGATATGACCACTTCCTGCTGGACTACAAACACACCTCATCCCTGATATGACCACTTCCTGCTGGACTACAAACATGCCTCACCCCTGACATGATCACTTCCTGTTGGACTACAAACACTCCTCATCCCTGATTTTTGTTTTTTTCTTGTTTCTCTAGCTTCTTCACTCATCAGCAGGGAGCAGCACCCTCTGCTGGACAAACTTGCAATATAATTTTCAAAGTGCTGAAACTTTTTCTTGAGCATCATACTGTGTGTGAATTGTTTTGGTTGGTACGGCTCTAGTCTAGGCTTGGTCTGAACATACATGATCTCTGTGTGGTTCAGGTATCGACCCACCCCGGGAGTCGTTTAACCGTTGGCTATTGGAGAGGAAAGTGATTGACAAAGGTCACGACCCCTTGTTGCCAAGTGACTGTGACCCCATCATCTCCCCGTCCATGTTCAGAGAAGTCATGAACGACATTCCCATCAGGTATGGAACAACATTATTACTGTTTGTAATCAGTTGTGATGTGTGTCATTTATGTCTGTGTAAACATATATTTTGGTGTGTGTGTGTGTGTGTGTGTGTCCTTGCAGGTTGTCTCGCATCAAGTATAAAGAAGAAGCCAGAAAGCTACTGTTTAAATATGCTGAAGCCGCCAAGAAGATGATTGACTCCAGGTAAGTATCGTCTGACTGATCACATAATTAACGCACTGATTTAGTAGCAGAACTGACCTCTGACCTCTGACCTGTTCAGGAATGCCAGTCCAGAGAGCAGGAAGGTAGTGAAGTGGAATGCTGAGGACACGATGAGCTGGCTGCGTCGAGATCATTCCGCCAGCAAGGAGGACTACATGGTAACCTTTGACACCTGGTCTCTGATGCTCCTCTTTGTTGTTTTTATGCTGGATCCCAGGATTCCAACAATAGCATGGCAGAGCTTTGGTTACTTCAACATGATGGCTGCCTACAGCATCTTAATGTGGTTCTGAAACAAGGCAGTCAGTCTCCAGCCAACTGTCTGAAGGTCTGAACACGCCGTCACTCTGACTTGGTGTTGGTGTGCAGGACCGCCTGGAGCACCTACGGCAGCAGTGTGGTCCTCATGTCACTGCTGTCGCCAAAGACTCTGTGGAGGGAATCTGCTCCAAGATCTACCAGCTGTCTGCAGAGTATAGCCGCCGCCTGAGACAGACACACCTGAGTCTACTGCTGGACCCGCCCCCAGGTACTCTCTCTCACACACACACACACACACACACACACAATCACACACACAGATATATATGTGCCCCCCGTATATTGGCAAATGGATCTTCAGCCACAGTTTGGATAGAACTTGTAAACTGTACCAGCTAAAACGAGCTAACAGACTATGAGCGAGCTAAGTAAGAGGCTCATGCTACCTCTGCAGCATCTCTGCGCTGCTTGTGGAGATTTTACATGTGGAGGTGTTGAAAAACAGACAAATTTAGCCTCTCACTGTGTGGTTCTCACCGAATGCGAATTTTGCGTCGCGTCATTCGGAACATGTTCAGAGAAGTCATGAGCGACATTCATTTGGATGACGACTGGCCGGTTGGCAACCTGCTAGTGAGGATCGAGGCGAGGCATTCGGGCGTTTGCATAGACTTTGAATGGAAACTGTTTGTGGGAATTCGCGTTCGGTGTGAACGCACAGTCAAATTGGTTTAAATGTGAACACGCACCATGTCTTCCTCCTATCCCTGCATGTCTGTTCAGAGGCGTGCCCGTCCCCGCCACAGTCCCGACTGGTCTACTGTTACCCGGTGCGTCTGGCGCTGCCCTCGCCGCCCCTCCCTCGAGTTGAGCTGCACTTTGAAAACGACATGGCCTGTCTGCGCTTCAGAGGAGAGATGGTCAAAGTCAACAGAGGTCACTTCAGCAAGCTGGTGAGTTGTGATGCTACGGCTCCACATGGGTGTATGATAGTAAAGCTGCTTACAAACTAAAGATACTTAATTTCAGATGAATCAATTTGTGTTCATATTTCTGTAACAATCTGAAGAAAATGCAGAATGATGACTGTTAAAAGAACATCCGTAGACGAGCGTCTTCCAGTGGCAGAAATATTGCTGCTTTCAGGAGTTTATCTGGTTATGTGATGATTGACGGTCTGGTGAGACCGAATCAGAATGCTGTTTATTTGCACATATTAGCATGTTTCTGCTAGCACAGAGCCGATAGAGCGCGTGAGACTGAAGCTGGCTGAACTGGCCCCTTCTTTTTTGCCCTCCGCTACTGAATGTGGCTGAATATTTTAACTGTGGCCTGTTTGACCCTCTAAATGTCCTCAGACCTAATTAATCACATCTATGGTGTGAGAAACGCATCATTTAGCAGGGGTAACAGCAGAACCAACCATATCTGCTGTTTCATGCCGCAGCAGCAGCGTAGACCACAGTGGGGACGCCTGCCTCTGGTTCGACCCCTGCTGACTCTAATGTGAAGAGATAATTTAATTGTTTTTGTCTTCAGACTTTCCAGATGTTATCAGACCAGATGGGTCTAATTGTGGCTGTAAAGTGAGTCATTTTGCTGAGTTTTATTAACATCAAGAATGTTAAGCTCTGAGGAAAATGTCATTTTGGGCCACAGTGCATCAAGTAACAAATCACATTGTCACAACTCAAACCTCTCATACAGTTATATCCCCTGTTTAGTACAAGAATGATGCTTTGCAACAACAACTGGCTTCTCTTCACCAGCAGAGGGCAACATTTAGTTACAGCGTCAGCATCGAACAGCCGTGTGTCTCCCTTGTGTGTCCAGGAGCTGCTGTACAGGTACAGCTGTATCGATGACCCTCGCTTCGAGAAGTTTCTGTCCAGAGTCTGGTGCCTCCTGAAGAGATACCAGGTCAGCTGACTCACTCTTTCCCTCTCTGCTTTCACCTGAACTCCCAGTATTTCAGAACAAGTCATTTAATAGTGTTTCTCAACACAGGTGATGTTTGGCAGCGGCGCTAACGAGGGGACGGGCCTACAGGGGGCGCTGCCAGTAGCGGTCTTTGAAGCGTTGAACCGACAGTTTGGGGTTTCTTTTGAGTGTTTTGCATCGCCACTCAACTGCTACTTCAAACAGTTCTGCTCCGCCTTCCCTGACACAGACAGCTTTTTCGGATCCAGAGGGTGAGACGGGTGTGACACGCCGAGTAGTACTGCCCACTCCCACTGGTTATCTGGCCTGCAGTTTACTCAAGTTGGACGTGTCAGAGGCCACAGCCTCAGTTTTGTGCTAACATCTTGTTACTGAGAAACATGAAATGATGAGTCCAGGATGGGCTGTGATGTCACCAAGGACGAGTGGTGACATCACGGCCCATCCTGGACTTTGATAAGCTCTAGAATGATCCAGATGTTCATCATTGCAGAAAACAGTGGCGAGGATGTTGAGTGATAGACATGAGTGGTTGCTGCCGCCGCTGACAAGCATCTTGTTGATGCCAGCCCTCAGTGTGGAGTAAAGAATAGAGTGTAGTATTAGGGAAGAATCCAGGGTGTAGTATTACTGTGTACTTACTGACTGTGTGTATTTTCAGGCCGTTCCTGTCTTTCTGTCCAGTCAGCGGCTCGTTCGAAGCAAACCCCCCGTTCTGTGAAGAGCTCATGGATGCCATGGTAGTGCATTTTGAGGTGAGTCTCATCAGGAGTTTGGTGCTTGGGTACCAGTATTAATTTCCATTTATTATCGATATTCAGTCATAGCAACAACAACAAAAATCACAATCGGCCATCAGAAGGTAATGCACAACCGTCTCATAATGAGCTGGACTGAGTGGGACCTGCCCGGGGCATCCAGGCTCTGTCCTCAGAGGCACGACAGGAGTCTCATCTGAACAGGCAGATTCAGGAGCCGGTGGTACTCGGTGGTACTCGGTGGTACCCAGCGGCGCACAGCAACTCACTGAAGAACCCAGTGTTGCCTCACCGGCTTTTTGAGCACATTCATATACAGGGGCGGGGACGGCACTACAATACCTGTCTGTCACCAGCATGGAGCGGTAGAAAGCTGCATATTTCACTCAAGAAGCGCAAATTCTAACCTGTCACACAGAGGAGGGCCATGGAGATCTGATCCTCAGGTCATTCACCTTCATAGTCCGGAGAATCCAGAGTTTAGCCTGAAGTTACCTGGCTAACGGTCCAGTCATGCTTCCTAGCACAGGTGCATGTATGAAGACTCTCTCTCTTTCAGGACCTGTTGGAGCAGTCCACCGAGCCTCTGTCCTTCATCATCTTTGTTCCTGAGTGGCGTGACCCCGTGACGCCGGCTCTGAGTCGCATGGAGGCAAGTCGGTTCCTTCGTCACCAGCTGAGCGTCCCGGCCTACGAGCACGAGTACCGCTCTGGGAGCCAACACCTCTGCAAGAGGTACTGATATTTCATAGTACTACATGGTTATGATGCTTGACAGTAGCGCACTGAAACTTCTGTTTGTACTTTCAGGGACGAGATGTACTACCGGGCTGTTCACGGTACTGCAGTACTGTTCCTTCAGAATGACGCCGGTTTTACAAAATGGGGACCGACTCCAGAGCGTCTGGCTGAGCTGACAGCTGCGTACCGCCCTTCTTGCTCCCGTGCCTCCTCCCTGTCCTCTCCTGGCCCTGCTCACACAGCTCCTGGAGACAAAGACTCCGCCCCCAAGGCTGCTGATAGGACGCAGAGCAGCGTGATGTCACCAGGCAGTCATGACAACAACAATAATAACGGCAGTACCAGTAGCAGCAGTCCACAAGACAAGATGGCTGCCGTCTAGAGGAGGCAGGGCTTTATTTTTGAACCCCCCACCTTGTTTTGTTTGTTCAGATTGTCCCTCACCAGCACCTGTAGCACCCTCAGCTTCTGTCTACATACCGACAGTGCCGCTCTGCCGCTGTCAGCGGGGGGCGGGGCTCTAGTCCCTTCTCTGTTCCCCCTCTACCCCCGTTCTGAAGCTCTGACGTCACGGCATCTGAAGCCTAGTTGCCGCTGAGTCGCGTCCAAGTGCGCTGCTGACAATGGGCTGGCGAGCAGCGACATGTTGGAGCTCCAGCAATAATGAAATCTTTTCACTCGCCTGTGATGTCATTGGCCCTCTGGGTCACCACAGGCTTTCTGATTGGTCCCTACACCGACAGGGCGTGGTGATTGGATGACAAGGCAGCTATCGTTTCTATGGGATTCGTCTTTCTTTGTTTAGTCTGACAGAATTAAGCTGCTTTGGCCCCGCCTCCTCTGGAGAAAAAGCCAATCACGGAGCACGTCATGATTAAAAAAAAAAACTTGCAGGGGGAGGAGTTGAAAACATGACCTCATCAGAAATAACCAGGTATGACCAGAGCGTTACGAAGTGTCAGGAGTAAAACTCAGATTTGATTATCTGATACTCAGCCACTCAGATAACTATGGCAACATGTCAAATCCACGACTGACCGTCTCCATAGCAACAGGAGGAGGGGCTCGTGGGTGTCGTATTTCAGAACGGGCTACCAAACAGACACAAAAACAGTTTCCTGACTTGTCACAAAAAGCTGAATTGTAGTGGAAGTGTTGCCCAACTGCTCACTGGTGTGTAAATACGCAAACCTATCGATTAATGTATCGATCAGATTTTGTTCTCGGTTGCAGTGGAACAGAACCTGCATCACGTCTCTTCACGCTGATATGTTGGAGAACCCTCTGGAGACCTTCCATAAAAGCACATTGAGAATGGTTCCAGCTCCTCTCACTTGCTAACTCTTTGGTCTTGGCCCTGCCTGTCTCTCCTCTGATTGGCTGATGAACGGTCCAATCAGGCGTCTGCCAGCAGCTGTGTAGATACTGTACAGTGAATCTGATATTGAGTCTGTTGGTGTTGATTTCCTCGTCTGCTGTTGAACTGATTGAGAAACAACTTTAATTGTCAAACTTTGCCCTCAATGCTTTTTATTTGATTTAATTTAACTTTTTTTTAAAGTGTTTTCTGTATTATACAGTTTATGATAGTTTGTTTTAAACTAAACCAAAGTGTTATTAAGAAAATCTATATCTTGTATGTAAAAATAGAAGTGTGTCTGCACCATCAGTAATGCTGAAGTCTAACCACCCTCCGCCGGGTTTTTAATCATCCTCCACTCTACTCGTTTGTTTAAGTGATCCCTTTGTTTTCGATAGTCCGGGTTCATTTGGGTTTTTGATGTGCATGAAACTTTGGACTCTAAGCGATGTTGTGTTCCTGAATGTGTTTCCAGCCGAGTCTTTGAGCCAAGCGGCGTCATTTCAGAGTGTCACATGATATTTTGACTTTAAAGGAGCAGTCCCACATTTGACTTGTTTTCTGTAAATGGGGGTTGGGGGGTGGGAAAGTGTTGCTCTTTGGTTTGAGCTCTGCTAGAAGTTCCCTCCTACTTCCGGTCTTTGTGCTAAGCTACGCTAATGTCGTGCTTGTCCTTTTAATATTTTCGGGGGTGTTAGTGAATCCTATGTTTTCTTATGAAATCATCTTAAGCTGAACAAAAGGAGTTTACATGTTCAACAGGAAAAATCAGTAATTATCTTAAATAACTAAAATGTAGATTTTCAAGGGTTTTTAATATAATTGAGAATCTTTCTCATGTCAAGCAAACTATTGCAGGTCACTTCCCATGATTTCATAAAGATCTTGTCAGTGTGATTCAATAATCTGATCGTTAAGGTGACACAGGATTGACCTCACAAGTCACAAACATCCCTCAGAGCAGACATTGGCTTCTTGTGGTTTGTAACGGCTGAAGTTAAGATTGGGAGCTAACGGCTCCTACGTCAGACATTTGTCACAATTCTAACAGCTTCTTTTCCCCTCAGTCAGTAAAGAAGTGAAATTGTAAGTTTTCGCTAAAGTCCAGTCATGTCTCTTCTCTGTCACCACAAAGTGTAAATATAAAGGGAGGCTGAGGTGGACGCCGCTGAGCGCCGGAGACCGGCTGCGTTTGTGGCAGGGTCCTCGCAGCTGGAGAATGTAAATACAGTCTGTCTTTTGTCCTGCCTGCAGACGAACCGGAGCTTCACTCTGAGTAAAAATATATCCACCCTTCAGCTAAAGTGTTGTCTTTTAATTCTACATGAAAACGTTTTCTTGCCTTTCTCAACATCTTCCCTGAACTTTTAAAGTCTGGAACAAAGCAATAAGAGGATAAAGTCCCACGTGGGTTGACAGTCACGTCTGTGAAAAACACCCATTGAAATGTTCATGTAAAAGCAGTAATTTTATAAAAAAGTTTTGTCATTGTTTTGTCCTTGATATTAATCCAGAGTCTCTCGGTCACAGATGAGTTCCTGTATGGTCTTAAAAAGTCTATAATTTGATCTGAAATATGTCTCTTGGTCTGAACGATATTGATTGATTCTAAACCTGTTTGGTGTGCTTGTAAGTTGAATTTTGATGACCAAAATCTTTTCAATTCATCCTTAAACCCCAAAACATCAATTTTTGGATAACAATGTACATGTTTCCATTGGTGTGAATGTTATTTTTTAAATATTTAAACTGAGATACATCTTCGGCATCTTTTTGTGTCATTCGGTCACTGAGAATCACTGACATTTCTGTAACAACTTCCCTAGTTTGAGGCGCTTTTATTTTGAAAAGCGGACCGGAAGAGTACATGCAGGTGCCTTGACGGACGCGGTCTGAACGGAGTGTAACTTCCAGGAAACAAGCATCCTTCGGCCTGTCAGTAAACACCTGGTAACCTTCCAGTTAATCAACGACTGAAACGGTTCCGGTGTCTGTCGGCGCCCACGGTAACGAACCAGCAGCGAGGGTTATAACGTCAGCCTCCCAGACGAAACACAATCAGCTGTTAGCTGTAGCTACCTAGCCTGGCCCAGATAGCTGGACCAGACGCAGGCAGAACCGTCTCCATGATGGGAGCCCACCGCAGCGAGGGAGGCCGGGAGTGGATGCAACAAGACGGGTCGGAGCAGTTAACGGTACGAACCAAGCGTTACTTTAGCTTATATCAGCTAGCTTAGCTTGGCAAAGTTTAGCTACGTGAGCTTTGTTGTCATCTCAACCGGATGTGTCCATGACGCTGGAGTTTGCCCCGCTAGTCGGTGCTGAGCGTTGCAACGAAGTCTATAAAAACAAACCACGTAAATTGAATTTAAATCTTTAAAGCGAATGTTTCCCTATACTGGTTCCGGGGTCCCGCTGCCCTGCAGGTACCGCTGGATCCCCGGAACGAGCGTCCCGAATACGGAGTTGTGATGTTGGGCACCGAAAGGAGCTGGTGTCACTCAACCTGTGTGGTACTGGTTCCGTTGCCTCCAAGTAGAAACTTGTTTGCTCGTGAGCGATTAAAATAGAATCTAACCGAATAAAGTTGATCACTTCTTTGTATGTTAATCTTTACTTTGATGTTTCAGCTTCCAGCTGCGTGTAAATAACCGCCAGCTTTTTACTGCAGGTCTTAGCCTCACCTGAGCCTGTGTGTGTGTGTGTGTGTGTGTGTGTGTGTGTGTAGAAGCCATGGAACCTGATGATCAAACACAGACATATTCACAGACGAGGGCGCCGCTCACACATGACAGTCAGGTAAGTTCCTGTTGTCTCACCTGAGCTGTTTTAATGCTGGAAGAAAGGATTATTCAAAGTTATAGTGTGTGTGTGTGTGTGTGTGTGTGTGTGTGTGTGTGTGTGTGTGTGTAGTTACACAGACCCACAGGTGTCCATGGACCTCCTGAGGGCGGTGCTTCAGCCCAGCTTCAATGAGGACATATTGGCTGTGTTTAAGAAGTACCAGAAGGTCAGTGTGTGTGTGTGTGTGTGTGTGTGTGTGTGTGTGTGTGTGTGGATCATAGATAATGGTGTTCTTGATTATGTTGGTTCTAGTTCTTTGAGAAAGCAGCAGAAAATGTGAAGGAGAACGTTGGCGAGGACGTTCAGACGGATCCGTTGATCAAAGAGGCCTGCAGGAACGTTCTAGAACACGTAAGAACCTCTTCCCTAGTGGAACCTCTGCTGCTCACGAGATCTTTTCTTTGTGTCAGTGACGTTTTGCTGTGGAACATCAGTGAACTTGAGCAGAAAACAATAAGCTGAGAAAGTTCCTGTGGCATCACACCAGATGGCAGGAGTTCTGACCTTTGACTTTGGAGCACCTTTTTGTTTTTGTCTGTCTGTGGTTACTGTGGCCTCCTCTGATGTCATCACAGGCCAAGCAGCTGTTTCCTGAGGTGGAGGTGAAGAAGCCGGGGTCAGAGGTCACTATCAAGGTAGGAGTATGTAGAACTGGTTATCTGTTGGAACATTTGCTGTGGTTCTAAGCTGTGGTTTGACTGTGTGTTCCGTCAGAGGTCCAGGGTGGCAGATGAGGACTGCAGTCAGAGAGGAAGCCCCCTCCTCAAGAAGGTATTGCGACCTTTGTGTTTGGACTGAAGTGGTTCTGAAGGGCCCGGCTCTCATCAGTCATTATGTTCTTGTCATTATTGTGTTGGGGCCAACGTTTACATGTTGTGGTAACCAGGAAGCAGGCAAGCGTTGGCTAGAAATGTTAGCATTTTGGAGTATGAATCATCAGCAGTAAGTCATAAAATGTAGAAGTTGTCGTGTAACCATGAATAAACAAATACGAACAGTAGCACTTAGCATGTAGTAAACATTAGCAGGCCTTTAGTTTGTAGCAGTAAACGTGAGGAGGTAGCATATGGTACGAAGTATTAGTATTCAGTACTAGATTGTAGCATTTAGCATTTTGTTTCCGAAGGTTAGCAGGTAGCATGTAGTGGTAAATGCTAGCATTTACCCACAGTTGTAGCCGGTCTTGCATCAGGTGGATCTTTAGCTCGTTGGTCTGCCGCTCACTGGAGCAGCCAGATGTTCTGCGCCGTGTGCCTCCTCAGAGCAGGACGGTCAGTGACCCGTCAGAGCTGCGCGGCGATGGTTTCTTTAATTAAGAAGTATTTTCATCTTATTATGTTCACGTTTACTGGTTCGTCATCTCGTGCAGGTGCGTTGCAGTCAGAAGTAAATCACGAATATGACATCATCAAACTCTGAAACTGCATGTTGTTTCCTCAGAGGAAGAATCGTGTGAGTGCCGCAGTCGTCTCTGATCGACCTTTGACCTTCTCCAGCCAGTGAGTATTCAACAGGACAACAGCAACAACGTGAATGAACACCTGGACAAGCTAAATATCACCATGACAACAGATGCAGACGCTGGCGTGACTCCAGCCTTTCCAGTTCAATTCAGTGAACTTTATGAATCCCAGATGCAATCAAAGAGGCGCATAGAAGAGAAGTCTGATGTCACAAATCACCGCCTCATCACGCGGTCGCCAGTCCAGGTTCCAATCTGGTCCCACAATAACTTTGACTGAGTAGACAACAAATAAACGTACTTCTCAGGACGTATCAGTGGGTGACAGGTGGATGTGTGCGATGGGACCAAGGTAGCTCCTCCCATCTGTCCTGCCCTGAGGGAGCGTAGCCAGGAGACCGGGCGCTTGGCGTCCGTCAGTGTCCTTGCCTGTAAAAGCAGGACCAGCTTGATGTTTGTTCACTATTTATACTCAAGCTTCTCTCACGCTAACCAAAGGTTTTGTGTCTTCAGTGTGAAGGTCAAGTCAGAGCCCATCAAGAGGGAGGGACCCAAGGTGAGTGGATCGAGGGAACGCCAGCACAAACCTAGAGTCTGTTGATCGGTTCTGTAGTGGCTCAGGAGACAGAGGCAGACTGCTGGTCCCTGAAACTCCATGGTCCGGATCCTCGGTCACAAACCTCTGAGCCGGCTGACTTTCTTCATGTCGAGAAGCGGCCATGTTTGATCTCCGTCAGTAGAACAGGAAACTCAGAAAAAACATAGAACTGGACTCCATTTGGTCAGATCCTGTCAGTCCTTCAGGACCACATGGCGACGTGCCAGTGACCTGACACGTGTTCACGTGAACGACCCGGATCTGATTAGAGCCGCGTCTCCTCGGTCACTGAGTCGTCCTTTACGACATCATCCTGAGCCTTCATTTTAGTAACGTGAAAGCTACATCGGGTGTGCGTGTGTGTGTGCGTGTGTGTGTGTGTGTGTTTCAGTGGGATCCGTCCAGACTGAACGATGGCAGCACGTTTGTTCTCGGCTCCAGAGCCAACAAGTGAGTCAGCACCGCGTCACATGTGAAGGTCACTGTCGGTGTAACAACGTGTCACTGTGGTGTTGTGATGTCACTGCAGGGCGCTGGGGATGGGCGGGACCAGAGGACGTATCTACATCAAACACGCTGACCTCTTCAAGGTAAATGCTCACACACGTTCACGCTCACTTACTTGCTAACATGTTTTTTCTTCTTTGGTGGATTGCGTGTTGTACTAAATGTCCAGTGTCAGGTGACCAACACACACGCCAACAAAATGATGCGTCTGTGCCGGCGTTGTGTTGTTAGCCTGATTTCTCCTGAATGCCTTCAGGGATTTTCTCAAACTTTGCCACAAACATCACTGTGGCTGAGATCCCCCTGTCTGGACCACTGCACTGGTTCCTTGTACCCAGTAAAGCCCTGAACCCAGCCACCAGGCTCCTCCCCAACACCAAGGCCTGGCAGCGTACCCCCCACCCTCATCCAGCTTCACTGGTTCCAGGTCAGGTACCAGGTCTCCTGGAAAATCCCTCCTGTCCCCCTGATACCTCCCTGACCTCCTCCATCGATGGAGCCTGACGCGGGTCTGCCAGACCCAAACCCCCAGCCTCTAGAACATTCTCCAACCCTGGACCAGCCATCAGCCCCCGATCCCGAGGCCTGCTGCCTCTCTGTTTGTCTGTCCTGGTCCGTCTGAGACGTCCTGGGCTCAGGCCTGCTGGGATTTACTGTTATGACTGGTTTTCTATTCATGTACACATGGTGACGTTCCACAAGGTTCATGGAACAACGCCATGGTGAATGCATGCTGCCATCACAGCTACAGGTGAAGGAAATATTGGTGTGTGTGTGTGTGTGTGTTTGTGTGTCTCTCTCTCAGTATGCAGCAGACGCCAAGGACAAGCAGTGGCTGGCAGAGCAACACCACATGAGGGCGACAGGAGGGAAGATGGTGAGATGACACGCAGGTCTGCTGATGGCGGATCAGTCTCACAGCTGGCGAGTTCCTGTCAGCCTTCATGTGATTGGTTGTTGATTATTTGGTGTGTTGTCATGGTTCAGGCCTACCTGCTGATTGAGGCAGACATCCAGGATCTGTCACGCAGTGACGAGTACAAGTGAGTCTGCTGTTGTACTTTCTCTCCACGGTAACCAGCACCTCCCTTGTGATAGTGGTGTTAATGTGTGTGTGTGCGCGTGTGTGTGCGTGTGTGTGTGTGCGCGTGTGTGTGCGCGCAGGGACTGTCCTGACGTCAGGATGGACGAGTTGAAGCCGTTCTCAGTGCCGATGTGGATGGTTGAGAAGATGCAGAGAGCCATGGAGGCTCAGAGGGATGCCGACCTGTAGATCCATAAGCCAATCTCTGAAGACGCATCGGTCATGTGACCAACAGGCTCTGATCTGATTGAGAACTGATTCCATTGTTTTTATTTTACTGCTGTTTTTTTAAAAAAAAAAAGGAAATAAAACACGTCTGCTAGATGAAGCTGAAGCGTTTGTTCATTAGCGAAGAAGGTCAGTGATGAGGAGGAGGAGGACGAAGGTGGTGGGGAGGAGCTCAGTGCTGTCAATCACTAAGACGGAAGAAGAACGTCTGTGAGAACAATTGTGGAGTAGAACAACATATCAACACTGCAGCAGGAATAAGAACAACTTCTGGAATATTCTGTCTTCATTCCCACAAACGAAGCCAGAGAAATCCCCCAGTCAGGAGTTTCCTGCCTCCGGTGATGCCAGTAAGAACCGTTCTGGAGGGCTCGAAGGTTCTGTGAGCTCCCGGGTGCTGGTGGGGGAGTGTTTAGGGATCGGCAGGAGGAAACTGGTGGAAGTGGGAGCAGCTTCTGCCCAGTTAGCAGGAGGAAAGTTTATGCTGACATTTTCAAAATTACAATTTTTTAAACCTGAAATCCATAAATAAATAATAGTGACTTCCAGTTTGGCGCTTCAGCAGAAGCAGGAGGAGTCCATCAGTAAATCCTGGTCCCTCGTCAGTAAATCCTGGTCCCCCGTCAGTAAATCCTGGTCCCCCGTCAGTAAATCCTGATCCCTCGTCAGTAAATCCTGGTCCCCCGTCAGTAAATCCTGGTCCCCCGTCAGTAAATCCTGATCCCTCGTCAGTAAATCCTGGTCCCTCGTCAGTAAATCCTTGTCCCTCGTCAGTAAATCCTGGTCCCTCGTCAGTAAATCCTGGTCCCTCGTCAGTAAATCCTGGTCCCTCGTCAGTAAATCCTGATCCCTCGTCAGTAAATCCTTGTCCCTCGTCAGTAAATCCTTGTCCCTCGTCAGTAAATCCTAGTCCCTCGTCAGTAAATCCTTGTCCCTCGTCAGTAAATCCTAGTCCCTCGTCAGTAAATCCTTGTCCCTCGTCAGTAAATCCTAGTCCCTCGTCAGTAAATCCTGGTCCCTCGTCAGTAAATCCTGGTCCCCCGTCAGTAAATCCTGGTCCCCCGTCAGTAAATCCTTGTCCCTCGTCAGTAAATCCTAGTCCCTCGTCAGTAAATCCTGGTCCCTCGTCAGTAAATCCTGGTCCCCCGTCAGTAAATCCTGGTCCCTCGTCAGTAAATACTGGTCCCTGAAGTCAAACCTCATGGGGAGTCAGGTCACAAACAAATCACTGCCAGTTCTGACATCAGACTTTATTTATAAAAAAAATAACAACAAAAACAATAAAAGTTTACAAGACAGGTAAGCAGGAAGTGACATAGCTTAAAAAAACGACATCACTCGATCCCTTCCTGTTTGTCCTTGATGGCGACTCTGAAGCGTTCCTCCAGCAGAGACAGCTCACTAATGAGGTCAGTGATGGCGTTCGTGAACGCTTCCTGTCAAAGACAAAACTAAAGTTATCAGCTGCTGGCGTGTGCGTGTGCGTGTATTCACACGTGTGTACCTGTGGACTGTAATCAGGTGTTGTCTGCACGCGGATGACAATCTTGTGTTCCAATGGATGAGGAACTTTATAACCAGCAAATAGAACCTGAGGATCCTTCAACAGCTGACTGACACACACACACACACACACACACACACACACACACACACACACACACACACACACACACACAGCAGTTCAGACGAAGCAACTCGGATTGTGAAAAGCTTGATTTGGGTTCCTTGGATTGAGTCTTAAATTCTCATGTCAAAGTTCTACAGCAGTTAAATGTCTATAGTACAGTAAAGTCACCTCAGACGACCGAAATTTTACTTTAAATTCAAGGTTAAAACAATAATCGGTCAGCTGGACCTTTTAACACAACAAAAGTCATGTCAACTCCATCGGGGCCGCTGAAGTTAGGCGTGCTAGCGTTGTTAGCCTAGCCGCTTACGCTCGGATGATGTTCCCCAGCGTGTGGTCCTCCTTGTTCAGCGTGAACAAACATGAGTTCGGAACCTTGGTATCTTTTGTGATGCTGATCTTCTTCTCGCCCTCAAAAAGCAGAAAAGACTCAAATGCGGGAGGTGCATTCATCTTCTCTGTTTGTGAACTTCCCGGAAGTAGCACATCAACTTCCGGTCCGCTCCTCTAATGAATCCTGGTGGTCACTAAGCAGCGGTATGACGCGGTGCCATCGTCGGAATGGGATCTCAGGACTGTCATCGTTGTGTTTACATTTGTGGAAAAATAAATGAAAACCAGCTTCATTCTTTTGGAATAAAAGAGTCAACATGTTGTGTTGTCTCCAAACACAATTATAACACAACACATAGAAAAAGCAGGAAAACGACTGAGTAATTACATCAGAACAGTCCAAACCTACGTTTCTTCTGCTGTAAGCAAGTGTGTCTATGTGACATCATCATTTCAGTTTCAAATGATAGGGATGGTGGTGAAGCAGCTCGTCAGCCAAGGAACACAGAACTGGTTTTACTGGGTTCTTTAAGGTGGATGCTGGATTCACTGCAGCAGTTGGTTGTATGATGTCTCTGTGAACTTCTTTGGGTCTGTTTGATCTCAGACTTTAATCTATTTGGTCTCTAGCAAATAGATTAAAGTCTGAGATCAAAGAGAACTCACAGAAACATCAAACACATCACTTGACTTCACACTTTGATCTAGATTGTAGTGGGCCCTGTGGATGAGCTGGCAACTGAGACAAGGACCAAGTCATCAACAAGGACTTGGGAGGTCCAGCTGAAACCAGTCAGAGCCAGAGACCACCAGAATGATGAAGACTCAAGATATCACATGATGCTCATGTGATGATGTCATCAGGAGAGCTCACAACATCATCACGGACCCAACATGGCCTCTTCCCTCTGTTGCCACCAGGCAGCCTCACAGAGCTTCTACCCACAGACCATCGGCCAGCTGAGCGCCGGCTCTCATCATCACTCTGACACGCTGCCTTCACTCTGGGACAGGATTTGCATCTCACAGAGGACATTTTACTTTGAAGTCTTTATTTAGCATTTTAATACTGAACCTCTTCAAAGTAATTATATTCTGATAGTGCAGTTACTCATATAGTATTATGGGGGGGGGCAGTAGGAACTTCATCATACTGTTTTTATTGTACACATGACAATAAACCTTTTCAACCCTGAATGATGATGATGATGGTGATGATGGTGATGGTGATGATGATGATGATGATGGTGATGATGATGATGATGATGATGGTGATGATGGTGATGATGGTGATGATGATGGTGATGATGGTGGTGATGATGATGGTGATGATGATGATGATGATGGTGATGATGGTGATGGTGATGATGATGATGATGATGATGGTGGTGATGATGATGGTGATGGTGATGATGATGATGATGGTGATGATGGTGATGATAGTGATGATGATGGTGATGATGATGATGATGGTGATGATGATGATGATGATGATGGTGATGATGATGATGATGGTGATGATGGTGATGGTGATGATGATGATGATGATGATGGTGGTGATGATGATGGTGATGATGATGATGATGATGGTGATGATGGTGATGGTGATGATGATGATGATGATGATGGTGGTGATACTGGTGATGGTGATGATGATGATGGTGATGGTGATGATGATGATGTGATGATGATGATGATGATGGTGATGATGGTGATGATGATGGTGATGATGATGATGGTGATGATGGTGATGGTGATGATGATGATGATGATGATGGTGGTGATACTGGTGATGGTGATGATGATGATGATGATGATGATGGTGATGGTGATGGTGGTGGTGATGGTGATGATGATGATGATGATGGTGATGGTGACGATGATTGGAGGACATTCCCCAGGTGTCTTCTTCTGTGTGAGTGTAACCCTCAGCAGCGATCCTGAGCCACACGCGGTTGACCAGTGAAAGAGTGTTGCTCAGGAACACAACAGAAGTCGGACGAGGCGTTAGAAACGTAAAATGTGTGTGTAGTTTGCCTGCATGCTTCTGACACATCCATGTTACGTGGTTGTGTTGCTAAAGTGTTTGTGTAGCATCGTGGTTGCTACGTGACAACAACATAGATGTGGAACCGCTGTGAAAACCACCTTCCACCACAATGAGGCTCATGAGGGCAGAGCGGCGCTGTCATTGGACTCAGGACAACAAGATGGCCTGCAAAGCCTTGTTTTGTATGAAATTACTAAATAAATCAATGATGTCATTTTACTGTACGACTACTACTACTACTACTACTACTACTACTACTACTACTACTACTACCCAGGTTTGGCAACTACTCAGCCATTATTATTGTGTGCCTAAACCGGCACACTTTAATAACCTATTTTTATATTTTGTGTAAATTTGTTATATTTGTTGTTGAATGTGTATGTTTTTACGTATTTCTATCTTCTCATTCAGTTTTTTTTATCTGAATCTGATCCTAAAGGCCTTGTAGCAATGAGATTCTAAATCCTCCCTCCATGCCCATCTGACTCGTAATATTTTTAAACCACTTTACTGACAAAAAATATTGTAATTTTTATACTTATGAAATCTTGAAGATACAAATTACAACTAAAATCATGAATACTCATAAAGCGACAAATGTAACATCTGAGTCGCTTATCCTCTGTGACGTCACATCCCTCATTTTTTACTGCATCCTCTTCGCTTATTGGCTGTCAGGCGGGTGTTTGTGTTTGAAAGTCGCCCGCTGATTGGTTGATAGCATGCGGTTGCGTCGGTTTAAACTGGGGGCGGCAGTGTGTTCCGTTTGTATCCGAGACCCCGCAGCTTGGCTCGAACAACAACCCAAGCGACACACGGTGAGTCGGGTAGATGTGAATTGTGTTCATGGTGTCCGACAGCACCGGTGAGTTCGTCCTCAAATGAGAAACAAGCTAATCACGGAGCGAATGGCGTTAGCCAGCAATGCTAGCATTAGCACGAACGCTGCTGTTAGCGTGAAGCTACAGCAGCTTTAAGCTAATATTTGGAAGCGACGGCACTGAAGAACTAGGGCGTTTGAAACTGTAAAACTTGGGCTTGTGTTGACATCCAAGTCGTTAAATACGTTACTCTTGAATGTTGGCTTATATTGTTTGCCAAAATCTGCAACAAGGTAGCAACCCAACGAGACTGGGACTTTACTTGTGTTCGAGCTGAAAGTCGGTGTCCCATAGAGGCGTCTCTCTGACTGCTTACTTCCTGTCTGCGTCCAGCACCAACTGGACCGGTACCACGATGGCTTCCCAGAACCTGGACCCGGCAGCAGCTGTAGGAGCACCTGCAGCCTCCCTGAAGGGCAGCGAGGGCGGCAGCAGCGCAGCCAAAGGCTCTGTGACCAAACGGTGAGACACGGAGGTCTGCTGCTGGTCCTGGACTCATTCCAGTCCTGTTTCTGATCCCAGTGCAGCTCAAACATGCCATTATTAAGACCGTCTATTTTACCTTGCTGAGGACTCAACTGGTGAGGTGCTGTCACGCTGGAAATGCCACATAGTGTTAGAATATCGACTCTCTGGGGGATTCAGCCATACCTCACCTAAGAAGTGTATTTGGGGTTTCAAGTACTCACAAACTGGTGTCTGGGGCTCATGAAGACATTTTACCACCTGCATCTCTGGCTCCAGAATGCAGGAGGAGCCAGCCACGTATATGAAGCTTAAGAGGCATGTGAGCTCAAGATTTGTGAGAATTTCCTGTCCTGAAGGGACATGTTCAGGTAGTGGGAACCGATTGTATTTGTGCTGCAGACCTCAAATGTGTCTCTGTGTCTGCAGGCTGCAGCAGGAGCTGATGACGCTGATGGTGAGTTTAGTGTCTCTGTTGTCTTTTCTTTGACTGATTTAGCTCAGGTCCAGGCTAGTTAGCTTAGCCCAATGGCTGGTAGTGGGTGGGAAGTGTTAGCATCAGCTAGCTCAGGTCCAGGCTAGTTAGCTTAGTCCAATGGCTGGTAGTGGGTGGGAAGTGTTAGCATCAGCTAGCTCAGGTCCAGGCTAGTTAGCTTAGCCCAATGGCTGGTAGTGGGTGGGAAGTGTTAGCATCAGCTAGCTCAGGTCCAGGCTAGTTAGCTTAGCCCAATGGGTGGTAGTGGGTGGAAGTGTTAGCATCAGCTAGCTCAGGTCCAGGATGCTGGTGTGTCCAGCAGGAGTCCTCCTCCTCCTCATCATCATCAGTAGCAGCAGTTGCTCTTCTAGTCCTCAACAAACCTTTGGTTCTGTTGACCCAAGTTCCAGTGGAGCTTTGGAGGTGCTGCGTCAAATCACTGCTCCCAGTCAGGAAAGTAGTTCCGGCTACGTGTCTGATTCTACCACTACAACGTCTCCTCATGTTAAACTGTTAAAACACCATTTAGCAGTGAAGTGTATTTGACTTTTGACAAAATTATGCTAATGCTTCCTATCCATTTTTTTTTTATATGAAATTAGAGTTGAAGTGATGATGTGATCATGTGACCTGTGTGATGCAGATGGCTGGTGATAAGGGAATCTCTGCGTTTCCAGAATCAGACAATCTCTTCAAGTGGGTTGGAACCATCCACGGCGCTCAGGGGACGGTACGTTGTTGGTCACCATATTTGTATCTGTCATCAGTGATTTCGCACTGCAGCGTTCAGTCCCTGACTGGTCAGACGCGCTCTGGGGAACTAAACTCACCTGTGACTGGTCTGTGTCTCAGGTGTACGAGGGGCTCCGGTACCGGTTGTCTCTGGAGTTTCCGGCAGGTTATCCTTATCAGGCTCCACGTGTGAAGTTTGTGTCTCCATGTTTTCATCCCAACGTGGACGAGCAGGGCTTCATCTGTCTCGATATCCTGAAAGACAAATGGTCGGCACTTTATGACGTCCGCTCCATCCTGCTGTCCATTCAGAGCCTCCTCGGAGGTAATTGCTTCACCCAGTTCAGACTCCTGCTGGGAGGCACCCAGTCGAACCAGTGCCAGTTTATCTAATGTTCTGTTCTTCTCCTGTCAGAACCCAACAATGAAAGTCCCCTGAACACGGCTGCTGCTGAGCTCTGGGAGGATCAGGAAGGTGAGAACCAGGACAATCACCAGATGTTCTCCTAGAACCGGCCAGAGGAGTCAAAATGTTCTGACTGGGCACAAGACGACACACCGACCAACAGTCCACTTCTTTTGGCTTTGTCAGAGCGGCTTTAGTTCTCCAGTGCTCAGACCTTATTTGAGTTCCACCAGCGGAGTTGCTTCATGACCAAAAGCTGTTCAGAGGGAGACGGCGGCGTCAACACAAACATGAAGTCTCAGGCACAAAAGCAGAATACTCTAAATATTCAGAACCTCAACTGCAGTGTCAAGTCCACTTGTAGTTTGCAACATTTTGTGACACCTACAGGAGTTTCGCTGGTTAGTTGGTTGCTGGTGAACCCTGAGTGGAAACTGTTGGTGTGTAAACGCGTGACGACGCGTGGATGAGGTCACTCGTAGAACGTTTACTGCAAACTGAAATCTTCAATAAGCAACTGGTGGAAGCCTGTTCATTGTTGCTGTAGTATCCACCAGCGCTGAGCAGACTGTCAGTGTCACCTGAATCCAGTCACTGCTGGGAAGCCAGACACCAGCAGGGGCTGATGGGAGTTGGAGTTCTCATTGCTGTTTTTTTTCCTTTCCTTTCAGCCTTCAAAGCACATCTGCACTCGACGTTCCAGAAGTGAAGCTGCTCCACTTTTTACTCTTCTGTTTGTCTTCTGTTGTACAGTATTTTTATGTTTGTCAACCTCTCCGTATCAATAAAGTTCTTAATTCACTACTTCATCTGTGACTGAGTTGCTTTGAGCCTGTGAACGCTGTGGAGTTGAGTTTTATCTGCTGCTTTACGATCTGATCAACGGTTTGAGGTTGGTTTGCTTTGCTTTGACAATCAGGAGTCATGACAGGAATGAGAACCAATGAGGATATTTAGTCAAAGTTGGATTCAGGGCTCAGGTGGTCAAGAAGAACGTGGAAGTGGTCGTTTCCAGGCCTGTAAAGTTTTGGAAAGTCAGGTGGTTCTGGCATGAAGTTCTGTTGGACTGAAGCTGAGCGTAAGAGGATCAGTTACCTGATAAAAATCTGATTAAATGAAAATGGATCCATTGGTAGAAAAAGCGGAAATTATGAGCAGCTCAGAAGATCCAGTTTGATTTTATTAAACAACTTTTTATCCAAACAGGACTCCATGTTCAGCAGCCGGGCGGGGCTACGCCACACAGCCCAGTCCGAAGCACGGCTGGCAACAGGTGGTCACGTTGGTGCTGGAGACCACCTCCACCTCCATCAGGTCTTCTAAGCTGTACTCTGGTTCGTCCTGCTCGCCGTGAGCTTCGGCCCACGCCGGCTGTGTCGCCTCAACCGACCAGAATGCAACAGGAACCTGCAGAACACAAAGAACATTAAAGAACATGTTGCAACACCAGGTAGGTCCAGTCCTGCTGTTTCACCCTCAGCTGCATGTCGCTCAGCAAGGCCTCCAAGGCTCTGATGTGATTGGTCAGATCCGGGCTCAGCTCCTCCTCTATGGTGAGCCAGGGTGCCTGGACCGAAGCCGCCCGAGCTGCCACGCCCACCACGCCGTCCATACAACCTGAAAAAACAAGAGGAGTGAGCAAAGGGGGGCAGGGGCACGTCCAGACTGGATTGATGCAAAATTCTCTCCTTCAGGTCTCTGTGTTCTCCCGAGGTTCCGTCCTTGCTCCTGCTCTCAGTCAGAGAACACTGGAGTTCTCTCCGTGTGCTCAGGGATCCTGGATGAGCTCACTCAGGGTATTACAGGATTATTTGGTGGTTCTTCAAATCCCGAATATATCAGGTTTTGGGAGTTCTTGGGGGTCACTGAACCCTGGAAGTCTGGGTCAACACGTTGGACCCGATGGTCCGTGAGGGCACCTTAAGGAGGACAGGGCAAGTGCTCAAGTTATTTTCATGGATGGATCTTAAGGAGCGCGTGTTCCTCAGAGGTCCAGAGATCTGAGGAGTTTTAAAGAACCAAAGAGTTCTTGAAGGCCCCCAGAGACTGAAGTCTGAGTCCTTTTTTTAAATATTTAATTGAGGGCGGCCCGGTGGAGCAGTGGTCCTCACCGTGGCCCCCCAGCAAGAAGGTTGTGGGTGGAGCCCCGGCTGCAGCACGGGGTCTTTCTGGGTGAGTCTCCATGTTCTCCCTGTTCCTGCTGGGTTCTCTCTGGTACTCCAGCTTCCTCCACAGTCCAAAGACATCAAGAGGGACCAGGTTAATCCAGACTCTAAATTGACCGTAGGCGTGGCTGGGAGAGCCAATGGTTGTCTGTCTCTATGTGTTGGCCCTGCCATGGACTGGTGACCTGTCCAGGGGGAAGGCTGCTGGGATAGGCTCCACCCCCACCACCCTCAACAGGAGAAGAGGGGGAACATGGAGGGATGGAGGGAGGGATGATGGATGATGGAGGGATGGATGGATGGATGGATGGATGAATAGAGGGATGATGGATGGATGATGGAGGGATGGATGGATGGATCGATATTTATGTGTTTGAGGTAGAAACATGAAAAAGGGAGGGACTTGGCATGGATGTTGATTGACATTTACATCAGCCAGTTCTTGCCTGATTGTCGGGTTCTGGTTCCTGGTGTCTTTATAAAGGCTGTGAGGTTCTAGTGTTGGTTTCATGAGAGAGAAAGTAAAGAGGAGTGTGAGGGAGGAAAACAGGAAGCAATCCCGAAGAGCTGTAATGGCTCAGCCAATCAACAGAGCGTCACAGATATGACATTGAGATCGCTTGCTGACCTGTGTTGACCAGTGAGCGCCTGTCATAGCGCTGAGTCAGTGGAAACTGTCCAATCAGGTCGCTGGCCTTACGGAGGTCAGACAGGAAGTTCTCTAAGGCAGACAAGAAGAGAACCCACAACCGCTCGAAAACCTGTCTATCGTCAGGACCTGTGGGGGCGGAATCACATTCTGACAGCAGACGCACAAGACGGCGGGAAAGACCTTGAGACAGACAGGAAGTGGACAGAGAGACAGATCAGACAGACACATTCACAAATGGAGATGGATGTTTGATGGTCAGGACGTTTTCATACCGCTGCAGATTCGATAAGCGAGCGCTCTCGTCTCATCCATCTCTTCTCGAAGGAAGCTGCAGTCGGCAGAGCTGCCCAGAGAAGCCGCCAGCTGCTGGAAACAGGAAGTGACCTTGCTCAGAGCCTCCAGAGCGCGCTCACACTCCCCCTGCTGGCGCCGCCGCACCGCCAGCTCGTCCACTGAACGCCGCCAGCGACTCATGATGTCATCACCCACCTGGTGGGGGAGGGGAGAATTTCCTGTGAAACATCTCAGTGATCAAGCAGTATCTCCAGTATCGGTGTTTGAGCCTCTTTCAGCTGCTGGTTTTGATTTTGAAGCAGATTTCATTCAGTAAAATATTGATTAGTTCTTGGGAGACACCGTCATCAGACAACACTCCTGCTACTACTATTGCAACTGCTACTGCTACTGCTACTACCACTGCTACTACTACTACAACTGCTAGTACTACTACTACTACTACTACTGCTACTGCTACTACCACTGCTACTGCTACTGCTACTGCTACTGCAACTGCTACTGCTACTGCTACTGCTATTACTACTGCTACTACTACTGCTACTGCAACTGCTACTGCTACTGCTACTACTGCTACTGCTATTACTACTAGTACTGCTACTCCTACTGCTACTAATGCTACTGCTACTGCTACTACTACTGCTACTGCTGTAGCTTCTACTACCACTACTATTTTGTGATCACATATTTTGTGTAATATATCAGTGTTTGGGGCTGTGGGTGCAGAGTAAACTAGATTAGCAGTTAAGGTTCATTACCAGGTTTAATCCAAATAAACCCATGACCAAGTAAGAGGAGTGACGTCTCGCCTCAGATCAAAATGATCGTCATTTAAATAAAGACGCTAAAATTCTTCTTTCCATTTTTCTTGGTATTTCAGAGGTTTTGCCAGTTTTTGGATAAATAATTAAAATATGAATCAAGATGACTATACAAAAGGTTTTAGATGGATCCATAAAACACTCGTCAGTTATAACGTAAGTTATAAAGCACTGAGTCTTTCTTCAGGTTGCTATTTCTGCTCAGCCTGCAGCTGCGACACAACGATTAAGTCCATGTTTTTATCTGAGACAAACTCGCCTGCTAACATCAGACAGAAGAAACTAACAGAAGACCTGATTTGAGTCTGACAGGACAAAGTCTGAAGTCGGTGAATAACAAATGAATTCAGCGTGCCGTCGTACCTTCAGTTTATCACGACTCCACCACCGTGGCTTCCTTCTGTCATGGAGGAGTTGCGGCATCATGCAGGATGCGTGTTTCTATAAACATTCTTCTTCTCCTCTCTGGAGACGTTGGTTCTCTTCATTAACGCCGCGAGGCCAGCTGAGGCCTGAATCCTCACAGTGCTGCAGCTCCTAGGAGACGATTCATTTTACCCTCTCTTCTGCCTCACAGGCAAACCTTGGTGTCAGCTGGGATTCCCCCAGGTTCCTCTCTGCGGTCCAGGGTGACTGCATCATGTGAGGGTTGTTCATTGAAGCTCCTGGGTCAGGAAGTCAACCAGTGGATTTCCTGGCTTCACAGACGTCACTTTGAGGAGATGTGTAGCATTGCTGGTCCTCTTCAGCTGCAGACTGATCACGGGGAACCTTGGAGTGACCGAGTGGCGAAGGGTGCCGAGGCCCCGCTAGAAAAGCCAACTCCCTCCAACAAAAGTTTCGAAAAACTATGAGTTCTGGTTGGCTTCACACGTGCCGGCCTCCTTCTCAGGATCAAAACACAACCATGAAAATAAATCAGTGGAAAATTCTGCCTTGCAGTTTGATTCCTCCCCCAGGATTGCCCGTCAATGACCTTTGACCTCTTTCCTCGACTAAAAGACTGAAACTCAGTCTCTCACTAACAGTCTGATCCTAGGCAGGCAGAACTCAAACACCACGCGTGAGTATCAGGAAGCAGGTTCTGTAAAAGTGCAGTCACTTCATCAACGATTGATGGTGAACGTCAACGACCCACGGAGGAGAAGCATCGCTTCATTGTTCTTTTATTGTATTATTTATCGTTTTTAATGCACTGATCAGAAGAGGCTCTCCAACTCTTGTTGAATGCTGGTTGTGCAATGACAGTAACGACTTTCTATCCTGTTATTCATTTTCTCTCTAATGATGGGATGAAGTCATTCTAATTACTCAGTTACAGTAAATGACTGCTGAGGCCATTTCAGTGTGACTGTTGTTTTTATTTGATGTTATAAAGTTTCACCACAGAAATCACGGTGGAGCAGAACGTCCTCATGCTCCGCCCACAACACAGCAACTCCTCGGGTCATCCCAGGATTCGTCACGATTCACAAACATGTAATCACAAGTTAGGATTTTCTAACTCAAAGAAGCGCCGACTCAAAGGAACAGTCCGGCGTTCCAGATCCTTCAGCCGAGTGTCGCGCACACAGACTGCAAGAGTCTTTAGATAAAGCTTCATAGTTTATCCATGTCTCCACCTGTTGAATGAACAACTCAACAACTCACCACACACACACACACACACACACACACACACACACACACACACACACACACACACCCTTTACACTGCCTCTACTGTTTGTACACACACACAGAAGCTTCCCTCGGCTGCTTTCTTACAGCCTCTGTGCTAGGCTAGGCTAAACATACTTTAATTATCTGAACTGGATTCTCAGATGAAGGGGGGCGTGGCTCAGAGCTAGAGTGGCCGTCGAGCAACCTAAGAGTCGCTGGTTCAATCCCCACTTCCCCCAGTGACCATGTCCAAGTGTCCTTGAGCAAGGTACTGAACCCCTAACTGCTCCTGATGGCCCTGTGACGGACTGGTGACCTGTCCAGGGTGAACCCCGCCTCTCACCCAGTGTCAGCTGGGATAGGCTCCACCCCCCATGACCCTTAACAGATAAGCAGTAGAAAATGGATGGACGAATTCTCAGAGGTGAAGCTGAACGGTGAAACTGGACAGAATTGATTTCAGACCCACGTAGACTGGATGAGCCTGGACGATCAGTGTGACGTCACCAGTCTGTTACCTGTCACCTGAACATCGCAGCGGCTCAGATCTGATAGTCTTTCTGATTGGCTGGCAGGATTCTTGAGCATTGCAACACCTCAGACAGTTACAACCACCAACTTCCTCTTTAAAATCTTTGTTCTCAGTTTATCCAGCAGGAGGCGACACATCAAACAACAGCACGACTCAGGATGATGTCATCACCTTGTCCTGGTCTGACTGGTTGCAGCTTCACTGAGACAAATGGGGTAATGCTGGTATTCAGAGGGGGCGGGGCCAGAATGGACTGGTTTTGGTTGGTCAGGTGCTTGAGTTCTGGATGGGTTCTAGTCCAGCTTGTGTTGCAGTTCAAGTCATGTTCTGCGCTCCGCCTGCTGTTCTGGTTCTGGTGTTGTAATGGCAGTGTCACTGTTGTCACATCAGTGTTGCCATGATGCCGTGTCATTGTGATCATGGCAGCGTGTCATATTATGACTGCGTTGGTCAATGACATCATCTTGTGTGTGTTGCCATCATTATGCTGAAGTTTGCAGGTGTCAATGGCAGCAAAAGTTGTGTCATCACGGTAGCATGTCATTGTTGTCATGGCAATGCAAGTTTTGTGGTAATCATGGCAGCGTGTCGTCGTCATGCAGCATGATGTCATGATGGCAGCGTGTCATCATCATGGCAGCGTGTCATCCTGGTCATGGCAGCGTGTGGTCTTCATGGTGGCAGCGTGTCGTTTGTCGTGGTGGCAGCGTGTGGTCTTCATGGTGGCAGCGTATGGTCTTCATGGTGGCAGCATGTCATCCTCGTCATGGCAGCGTGTCATCATCGTCATGGCAGCGTGTCATCATCGTCATGGCAGCGTGTCATCCTCGTCATGGCAGCGTGTCATCATCGTCATGGCAGCGTGTCATCATCGTCATGGCAGCGTGTCATCCTTGTCATGGCAGCATGTGGTCTTCATGGTGGCAGCGTGTCGTTTGTCGTAGTGGCAGCGTGTCATCATCGTCATGGCAGCGTGTCATCTTCAACGTGGCAGCGTGTCGTCATCATGGCAGTGTGTGTCGGCGAGCAGCGAGTGCCTCCATCACCTCGTGGCAGAGACACTGACAGAATCCATAGAGGACGAGCAGCAGCAGCGTGGAGGGAACCAGACTCACCAGGATGACGCCCAACCACAGCTGACCAATCATCAGCAGGTAGATCCCCAGAGGCAGAGAGCTGAAGTACACCTTTCCAAAAACACAGCAGCCAAATCTGTCAAACAATCTCGTCCTGCCCTGAATGACACCCCCCCCCCCACACACACACACACAGTGTATTTGAATGAGGACTGACCAGGCATAGCACCCCCAGCAGGCAGCGAGGGAAGCTGCGAGACGTCCAGGCCCGACACTTCTGAGCTGGCAGGTTGCAGGGCAGCGAGTCCAGGCTAGGCGGGCGGTACACACCCACCACATTGAGCATGCTCAGTGAGTCCGAGGATGGAGACTCCTCAGGGAGCTCCATAATGGTGATGACCAGACAGTCTGAGGAGCGATGTGACGAGTCGACACCTGCTGACCGACACAAGACAGCCAGGACTTAGGCTCCTCAGAACCGACATCCAGCACCAGGCAAATGAAGGTCAATGGAACTGGTTGCCAGGGGACCAAACCAGTGGCCCCCTGATGACCAGACGGCCACTATCAAGACAATGAACATGTGGGGTCGTTTCACCTGTCAGATTGTTGGGACTCAGCACCACCTCGCCCCGACCTCCTCGCCGGGCTCGGTCCTGACACGACAGGACAGCCAGGATGTGCCGGTCGTCCTCCATCAGCCACACCTGAAGGATAAAGATGTCTCTGAAGGTAAATTCATCAAATCAACCAACCGCTGTCAGCCACACACTGACCTACACTGCCCTGATGTCATTTGATTTACTTTATTTCTTTAATGTGAAACAGTAATTTTTTTCTGTTCCCAGGAACATATCTTAGTCCCAGAACATATCTTAGTCCCAGAACATATCTTAGTCCCAGAACATATCTTAGTCCCAACTATTTAAGTCATATTTTAGAAATCATTTCAAACCATTAATTCAGATCAGCTTGAGAAACCGGAGCACCACAAGGCTGCGTGCTCTCCCCACTGTTGTTTTCCTCTCATATGAATGTAGCGTCGATGTCTGCGCGTGTTATTGTGGGTAAAGTTGTGACAGGTTCTCTTCTGTTCTGTTCTGTTCTAGCCCTCTCTCACTCAGCCGAGTCTTTTGTTTGTCTCACCTCTTCATCGGGGACGCGAGTCTCATGGCGACAGAATGGACAGCTGATGACAGAGGGTGAGGACTCACCTGAACAACCAATCAGATGTCAGAAAAAGAGGTCATGTGATAAACATCATGTTTAAAGTTCTTATTGCACCTCTGCCAACAGTTTTACAAGAACACCACTGAGTCATAAACTTGTTCCTTGGAACTTCAGACTTGATGTTAAGTTCCTCGAACTGGCATTTTTATTTCTCTGGCTCAAAACCTGAGACTGGAAATCTTGAATCTAGTCTCAAGTCCGTCTTTCTGTGACCCGAGTCTGGATCAAGTCCGAGCCTAAAGCTCTAGTTGAAACCAGTGCAAGTCACTGACTTCTCTTCTTGTGTCTTCAGTGAGCTTCCACCTGCAGGGTCGACTCACCCATGTCGATCATCCTCTTGAGACACTTGGCACAGACTCGATGAAGACAGCCCAGCAGTTTGGGTTTGCGGCTGCGAGTGTCGTAGCGGTTGTAACAGATTTTACACTCAAGTTCCTCCAGAGTGTAAACCAGAGACTGAGCCCAGGTCTGCACCTGCGTTTGCACATGCACACACACACACACACACACACACACACACACACACACACACACACACACACACACACACACACACACACACACCAGGAAAGGTGAGACCAAGTTGACCTGCTAATGTCACACTGAAACTTGTCACTGAGGGTTGATGGGAAGTCTCACTTTGCCCTCCATCTCCCGACTTGGTTCCGCCTTGTTTTGCTGGCTCATCCTATTGGCTATCTCCTTAGCAGGGGCAAAGATGGGCGGAGCTTGACAACTTGCAGATGTCAGCTGGCAAACACAGGTGAGAACAAGTCAGTACTTCAGGACCAGATCTATCTATCTCTAGCTTAGGGACAGTTGCTGCTAATGGTGACAGTCATTATCATCAGCTGGACCACAGCAACCCTCAACCCTCACTGCGTGACCATGAGGTCATCCAGCCATTTCACAGGAAGAACCTCCAAAGAACCAATTTGGACCCGGTTTACCTCGGGAGTAACAGTAACACCAAAGGAATGAGTTCTAAGTTAAAGAGAGAATAAATCACACTCAGACTCTCAGGTTTCATTTGTCCAGTCACACAACAACAAAACAAACCGAGAGCTGAACATCCGGCCAAAACCCTGAATGCATCATGAGGAAAATACTGAATTCTGAGCTGCTGTGTACTTCTACTACTTACTGGTATTTACTAGTATTTTCTGCTGGTTCAGTCTGACGGGGCGTCCAACCAGCAGGGCAGACGTCCATCTGCAAAGAGACAGACAGATGTCAGGTGACAGATACCATTCTGATTGGTGTAAACACACACACACACACACACACACACACACACACACACACACACACACACACACACACAGAGGCAGTGTATTTATAGATGCAGGCTGCAGCTGTTACATAACCGTCTAAGGGGACACTGGGGATACCAGCGTTGCTATGGCAATAGCTTCACCTGAACCACCGATCGGCCAATCAGATGCGCCATATTTGACGACATGTTGAGTAGAAACCATGTGATCAGCCACAGGAACCTCTGATGTCACCAGCATCAGTTACTTCATCACTGGGATGATGCAGAACCCTCACGGCCTCATCAGCCGTGCTGCCGCTCCACCGGTCCTTCGTTTGATGCTCCTTTCTGAGGCCTCTCCTACTTCACATCTGATAGAGAAGCATCGCGAATGTCAGCCAGAACGTCTGAGGACCTCACGTTCTCCCACATCACTGCACGTTCTCCAACGTTACTGTATATTCTCCTTAATTACTACTCGTTCTCCCACATCACTGCACGTTCTCCAACGTTACTGTATATTCTCCTTAATTACTACTCGTTCTCCCACATCACTGCATGTTCTCCAACGTTACTGTATATTCTCCTTAATTACTACTCGTTCTCCAACAATACTGCACGTTCTCCTTCAATACTGCACATTCTCCTTCAATACTGCACGTTCTCCTTCAATACTGCACGTTCTCCTACATTACTGCACGTTCTCCTTCAATACTGCACGTTCTCCATCAATACTGCACGTTCTCCTTCAATACTGCACATTCTCCTTCAATACTGCACGTTCTCCTACATTACTGCACGTTCTCCTTCAATACTGCACGTTCTCCTTCAATACTGCATGTTCTCCATCAATACTGCACGTTCTCCTTCAATACTGCACATTCTCCTTCAATACTGCACGTTCTCCTACATTACTGCACGTTCTCCTTCAATACTGCACGTTCTCCAACAATACTGCACGTTCTCCTTCAATACTGCACGTTCTCCAACAATACTGCACGTTCTCCTTCAATACTGCACGTTCTCCTACATTACTGCACATTCTCCTTCAATACTGCACGTTCTCCTACATTACTGCACGTTCTCCTTCAATACTGCACGTTCTCCTACATTACTGCACGTTCTCCTTCAATACTGCACGTTCTCCTACATTACTGCACGTTCTCCTTCAATACTGCACGTTCTCCTACATTACTGCACGTTCTCCTTCAATACTGCACGTTCTCCTACATTACTGCACGTTCTCCTTCAATACTGCACGTTCTCCTACATTACTGCACGTTCTCCTTCAATACTGTGTGTTATTCTATACTTGATTCACTGTCACGTAATGACCAGCAACGTTGGCGGTGAATTTGACCTTTTCCTCAGCGCCACATCCACCTGATAAAATTTTCTTTTTGACCAAAAGAATCCTGCTAGAACATGAGTTTCAGAGAGTTTGGGCTTTAAACCTGCGTGGTTCTGAGCTGATGACGTGGACTCTCACAGGATGTCCGACATGGACAGACTGTGAAAATGGACACCAGGACAGCTCACAGGAAGTGAAGCCACCAGATCTCAACCCCGCCCCCTTCCTCTGGCGGCTTGTTGTGGAACTGGTTTGAAACCCTGCCTCTAAAATTTTCACTCAAGTCTCAGACAAAATTTGAGTACAACACAAACAACAACAGGTTATCTGTCATTCGAGCAGCTCTCACACCATTGGGGGCTTGTGTGGTGTGTTGGGACGGGCCAGCAGGACTGGGTCCCTCAGGACGGGCGGCACAGGTCTGGAGACCTGGGTTCTAACTGTGCTAACTGGTTCCAAATGACATCACCGGTGTCCATATGTGGGTTCATTTGTCTCGTCCAGGTGCCCACAAACGAGGTCGTGCTGACGTGTTCACCTGGTATTCACAAAATCATAAGTCAATTTTACACTGGAAGCTTAAAATTTACAACTTTGATATTTTTTATGACATTTTCAGAAATGGCAGCGCTCGTCTCACCATTGATGCTACAAGCTCATTGACCGCAGTGGCTTACAGATGCAGATTCACATGAAGCACGTTAGCTGGCTAGCTGACATGAGGTCTGCCAACGTGCTTTTGAGCTAACTGGAAGATCTGTGTTGCAGTCAAGCAGATGTGAGTTTATCCTTCCATATGTATTGAAAGACAGGAGGAGAAGGAGCGACCAGGTGGTGTCCATGTCGCCATGTCACCTAGCAACTGAGTTCTAATGTGGTTAGGGTTTGAGTGCCATCTTTCCAGGACACAACTTCATGCCACAGGTTCCGGGGTTCCAGTCCAATGCTGCGTTTGACATGTTGTCAGTTAATGGTGTTCAGTGACACTCCAGAGAGACTTCCTGTGACATCACAAGGGAAGCGGTGACATCATCTGCTTGTCAGAGCTGCCTTCACATGTGGAAAAGGACACGCTGAGCAGCACCCAGGACCTGCCTGAGGGCTGGGAGGAGCTGACCTGCTAGCTGCTCTCCTAGCATCTGGAACAATGGTGTTCATCAACAATTTAGAACTCATTTTTCTTTCTGCTCTATTTTTTTCTCGACACAGATGTTCTGATCACGGATGGACAATGAAAAAAAGCAAAAGATTTTAAGGGTTAATTATTTTTCATAAATTAAAAAAAAAATCAAGATGCAGGATGCTAAAGTGTGTTATTGTCTGCTTCACGTTAGCACGCTAGCTGCGGTTCGCCTGTTCCGTGTGGTTCGGTCCCACCAGCAGTTTGCGTCCGGCAGACGCGGAGCTCAAGGCGGCGAGCCCGCTGCGCCTCCGCCAGTCACGTGACCCCTGCAGGTCGCTCCGTGTTCTCACCTGATGGAGCCCGCAGGCTGCCCGGCTGGATGCAGTCAGCGCCGCGGGGGTCACGTCCACGCCGATGCCGCTGCGGTTGCCGCTCTCTGACGGTTCAGCAGCATCACGTCAGCCGGGGCTCCGGTGGCTGTACATGCTGTCGGTCCGGTTGCCGCAGTTACCGGAGGTTGCTGTTGCTGGTCGCTCCGGTTCCGGTGACTCACCAACCGTCTCGTCGCCTCTTCTGCTCACTGCAGCGCGCGGCCAGCGGCGGAACCCTGGGTTACCATGGCAACCGCCCCGCATAGGGATGGGGGGGGGGGGGGACGTTACGGATGATGGGCAGCGGATGGTAGAAGCCACCTGATCAAACCGTCGACAGAAACACTTTATCACCACCCGGAGTCCCTCGATGTTTGTTTGTCTCTGTCCCTCTGGGGGCTACAAACGTGTCACGTGATCAGCAGGTGACGTCACTCTCTTGCAGCAGAAACACATCAGTAAAACTTAATTTTATTTTGTTTTCTGTTGAATCATCGCGAGTGGCGGATGAAGGCCCGATCAGCCCGGGGGCCCGGAGTCTGCGCTGCGACCTTCGGCTTAAAAAACTGTATTATTGCTTTGTTACTAATTTGAAATCATAAATCAAATCTAAAATGATAAATGGTTATCATTCACACCTGTATGGGAAACGCTGGGGGGGGGGGCAGTAAAACCAAACATAGCTCTGGTTTCAGGGCATCTACGACGCTGTTGCTATGGTTACGGGTGGACACTAACTTGCTTTGAATGTGCGTCGGCCACCCTGACCCTCGTCACCGACCATATACTTTAATCTCTACCAAACCTTCTGTGACAAATGCGTTTTTAATTTCTTAAACATGTTTAAACATGAAACCCCGGTGCAGGGGTTCTATGAACGATAAACTTGTTTCCCCCTGGATCATCACCAGCGACACGCGCCCTCTGCTGGCCAGACTGTGTTTGCACGATTGATTAACTTCAAACTTCTACTATCACGTGATTCTGACATTTTTTTATGCAGTTATGTAGAACATGCAGAAAAAACGGCAGTCAAACCTCGCAAATACGACCTATACTTCTGCTTTATCAAAAAACAGTCCACACATGAATGTACAAATATTTGTCACTTTCCGTGTTTGACAGGAAGGGGAAGAAAACAGCAACACTTTTACATGGAAGGACCTGTAACTACGTCAGTTTTATTACTGTGGCGTATCTGGACAAGATGCAGATTTAAGAAAACAGAGTTACTATTTCAGCTCCAATTTAACGGTCTACCACGAATAACTGCATCAAGTTATGCTGGAGAATTTTTTTGTTAATTTGAGTGCTAGGAACTTTAGTTCAATCTGTTCAGGTAGGACGAATGACGCTGCTGCGCGCTGTTGCGCAACGTCATTTCCTGTGAATACCTCATAAAGAAGGGCCAGGCGGGAGTTCCGCAGGTCAAATTTTTTGAGTTTGTTCGGTGAATCCGTCGGTAATCGGAGCCATCAGAACCGCAATCATGGTGAGTGTTTCCTGTGGAGGGAGTCCGGGGGCCGCCGGTCACCGGGCGTTCACGATTTCTCTGTTTTATTGTTGTATTTAATTGTTGGCGGGAGTTTGAATGAACGTCGGCTTGTCGTTTAAACACCGAGGCGGAATATTGTTATTATCATTGATTTATTCATCATTATTGTCTGAAATCAGTTTCATCCATGTTTTTCTTATGTAAAAAGGCCTCAATGAACAGCTGGTGTCTTACTTAGACAAGACGCTCCGCTGGTTCCTCTGCTAGCAGGTAGCTCGCCGGCTAGCTTAACGCAGGTTCTAAGTACAATGGGTTTTTTCAGACTGTTTAAAGAAGCAAGGTGAGTATTGGGCTGCAGTTTGGTGTTGGCTCCTGTTATTACCTGAGCTCCAGTTAATGAGGCTCCCAGGTGAAGCTCGTCTCAGAGGAAACTCTGCTAGCGGCAGTGGTCAAGCGCTACAAAGCTGCTTCTCACCAAGTGCCCCCACACATCCAGTTTCCTCCCGACGAGCCTCACCTCGGTTATTTAACAGATTATAATGTTGAAGTCATAAACTCTGGGCAGCAATATTATTAACAACAGCCAATACTAAGATATTGAAGTTGAATTCCAACCAGAAAGAGTTCTGCCTTTCAAGTCAACTAAGAAGGTGTTTGTGCCCTCCTGCCTTGCTCCAACGTGCCTGGCTCTTCTTACAGCCTGGACTTGTAAAGCAGGAGAGACAAAACACATCTGTGAACACAGAACAGCTGGCCTGAGAGTTACACTGGTGTCCTTGCGTTTGTAAATATGAGTTCTTGGGTGTATGGTTGTGATGTCACAGTAATGGGTGTGTGTGATTGGCTGTCAGACGGTGGGGAAGAGCAGTAAGATGCTGCAGCACATCGACTTCAGGATGAGATGCATTCTGCAGGACGGGCGGATCTTCATCGGCACCTTCAAGGCCTTTGATAAACACATGAACCTGATCCTGTGCGACTGCGACGAGTTCAGGAAGATCAAGTAGGTTCACGATGAGCTGTCGCCATAGAAACAAGACGGCAAACCAGCCAATCAGCATGCGACTGCAGTGCCATTTTGAAATCAGCAGCAGCTCAGACATGAACGCTGTTTGGACAGATTCAGCTGTTCTCATGTGTGAACATGTCTTTGAATATGTGACTGAGCGTGGAGTGAGGCATGCTGGGTAACACCTGTTCTTGCAGGCCGAAGAACTCTAAGCAACCAGAGAGGGAAGAGAAAAGGGTTCTGGGATTGGTCCTGCTGAGGGGGGAGAACCTGGTCTCCATGACGGTGGAGGGCCCACCCCCTAAAGATGTAAGTGTAACTCTGCAACTAATAGGACACACCCCTTGTGGCGAGTGATCAGAGCGGGGTGAATATGACTGGAAGAACCTCAGATGCAGTAACCAGGCCTGGTTCTCTCCATGTTCTTACACTCTAAGAAAATTTTGTCCCCAATTTAGTCTTGCAGACCAGAAGCAATGCCTTATGGGTGTTGCCCTTCCGAGTGATTGACAGTTACCACATTTGTCAGAAGTGAGGACGTACAGTAACTTTACAGTTCATTTGGCAGATGCTTTTGTCCGAATGTCGACAATATCTTCAACATTCAGGATTGTCAGTGTTCCCTCAGAGCCAGTCTCAGACCTCCTGACTTGGTCTAGCCTGAGGATCAGGAGGAGGAGGCTAAGGTTTGAGGGCCTGGTGTTCCCCGAACAGTTGAGCCTTCAAACGGCTCCTAAAAGTAGAACATTTTGATGTTGGCAGGTTATTTTTGAATTTCTTCCAATCAGCTTCAAAATGGAGGAATATTCAGTCCTCACACCCTCCTGAAACTGACCTTTGACCTCTCCCCAGACCGGGATCGCTCGTGTACCTCTAGCAGGTGTGGCTGGAGGTCCAGGTGTGGGCCGTGCGGCGGGTCGTGGTGTTCCAGCTGGAGCTCCAATGCCCCAGGCTCCCGCCGGTCTGGCTGGGCCCGTCAGAGGAGTGGGCGGACCTTCACAGCAGGTAACCGTGGCAATAATTCTCTGCCCTGGTGCCTTTGGTGGAATTTCCTCTACTCACAACTGTTGCTGTGTCTCCTAGGTGATGACCCCACAGGGCAGGGGGACGGTTGCCGCAGCAGCAGCTGGTGCGAGCATCGCAGGTGCACCAACACAATATCCTCCAGGAAGAGGAGCCCCGCCTCCAATGGGCCGTGGAGCCCCGCCTCCAGGTGAGAGGAGCATGGTTTTGTCTGTCGGATGTTTAAGAACAGTGTTTTCATTTTCCTCCCACGTCACGTTACTATGGAAACAACCAAAAAATGCTGCACTTTAGGTTGCTGATGTGCAGCAGCGGTGGTTTTCCCCCGGGGGCGCACCAGAGGCACGGAAGCCCTGTGAATAGCGAAGAGCTGCTGTGTGGCACAAGTTTGCTTTTGGTGCCAGTGTGAAGATCTGTCTGTTCACGCGGCGCCATGGCGGCTCACGCTCTGCAGCAATCTTTTAGTCTTTTTTTTCCCATGAGCTAATCTGTCGAGCTGAAAAGGAAGTTGGACACAGGAACAGCAGTAAACTTTCAAATTAAAGCAAATTTCAAAATAAAACACCCTAATTGATAATGGCGTCAGCTGCCCTGCCGCTGTTTGAACATTCTACTGATGAGTGGATTAAAGTGAAGCTACAGACGAACTACACGAAGCTGGAGACACACTCCTTACTGTGGTCCCTCATTCAGCCTTGACTCATTAAACTGTCATGGATGTACAGTGCTCATGAACACGTAAGGTTACAAAGTGATGAGGTCATAGACACACGACAAAAATCAGCTCTCCATGATGGTGGAGAGGAGCAGAGGCGCTTGTTGACGGCGCAGAGAAATGCTCTTCTGGTGTAAACAGCCAGGCGCCTGCTCACAAGGGGAATGAAGCTTCGTCGCGCTTCTGCCTCCGGTGTGTCCCCGGGGTGATTCCTGCTGGGCACCTGTGAGTCACCTGGACATTGATGGCGATATGCCACTCCCCTTAGTTACCATAAACCCCCTAGCAACTGCTGGCTGTATGACCCTGAAAGTCCTGGTGCACCGTAACCTGGATGCTCAACGTCTTCTTTTAGCTGATTGGTTGCTGTCTTGGTTTGCCCCTGGCAGGTATGATGGGCCCCCCCCCTGGCATGCGGCCCCCCATGGGTCCTCCGATGGGCATGCCTCCAGGCCGTGGAGCCCCGATGGGGATGCCCCCTCCAGGTATGAGGCCACCGCCACCCGGCATGAGAGGTAAGCTGCCACCATGGAGGTGATGTTCATCAAGGACCTCACAGCATTGTGTATCTGATTCAAACACGTCATGTGACCTTTTTGCCCCTCTTAGGTCCACCCCCACCTGGATTGAGACCACCCCCTCGCCCTTAAAGAAGCCCCGCCCTCTCAGTCTGACCTGTTGTATAGATTGTTTTTTTTCTACTGTTTTTTGTTTTGTTTTTAATGAGTGTTGGATGCAAGGATGCTTGAGGTTTCAGTGGCTGTCTGTTGTTGCCATGGTAACAATTCAATAAAAGTGTGAATTTACAGCCAATCAGAGGTCGGGTACTTATTTCATATTTAGGCTGGTAGCCATGGTAACGAGTCCTGCCCAGGGCTGCTGCATCAACACGCTCTCAGCAGGTGAGACTTGTTTCACTGGACTCAGCAGGATATTGACAGGTGCAGCAGCTCACCTGTGCTGCGTCTGAATTGCCAAGTAGGTCGTCGGCTGTCTGACACCACAACTGGCGTGAGTAGCGACCTTCTCAACCTAAATTCCAGCCTAAACGCCCACATTGTAGGTCGGTTCAGGTGCATCCTACGGAGCAACCCATGGCCCACAATGCACCGCGGACTTCTTCTTCATCCCCTAAAAACTTGTGGACCCAAATTAGCTCCACCAACAGTCTCCCATTCTGATGAACACCAACATTTATAGTTGTTGATGACTAAAGGTGCGTTAATGTGCTTAATAATAGAGAATGAAAGGTGCTCAGAGTGGAGTGCAGTACCACAGTCAGGCCAGCAGGTGGGGTTTCGTTGGTGCTGTCCACCAATTTGCAGTATCTGTGCTCTGCCAGCAGAGGTCGTGCTTCACCAATCTTCGCAGGAGTCTCAAACTGATCCAGTAGAGGGCCGCTGTCGCTGCAGGTTTTCATTCCAACCCAGCAAAAGCAACACCTGATCCAACCAATGAGCTGTGAGGACGCAGCTTAGTTGATTTAAGAAGAATCAGGTGTTGCTTCTCCTGGGCTGGAATGAAAACCTGCAGCCACAGCGGCCCTGACTGGACCAGCTTGAGACCCCTGATTCGAGGGTGTCTGAATGGTGCCGCCGTGTTTAGGCTGTAGCGGCAGGTCGTAGCAGGAGGACGTAGGTTGCCACTTGGCAGTTCGGACGCAGCCACTGAGCCACACACCTGTGCAGTTTCGTAGGCTGATGATCAACGTGTCTCCACCCACTCGCGCAGCTTCAGGCCGATAACAAGTCGCGAGTACCGCCAAGGAAGGGAACAGATAGCTACTTCCTGTTGTGCATCAACGCAGATCTGCTGAGTGAAAGTTTGGTTCCAGTTTACTGTCGACACGTTTCCAGATCTGAGCTCGGATCAGAGCAGCAGACAGGAAGTAACTGCTAGGAAGGTGGAGGAAGCTGCTGCACCTGCTGCGAAGGTTCCAGGGAGGTGTGTGTGTGAGAGAGAGAGAGAGAGAGAGAGAGAGAGAGAGAGAGAGAGAGAGAGAGAGAACAGGTGCTGAGAAATTTGATTCTGCTCCTGCAGAGATGTTTGATGTCCAACATAAAATCAGACGTCACAATTCACCTCAGTCTTGATCAAAATGAAACTAGCCGGTCAATTAAGAAAAAACTGATGTTGCCAACCACCATAAACCCTTTCAGCTCTTTGTGGTCCGCCTCGAGGATACAGAACCTTTGACCCTGGACCAGGGGTGGGCAACCGTGTGGATGCAGGTTTTCCTTCCAACCAAACACTAAGAGGTGATTCCACTGATCAACACTCCTGTGGCTGAAGGTGTGTCAATCAGTCACGGCCCTCCATGGCACGTGGTTGCCCACCCCTGCCATAGATGAAACACTCCAGGGACCGGCACAGCAGAGTCCGCGGTCCTATGAGCTGCTTGTGTTTCACAATCAAAGTCACGAGTTTCTTGACGATGAAGCTGAACTGACATCAGTTCTGTCAGTCTGTGCCTTCAGAGGTTTTTTTTTAAAATTTTTTTTATTAATAATTCTTTACATACAAACAATCAAGGCATGAAGTACAATCCATTCCATTGCATTGAAAACGGCAGGCAAATACAAAAAGTGAGGATAAGGTAAAAGGGTTCAGAGGAGGTTTGTCTTCCATCGAAACACGCGGTTTGTGGTCATATGACCGTCTGGGTCACATGACCCGCCATGTTCTTACTTATCTCCAGCCGAAGTCAAATGAACTCATCAACTCGCTGAAGGACGAGGCGCGTGCAGACGGAACCGAGGTGAGAGGTCGGTGTTCGAGTCCAGTTCGCGTCACGTCTCCGGGCGAGCCTTTATTTCGGGGTCTCTCAGTAAAACCGCGATGTTTGCTTGGTGCTGGCGGGGTGCTAACCTGCGGCAGTGAGGAGACACGAACTCAACCGCTAAAAACTGCGTCAATGGATCCACACCAAGTGGTTCTGGTTCGTAGTGACCGTGAAAGTCCCGGGAGTCTGACGGAGAAACAGCCAGCAAATCCCACCCGTCTTCCGGGCGAAAGGCATCCTTCCCCTCGATGAACACGATAACATCTCCAGATACAAACTTGGTAAAACAGCTGCGTTGTGTGAAAGTAACACGCGTTTGTCCCGCAAAATGTCACGTTTGACACCAGGGGTCACGTGCTCTGGTGCGGACTACCCAGGAACCGGTGCTGGGCGCCCAGACCGGGGCGTCTGCTCGTTGATGCTTCACTCTTTCATGGGTTTAAGATCTTAACAGTAACAACGATAGACCAACGTCTGTTAGTTTGAACCGGTCTGACTTTAAATTGTTGAATGTTTTAAGGTTTTTTTTCTCTAAAACCTGTCAATGTTCGAAGGGATTTCCACCTGCTAGCAGTTAGCATGAGCTAGCTGTTTAAACTAGTGAGCAGAGAGATGTAACTCGAGGTTGACGAGCTGTGACTTGAGCTCGTTTTGTGAGTAACAAGAGGGATTCACAGAACGATTCACGCTCAAGTGACAACGTGTTGTCATTTGGAAGAACTTCCACTTTTGGTTCTCCGAGGCAGCGGCATTGATCCGCCACCAGGGGGCAGGAGCATTATTTTAAATGTTTCGACTCAGTTCATTGAAGACATGAAGAGTTCACTCGCGACTGCCTGATCCGTCTCACTGAGCTAAAACAAGGTTGAACGGTTCTTCATTTGGCTCACCATGTTTTTGGCTCCCGGCAGCTCTTTGACAAACACGCCATTCGCCATTTCAAGTTTGCTCGCTGGATGAATGAACACTGGTTTTAGTTGAATCTTTTAACAAATCTCGATGTTGATCTTGGACGTGAAAGTCAGTATGTCAAACTGTCAATCAAGGCTCACAGGCGAGCAATGATTCGCGGCACATGCAGAATTTCTCGTCTCCATGTTGACCTTGTGACGACTCGTCCAAACATTTTCAGCCTGTTTATCAGGAAGGTCCGTTGATGATGATGAGAACTTGGAGGGGTGAATTCGTTCTCCTGTCCTTGTACGCGTAGCATGCTAACGCCCGGCTACATTAGCCGCTAGCTCGATTCATGACTCGGTATTAGTTGGAGCTGAAGACGAACAGTGGCTCTGCGGCGTGAGCTCAGGAGTGTAATTGGTTATCAAGTCCACAGTGTCAGTGTTTTTATGGCGGATTACATTTTTATGAAACTACAGGCCTGTCCAGGTGTGACACGTCCTAGAAGCCCGTGGTTTGGATTTTTATGGCTGATTGAGATTCAATGACAATTTGGCTTTAGGTGACGTGGGTGAGAAACCTGAGTCACCACGTGAGCTGCTTTCAAATTCCTGTGTTGTCACTTCCTGTGTGGTTTCAGATGAAGGTGGCCCTGCTGTGGTTCTTCCTGTGCCCTCTGCTGGGCGGCGACGCGGCTCCCACTGCAGACGAGGTGACCTTCCTGCCCGGTTTGCAGAAACAGCCGAGCTTCAAACAGTACTCGGGATACCTGAGCGTGGCGGACGGGAAACACCTGCACTACTGGTCAGCCTAAACACCACACCCACTGACAGGTCTAGCAGTTAGCATGAGCTAGCATGTTGAGGATGAACGCGCCTCGACTGAGCTCCCTACCGTGTCCACGCTGCACAACCTCAAGCTTCCTTCGGTCCAGACAGTGTTGGCACATGACCGCGGTATGTTGGCGTTGCAGGTTTGTGGAGTCCCAGAAGACGCCATCCTCGGACCCGGTGGTGTTGTGGCTGAACGGTGGACCTGGCTGCAGCTCTCTGGATGGATTGCTGACAGAACACGGACCCTTTCTGGTAGGTTACCTGACCCTGCCCACCTGACCTGCGCTCTCCTGTGATGTCACAGCAACATCTGTAACATCTGTTTCAGATTCAGGATGACGGTGTGACGCTGCAGTACAACCCGTATTCCTGGAACAAGGTGAGGAAACCTGTCCTGAGCAGTTTTCACCTGCTGGCTCTTGGTCACATGATCAATGTTGGCTGCTTTCCATGCAGATCGCCAACGTGTTGTACCTGGAGTCTCCAGCAGGGGTCGGCTTCTCATACTCCGACGATCAAAACTACGTCACCAATGACACAGAGGTCAGTGACACACTCACAGACTGGGCTCCTGATTGGTCCAGAGGCGTTCGCTGTCAGCTGACTGACTGGTGCCTCTGTTCTCCAGGTGGCGATGAACAACTACCAGGCTCTGAAGAAGTTCTTCACCCTGTTTCCAGAGTACACCTCCAACCAGCTTTTCCTGACCGGAGAGAGTTACGGAGGGATTTACATCCCGACCCTGGCCGAGATCGTGATGGAGGATGACAGCCTCAACCTGCAGGTACTGATACTGCAGTACTAGTAGCAGTACTGTATGTAGGCTAGTTTTAGGTTTGTGTCACTGTGGTTTTTCCAACTTTACTGTCATTACCCAGCTGTCATTAGGAGAACTTTTGGAAAATATTAATCGCTTGGATAAAGTACAAGTGTCGCAGGTTAGCATTTGCTACAGACGTTGATACCTGCGTCACATGACTCTCCTCCGCTTCTCAATGAATTCTTTATTTGTTCCTGTCAAATAAACCATAAATTAATTGTTAACAATGACGCCTAATCGAACACTTTGGACTCGTTGGTCCCGTTGGAGGAAGCTAACAAAGGGACGGCAGCAGGCAGAGCTCACAGCCCAGAAGCAGCCTGCGGCCTCTCCTGCTGCTCCGGCTCATCACACACACACGCCATTGTACTTGTATCTTTGTGAGGACTTTCATTGACGTGATACATTCCCTAGCCCCTCCCCCTAAACCTGACAATCTCAACTGACTGCCTGACCCCTAACCTCGACCCTAACCCTAACCAGAACCTGATTCTAACCTCGACCCTAAAACCAAGTCTGGACCTTCAAATGGCCCTTTGAAGATGTGAGGACCGGATAAGATGTCCTCACTCCGTTGGTTAAATACGTATTCTAGTCCTCACTATGTAGCAAGTACAGGAACACACACACACACGAAAGAAACATTATCAGGAGAGGTTTATTTGTTCCTCTTTCCAGTGGAACACTTCAGTGACTGTAGAGTTGCTACGTGCCGTTGGGGCTGTGGTGATACGCTCATCTCACAATATGACACGATAGTCGGCTCACGACACGATTCGCTCCACTTCCATGCTTTTGTGAAAGATTTTAAAGGGACAAAGTGATTTGGTGACATCTTGTGAGTTCCGTTGACTTGGACTGAATGAACTGAAAGCATCAAGTACACAACACGAGGCTCTGACTGGCAGCTCACAAACGCTGGACAAAATGAATCAAAGATGTGCTGAGAAAATTAGTTTCATTTTTTGAAACTGAGCGCAAATTGTAGCTTTCAAGCTTTAGAAAAGTGAACATTGAGAGTTAAAGTGCAGCCAGTGGCCTTCTGAGGCAGCGTTTGAGCTGGATACTGAACACAGGAGGGAGCTGCTGGCCAGTGCAGCCACCAGCTTCACCAAAACAAACCATGGCAGCCAATAATTCAACTGGCGGGTGGCAGCAGCATAGCGGGGCTCCATCGCGTTCACCAGGCGCCTCAAGCCGGTGTTTGCCACCACCCAGTAAGCTCTCAAATCCTGACTGATGAAGCAGCAATGGACTCCATCATTTTCTGCGACCTCGGTGAAGACGATGGGAACCTGTGGCAACAACCGCCGTCACTGTCCAGCTGGTTCGTTTGGGGTCGCGCCTCAGCTTCTTGGGCTCGGTCTCAGTTAGCATTTCCTTGTCTGGTGGTGACGTTTTAGGAGGCTCGCAGGTTGGTGGTGCTTCCAGAGGACTTAAGGTTTGTGTGCCTCCGCTCACAAACCGCCACACTTTTGTCTAAATCGTAACTTTCCTTTTTGTCTTTGAACCAAAATGCTCCCACACATCTGCGTTTAAGCGTGCAGGCGCTGGATTTATACTCGCCGCCGTTCTCCTGAATGTCTCAGCTCTAACCTGATGAGAGAGGCGTCGGCGTCTGGGTAACCAGAAATGCTCTACAGCGACACCAGCAGCTGGCAGACAGAACTGCTCTTCCTGCAAAGCGCTGGACACGAGGGATTGGAATGAGGCTCAATGTATCGATACTCAGCTGAAAAATTGATACTCTGAGGAAACCAAGTATTGATAAATGCCACAGGATCAATAAACCTGCTCAGCCCTGCTTCACGTGACCCTTATCAAATCTGAAACGTTGTCATTTTACAAAAGTATTTGTGCATGTGAATGTTGCCGGGATACTGCAGCGTATGGGGGTGCTAAGTCACTGTTAGCTTATAGCCTGCTGAGAGCGTTCTCGTGGTTGCAGCCATGTCTCTCTTGTTGTGCAGGGCATCGCTGTGGGAAACGGGATGTCCAGTTACGAGATGAACGATAACTCTCTGGTGTTCTTCGCCTACTACCACGGCCTGCTGGGAAGCCGGCTGTGGAACGACCTGCAGACTTTCTGCTGCAGCGACAACACATGCGACTTCTACAATAACGGGAATGTCAACTGCACTGGCAGCGTGAGTCCCGCCTCAGTGCAGCCTTCCCAGGTGAAACGGTTCAGACCTGCTCAGGTGCATCAGGTGTTGTGTCCCCTCTGCAGCTCTATGAAGTTCAGGAAATTGTCTACGGTTCAGGACTGAACATGTACAACCTGTATGCTTCCTGCCCAGGTGGAGTCGGCCAGAGGTTCAGGTGAGCTGACTCATCAGTTCATTCAGATTATCAGGTTTCCATGTCGTTGCGGTGGGTGGTGTGTGGACCCGAGGGTGGAGGTCTTTATGGGTCCAAAATTTATGCCGGAACCCAAAGAAACTTGAAACCAGACTGTTTATTAGGAACTGAGACCTGAATCTTGCCAGAACTGCTTAATGATGGCCTAGAGGGTGGCTATGGTACCGAACCTGAACGGGTCTCAGGTGGGGTCTCTGAGTGCAAGGTGCTTAAAGACGTCTCCCAGGAAGCTGATGGATTTGACTTCCTGTTGTAGTTTTGTGCGAGGTCAGCTGGTGGTGCGGGACCTGGGAAACAACTTCATCAACCATCAGTGGACTCGACTCTGGAAGGAGGTCTGTAAAAACCAGCTGCTGTTGACAACCCCCCTCACCTGAGGACGGCTGTTCTGACTCTGTGTGTGTGTGTGTGTGTGTGTAGAAGTTAAAGGGGCTGGCATCTGTTCAGAAATCTGTGCATCTGGACCCCCCCTGCACGAATTCCACCCCCACCTCGCTCTACCTGAACAACGTGTACGTCAAAGCTGCTCTGCACATCAGCCCCGAGGCTCTGGACTGGGCCATCTGCAGGTAACGCCTCACCTGGCCTGCTGACACACCTGAGTGTTGGTAGAGAGAGCAGAAAATCTCAGTAACCGTGGAAACTCTGGGAACGTATCCTGATGAGAAAATTCTACGTTTTTATTGAAGGTAAGTATTTTCCCACGTGAACGTTGATTTCCTTCGACCCGTCTGGGCCAAACGGGTTCAGTTGGTCCTGCAAAGGTAGACCCACCATCAGCCCTGCACCGCCCACACACACACCTGAAGAAATCTCAGGAGGACGTACCTCTGAGCACTTGTCAGTTCTCCATGACCCCTGTGACCTTTAACCTCTGCCTTGTGTTGCAGCTCTGAGGTGAATCTGAACTACGGTCGCATCTTCATGGATGTCAGGAAACAGTACCTGAAGCTGCTGGCTGGTCTGGTAGGTGAACGCCGCCGCTTGTTGATGGCGGTGTCTGATGTCCGAGGGGCGAACACCAGCTTCTTTGGAAAGTCTTTTATTGTTGACCCGCCACCATTCATGGTGCTAAGCTAACTGGCGTGGGTCCCAGCTCCCTGGGGAGGATCTCTAGCTTCCTGTCTGACTTTGGAGACGACAAACAAGAAGAGACTTCCCAAAAAAATGGGCGTGTTTCTTGTAAACGTTCACTTTGCTGGTCCTTGCAAGACACCTTCCCTCTGTGACCCCAGCACGACTGCTGATGGTCTCGTTGAGTGTCTCCAAGGTCACGATTCGTGTCTGTTTCTGAACAGAAGTACAGAGTCCTGGTGTACAACGGGGATGTGGACATGGCCTGTAACTTCATGGGGGACGAGTGGTTCGTGGAGTCTCTGGACCAGGAGGTACTGACTGGTTTAGCTGATGGGGTCCCAGGTTCAGCTGCTTGTTGAGGCGATCCAGTAACCTTGTGATTTTTCAGGTGGAGGTGAAGCGGCGTCCGTGGCACTACAAAGACTCAGACAGTCTCCAGGTCGGAGGCTTCGTCAAAGAATTTGACCATATTGCCTTCCTCACCGTCAAGGTAAACGCCGTCGCCATAGCGTTGGGTAAATTCTCACCCCTGTGTCAGAGTCTTGAGCAACTGAAGCTGATGTCACACTCTGGTCAGGCTGGTGCTCGGTTCCAAACGCATCCAATCAAATGGGTTTTTACATTTGACTCTCTGTACACTGACCTTTGACCTCTTTCCACCTGCAGGGTTCAGGTCACATGGTTCCATCAGACAAACCAGTCGCTGCCTTCACCATGTTCTCCAGATTCATCAACAAGCAGCCGTACTGAGCTGCTGGGTTTGGACCCTGCGGGCCTCCAGTCTGTCTGCTCATGTTCTGCTGTCACTCATCTCACTGCCAGCCAATCACCACAGATCCTCTGTCGCCAGGCAACCTCCTCCACTGCTTCCTGGGTGCCGTTAAATGAACATTGCTGATTGGAAGATTTAATGTGAAACTTATGATTTTGTACTTTAAAGGGAAAATAAAGTTTTCTTAAAATGTCGGACGCGCTCACTGTTACCTTTTTATACATCTACTGAAACCACCTGGAGACACACTGGTGGTGAAGAATGAGTCCTAAAACCAGTTCAGGACCAGTTCAGTCTGCCCATGGTTGGAACAACAAAACAACTAACACTGAATTATGATTGACATGTTGAGACAAGCGCAACACAACAACGTGATCCCAGATGGTTGGAAACGGGGTGGACGTGCGACTACGTGAAGGCTCTGATGGTAAACCAGTGAAGGGTCACAGTTGGAGGCTGCTGTCAGTTTTATGAGAAGACATCTGATTATGAACCCCAACAAGGACGAGCAGCAACTCCCACTGAAGTCAAGTCCAGAGTAGGAAGTCTTACTAGTTGGTGGGCGACTCTGGCAGAGCTGAGCTGCTGTCCACTCCGGACCAGAAGGTGGCGATAGTCAACTGGAGGCCAGGCGCCATTAAACGAGAAGAAGTTTGAGTGAACGAGGTGTTTGCTAATCAAAGTCCAGTCCAAAGTGCAAGTGTGTGTTAGTAGGCTGAAATGATGGAGGAGCAGCAGCAGAAGATTCTGTGTGTGGGTCTGGTCTGTCTCGACATCATCAGTGTGGTTGACAAATACCCGGAAGAAGACACAGACAGCAGGTCAGCACACGAGCAAACGCTAACGCAACATTAGCTTAACGCACCGGCTTCTACTGACAGAACATCATGTTGGGGAACATGCTATCGCCATCAAAAATCCAGATAGCACACTTGCTAACGCTAACACATCGACGGGACATCATCTCCGACGCGGCGCCGCCATATTGGTACAGGCAAGATTAGCCCGGAAACAACTGCATGCAGACCGGAAGCAGCGGCTCTGAATAAAAAGCCATATAATTTTGACATTTCTCAACAGATTACGATTTTTATCAGCTCTGGCTGTGCATTTAAGCGAAAGTTGTAGGAATCAGGATTTATAACCTCATCAATTACGACTCATCATGGTTGATTTGTTCAACACTTTCCCTTTGACAGCTTCACATATTTACTGCATGGAGGTCAGAGAACAAGCAGGACAGCGTCATAAAAGCATATCTATGAAAGAACCACTGACTGATCATAGCAGTCGAGGTGAAGGTTTTTAATTAACGATGGCGTCATTGATCTGAAGTCATGTGGCTGAGCTGGAGGTCCAGGTCGCAGGTACCAGGTGTGTCTGTACCTGCAGGTGTTTGTCGCAGCGCTGGCAGCGAGGCGGGAACGCTTCAAACTCCTGCACCGTGCTGGCGGTGCTCGGGTCGCCCTGTGCCTTCATGGGGTCCCTGTGTGCCGGACCCATGGCCGAGTGAGTACTGATCACTGCACTCCTATACACCAGTTGTATTGATCGGTGGGATCGATGGGAGTTAAGGTGATAAGAATGAATCGTTTCAAGACTTTCGAGTATCTGTACATGACTTTAACGGTCGACACAACACAAAATGAATATTTGATATCTCAGTATTTTGTCACATCAACAGCATTGATCAGCTCAAACTGTGTCCTTTGTCTGATTGATGACAATCATTCATTCATTTATGATTGTTTTGTTTGTTAAAAAGTGAAAGTTCACGTCAAGATATAAATCAGACTCCTCATGCCTGCTCATTAGATTTTACCCTTGTCACACACTGGAGTTCATATGTAATCGTAAGAAGTGGCTTTTTAACATGAATCTACCAGTACTGACACTACTGTTACCACAACTATGACCAGTGGTCCTGATGAAAGTACTAACAGCCCAAATGTACTGCATCTATGTGTGTAGTTTCATTTCGTACATTAGAATGGGAAGTTTTGCGTGTTTTATTATCTGCTTTAGTAACACTGATGGTTATTAAAGAAAGCCAGCAGATGATGGTTGTGTCATGAGTTGTTCCTCCAGTGGGTCGGCGGCTCTAACAGTTCCCTGCAGCTTTGTTATTGGACAAAGACCTGACAGTTTCCTCATGACTGTTTTATTCTGGTGGACGACGTGGCAATTTCCTGAATCCTGCAGAGCCCTGAAGTGGCCATGGATGGACACCTTTGAAGCCTTAACTCGTTCCCCCTGATTTGTTATTTTGAGGAAGATTTAAATTTCTGCCTCAATTTAAATACGCTACATTTTTGTAAAAGTTCAATCGTTAACAAGTATCATCTTAGATATGCCCCCCCCACCCCCCCAAAAAAATCTCTGTGGCCCTTCCTGGGCTCTGTAGTTTGATTTTGGGGGACAGAGGAGTTGTCAATCCATTTCCTGTCCCATAGTTTTATTTTGGAGGATTTTCACAAGTTCCACATCGACGTGTCTCTTGTGTCTGAGCACGCTCAGTGCACCACTCCGGCATCTTTGGTCATCAGCAACATCAGCACAGGAAGCCGCACCATCCTGCACATGAACAGGTGTGTGTGTGTGTGTGTGTGTGTGTGTGTGTGTGTGTGTGTGTGTGTGTGTGTGTGTGTGTGTGTGGCTAACAGTCTCTGTTTTCAAGGTTTTATCAGCAGCGTGGAGATGCTGTTCAGTCATCACATTCACAGAAGCTCCACCCCTTTTGTGTTCGGACAGAACACAGCTTCCTGTGTCTTTGTGGTTTTATGTTGGAGGGCAGGTAAAACCATTTCCTGTGTTTGTCAGTTTCATAGTGGATGACTTCTCGCGGCGTGCAATTGATATCTCAGCAGTGGTCTGGCAGGTCAAAGGTCAGACCCCATCTGCGTGTTGTGTGGTTTGTCCATCCAGCGGCTCTCGCACCGTCGTTCTTTCAGACACGTAAGACGACTCGACGACCGGGTGGATCTCAGCGTTCACAACACACGTCTCTGTCACCGAGTGCTGGCCGCCGCCACCGCAGTAGGGTGATGTTTTGTGAACGCTGGGTGACTTGCATGCACACCTCCCGATCATCACCCTGATCTTCATCTCTAATAATCCTCAAATGAAAGCTTGTCACATGACCCACTGCAGAGCGAGGGTTCGGCGTCACTGCAGGGCCATTGGGCCATCCTGGACCTTCCCTATCCCCCACGTCAGACTGCGTTCCGTGTGTGTGAGTAGAGGAAGCGACAGCCGCAACATCTCAAGTAACCAGGAACGCCTTTATTTACTTGACTGTTGATGTGTAAACTGCCTGAACATTTGCGGCAAAGTGAAGCCGGATAAAGGAGATGACCGCCGAGGTCCGATAGCCGCTGCTGCTCACAGGAAGTCCAGAACACAATGCGTCAGTTTGTCTCTTCCGCTCCTCAAAAGCAACACAGGCCATGAAGACAGTTGTTTGACACCCCGGTGTTCAGTACAAGTCCATTGGAGCGAGGCGAACACGTCAATGGCATCAGTGAGGTTTTCAAATCAGCTTCAGGACACTTGGATTAATTCAGACGAGCAGTAAGGAGTCATTTTATTGTTGTAAACTGAACCTGACTGTCTGCGGCGTGGGTGAGGAGATGACTCAATTATCTCACATACAAGCTTAGCATAAAGGCTAGCAGCAGGTGGAATCATTAGCAAAAGGATGTGTGGCAGGTGCGAGCTGCTAGCCTTGCTTAGCATAAAGAATTGAAGTGTTCAGAAACTCTTATCTGAGCATAGAGCAGTGCAGGAATGAAACCTGAAACCAGGAAGCAAGTTAGCATTCTGGAGTTTTTTACTTGATATTTGTTCTCATGTGCAGAATAAATCATGTCAATGAACACCGCTGCTGTCAATTTTGAGGTGTTTGTGCGTCGAGAGGTCAGTTGCTAACAAGCGGCTCTGAAGACTTTGACCGTAACTGCACTGAAAGCAGACGTGCAAAGCCGGTTGTGGTGATACTGAAGTTGTGTCGTTTGTGTATAGCATGTCAGTTTTGTACTTCTCAGGTTGTTGTTTTTTTGTTGTTAAAGGTCTGCTTTTATTGTTATCTTTTATTTTTAACCTTTTTCCCGCCCACTGGTGTTTTGGCTAAGCTAGTCCAGCATTTCCACTCTGCTGCTCGAGTTTCTGCCTCCATTCCTTGTGCTAAGCTAGGCTAACAGAGCTTCCTCTGCACTGGGAACGCTGAGGAGAAGCTGACGCGGATCATTCGGCTCTAAACGAAACACTGAAAATGGAGACCTTTCCTTTCCTTTCCGTCATAACGGACTCGTGAGTCTGCAGTGGTTCGGGGTTAATTGTTATTGATTCTTTTAATTTTCCAGGCGCGTGAACGTTTCCACCCAAATACGATGAAACGTGATCAACAAAATGTCTCCGATCAGCAGCGTTCATGGAAAATGACCAATCAGATGAACTGATCTAATTGAAATGTAATTATACCATGAAGGTCATTTAGACAGGAGTTTTAGCTCCACATCCGTTCATAGCTCCGAAGACTGAAGACAGAATTCGATTATTTTGATGTGAAGGTTATTTAGGGACGGAGGGATGGAGGAGGAGTGAATGATAGAGGATGGAGGGATGAGGAAGAGAGAACAGGGGGCTGAAGAATAGAAGGATGAAGAGTTAGAGGCATGACCGACAGACAAGTGGAGGACAGAGGACGGAGTGAGAGGATGGAGGGATATCTTGTGTTTCTGGTGTCTTCATTTGCTACCTGGTGAAGAAAGTGACCTCACTTCCTGTGTGGTAGGAACCTTCCTGATGTCACAGCAGAAGATTTCTCCAAAGTCGACCTTTGCAAGTTCAAGTGGATTCACTGGGAGGTGAGTTGGACTAAAACTGCCAGAGGGATCTGACTGGAGACGGAGATCTGTTTACTCAGACTAACTGGACTGAGGAGACAGAAAACAGACTTTACCAGAGCTGAAAAAATTAACTGGAAAAACAAACTAAACCGTCTCACCCTTAACTAAGGTTATGCTAAGCTAACGCTAAGATTTAAACGTGATGTGACTCTTAACTTGGTGACTGTGATTCAACCTGTCCAACATCTCCAGCTCTGACCAGCCTGAGTTAACAAACTTGACTTAACTCAACAAAAACAGACTCAGGGACAGCTTCTTCCCCAAAGCTGTCACCATGCTCAACGCTAGCCTGCACTCAGGAACTGAAGTGCCTCCGCACCATCACCGGCACTCTCTTTTCTTTTCCACCACCAAATCTGCCAGCCTCCTCCACAAACCAGCTCAGATGAGGACTGAACTGTAGAAGTCCCTCTGTGTGTTTTGCACTGTCACCAGGACTGTTCTGCCATGTTTGCACTGCAAATGCTACGTCACCTCCATCTGTTGATGATAGCCACCTTGATCTGGTACTGGAACGTGCCTGTGCACCTGGATGCACCACAGCGCCACCTGAGGCTGCTCTCCACTCCCACATGTACCCACAGTGGGACTTGCACAAGCCTGTTTACAGTTGTACAGTCTATGTACATGTCTTATATGTATTAGTACATGTCCTCATGTCTTTGCAGAGTCTATGTACAGTTGTGTCAGTATTAGTCCTACAGTAGGGTTAGTAGTGTAAATATGGGTCTGTGTATATTTTTCTATTTATATGTGCACATCCCAGGGAGCAGCGTTGCATCTCATTGTTCCTGGGATGATGACAATAAAGGCATTCTATTCTATTCTAAAGTAACTTAACTCGACAAACGTGACAACAAAAAGACAACCTGACAAACGTATCTTATCTCAGTACCACGACACGGTACTTTAACTACTCTGCATACACACTTCCTAGTTCCTCCACAGTACTGCCACCAGTGTCACAGGGTACTGCAGTATGTGTTCCTCACTCCTGCAGGGCCGAAATGCTTCTGAGCAGGTGAAGATGATGGAGCAGGTGGTGCTTTATAACAGCACGTTGCCGCAGCAACAGAGAATCAGAGTCTCCGTGGAGATCGAGAAGACCAGGGAGCCACTGTTTCAGCTGTTTCCCCACGGGGACGTGGTACGGTCCTTTCTGTTCTTAGTTCAGGCCGATTGATTCCTGCATCAGGAAGTGTGGGCAGACCGTTGAGGGGACGCATCCGTCTGTCCTCTTGTGTCTTCAGGTGTTTGTCAGTAAGGACGTGGCTCGTCACTTCGGCTTCCAGACTGCCGAATCCGCTCTGAGGGGACTTTACAGCCGCGTCAAACAGGGGTGAGTGGAGGTCAAGGGTCAGCGAGTCCTGCATGGGCCTAAGATTTCAGTCTGACTGACCTGTCTCACTCTCCGGCTGATCTGTCTCGCTCTCCGGCTGACCTGTCTCACTCTCACTGACCCATCTCACTTTCTGGCTGACCTGTCTCGCTCTCTGGCTGACCTGTCTCGCTCTCTGGCTGACCTGTCTCGCTCTCTGGCTGACCTGTCTGTCTGCAGGGCTGTTCTCATCTGTGCTTGGGCAGAAAAAGGAGCTGATGCGTTGGGTCCTGATGGGTTGGTCGTCCATTCAGACGCATTTCCTCCCAAAGCGCTGGTTGACACTCTTGGAGCTGGAGACACTTTCAATGCTGCTGTCATCCACACGCTGTCCAACGGTGAGACCGACCTGGACCCTGCACCCATGGCTCTTTACCGCTCTCCCTCAGGGGGACTGACAGCCCTCAAGCTCTGCTCTGTTGCTCTGTTTGTGTCTGTAGGTGGGAGTTTACAGGAGGCGCTGACCTTTGGCTGCAGGGTTGCTGGCAGGAAGTGTGGTATCCATGGATACGACGACATTGTTGCAACAGACGCAGCTGAGCTCAGAGGGACTGTACAGGCGCCGGATGTTTGATGGATCGGCACTCTGAGGAGAAACCAGATGAGGGTTCATTGACTGTTAAAAAAAAAACCACAACTGAAAAATGTGTTTATATTGAAATGATCCTCAGTTTGAGATCAAATTGGGGCAAAAGATGTGAAAGTGTAACCGTGGATACGCTGTCACTTTCCTCCATGCTGCTTTTATTACAGCCGGGCCTCTGGTGGTCATGTGACCGTCACGTCTTTCCAGTGACGTTACTGCAGTTTCCAGGCGCTGAAAACCTGAAAAGTAGAAATACTGCATCACACCGTGACCTTGGGCTTGACCTTGACCACCAACATTTTTCGAGGTCGTCTTTGAGTCCCGGTTGACATTCGAGCCAAGTTTTTAAAAAGAATTCCCTCAATATTCAGAGGTTTGTCATTTGGGTTAATTGGAAAATTGACTTTTGTGTGGAGGGAAAAACGATGAGTAGCTGTTCAGGACCGGTGGGCCCTCGTAAACTAATCAATAACTGATGATTGACTGTCATAACTGTTATCTGATCAGAATCAGAATCAGTTTAATTGGCCAAGTATGTTCACAACATTCAGGGAATTTGACTCCGGCCGTTGGTGTCACTCATGGAATTCACAGAATAAACCTGAAAATGAACATAAATAATAGGAAGTATAAACGTCGACAGAAAGTCGCTGGATGTCAGGGCGGGAGGCTGTTCTAGGCTGTGTCTTGACACCTTGACATCCAGCGATTGCCTGATTGAGTTCAGGCAAGTTCTCCTGGCCCGACGGAGGGTGTTTCTCTGGCCCTGTGAGTGAGGTTTGATCGACGGACTCCTGCTGGTGCAAACTGAGGTCATGAATGAAGGAATAAATCGTTCCACTGAGCTGAGCGCTGCACTTTTCCTCGTCTGGTGAGAGAAGAATCAGCCCCACCTATCAATAAAGGACTGAGGTGATCCCAATGCTGCTGATTGGTTCATTCAGTTCTTTCCGTGGTTCCCTCAACTCAATCGTGGTCTGGAAAGTATCTTGTGGCGCCGTGGCGCCCGGGAACCATGAGTCACGGCAGCGGTTAAACTGCACACAAATGAAATGATGGCCGACAGTGGAGGAGTTTGTTTTAGTTTATTCTTAAAAACAGGGCCATGCTGTTAGAACGCTACAGAAGCAACGGAACATCAAGAGGAGCAGCGATAGTCACGTATATACAGGTATCAGCCACAGGTGCGTCACGTTGCCGTGGCCACACAACAGGTTCATAAACATCACGACATCACTTGGAACAAATCACGAGGGTTGCATAGATCAGCAGCTCCACAGCACCGAGAAAACACCATCTGAACACTTTTAGCAGACAGAAATGGTTTGTTCATCTACTTTCTTCCCGTCTGGTGACAGAAACATCGACGCGTCCACCTGAGGTGACAGCCTGGTGCTGCCCACACCTGCAGCGCCTTTACAGTAGATTAAGTCTCCATTTTTGAAGTGAATTCCACCACATTACAAAAGGCTTTTAATGCTCATGTGAGTTGGTTGTGTGTTTTATGGGTTTTGGTGCAGCACTTTGGTACTGGGGCCTTGTTTCCACACCATGATTAGTCAGGGATGGGAGGCTGTTCTCGTCTGTTTCTTGACACCTTGACATCCAGTGATTACCTGTGGAGTTCAAAGCTCCTCCCTCCACGAGTTTTCAGTCCAGTGTTTGTGGCAGTTACACTGAAAAAGGCTTTACCCAAAGTTCTTTCATTGAATTTGCCTGTTTGAGCCTTTTGGCTCGCCGCGCTGCCTCTGTTACCTGGTTACATCTCTCCACTCTGGAGCAGTAGTTTACTATGAAAGGAAAAGGGTTGTGTTATTGATGGTCACGGCTGCAGCAAATTAGGAAGAAACACACAACTGGTTTGCAGTGAGGCAAGCTAATGCTAGCAGTACCCACTGGCAGGGAGTGCCGATTTAATTTAGTTTTTGTTAACCTGAAAATAATTCAAGGTACGTCTCCTGTTTATCCGCAGCAGGAGACGTCTGAGCTAGCAAAGAATTTTCCAATGATTTTCCAATGCAGGGCTCTTTTGACAGTGGCGCTGTCTGCCGCTACTGGTCTAGCTTTGTGTCATGCTAGCTCAGCCTCGCTGTTCGCCAGCAGTTGTTGCCGATGTTCCAGCTTGGAGAAACCTCATGTGGTTGAGTCAAGTTCAGGTTAGCTGCTGGCTTGAATGTCTCTGTTGTGGTGAAGCAGGAAGTGTTGTCAGAGATGTGAGAGCCTCTTAGCGGACACAGCTAACGGTAACATTAGCTTTGCTTGTCACTTGCTAGCAGCTGTGACCAGTCGATGCTAATATTCCACAGACACAACAGCGTACCTTTGAATTAGCAAATTGTAGGCTTTATCTTGCCAAAACAGCCACAGGTTAAAGGTTTAAACACCTATAATCTTGGATAAAAGATGCTTGGGATGCGCAACAGTAGTAGTACAACAGCCTAACAGTATTCCTCTCCTCCTTTCTCCAGAAGACTATTACTTATATTCCGTGTTTCAAAGAGTGAATAAACACAAAAACGATTCCACAGCCACTCAAGTGAGGAATTGGTGTTAAATCTGAGTTTCCTGACTATAAGAATCTCGGTCAGTAGACAGTATGCTAACTACAACAAGCTAGAAGGCCAGATTGAGCTAAACAGACAGCTATCACCGTCTCTCGCGGTCCATGTAGACATGTAAGGCTAATCAGAGGACATTTCAATCTCCTTCTGGGGGCTTCATATATTCTACAGAACTACAGACACCAGAAATCCTTATTGTAGAATACTCAGTGTAGGAAACCTTCACTAAAGTGACATTGTGAGTATTCACACGTGTGCTGTGTTGCTGCGTCGCGTTGCAGTCACACCCTGCAACGCTAGGTGGCTTCTGAGCTGCCGTGCCAAGCTTTCCCTGTGTATTTCAAACGCTGTGTTGAACAGCGTTAACTGAAATAAATGCAAACCTGAAAAGATCTCATTCGAAATAAGAGTGTGGAAATGCATTGGAGGAATCATCGTAGGAGTCAACTGACTCCACAAGATGGCAGTAGTTCAAGAACTTGGATGCAAGCTGCTGCTAAACCTCGAAGAACAAGAAGAAGAAAAGAGGCGCTATGACCTGGACCTGTTACCGTGGTTGCGGTCTGCGTTGCTTAACACTGTTAACAGTTTTGTTGAGGCACCACATAAATAGAACCACAAGGCAGCGCCTCCTTTTGTTGTGATGTCATGGACGCACTGGAGACCAGTCCTGCCACCGTGACTGACGTCCTCAAGCTTTCGCACGTTCATGTATGAGCAGTAAATCCAGCGGCGCAGAGACGACACAGAATGAAGTGGCAGCGTGCATCATTTCTCAACTGCCAGAGCTAGCTGACTAACCCCTTGCTAACTAGCCATGCTCACACTCGCCTCCTGCGAGCCTCCAGGCTGACCTCGTACGTGGTGGGTTACAGCAGTTATTAAACCCACAGGTGTGACTTTGCCTCAGTTTTGCATGTAGAGAGAAAATGTCTCTAAGCTCCTGACACTTTTATGTTCCTTGAGTAACATGAAAGTCTTTGGGTGACTGACAGTTGCAGGAGGACCACAATAGACAGCAGGAGCAGGCAGGTACCAATCGCTTCCTGCCTGTACGACGACTTTGAGGGTTAAAGGAGTCCTAAAGCCAATGTTACTATGGTCATGGAAAACCCGGAAAATTTCCAGGCCTTGAAAAAAAGATAAAGCCAGAAAATTTAGGAAAAGTCATGAAAATTCTCTTCCCAAGTACCTGAATGTATGTTGAACAGATCAACTGGCAACTCCTTTGGTGGGCACTGGGGTTCGATGCGAGCTCATGAAACCACGAGACCGCTGGCCTCTCCCAGGAGGCTGGAATGAGACGACGTGAGCTGGACGCTTGTGCTGTTATTTGGTGTGGAGGTTCTTTTCCTTCGTTTGTTATTTAGGAGTTTAGTCATTTTTGATTTTTTTTTCTTTGTGCTTATTTATTAATATTTTTCTCCCTTAGATGGAAATTATTAAAAAAAAATTGTAAATTGTTAAGAAAATTTGAGTTAAATATCTGCTGGTAGATTTTGGCAGAACAAATTTCCCTCGTGTGGAAACATGAAAATGTGTCGGTAAAGAAAGAGTGAAAGCGGAGAGGTCTGCACACTAAAACCTCCTAAGTTCTGAGCATTTATTTGTGAGACAAGTATTTGGGGTGTTGGACACGCGTACCATTTTGTGATTGTTCTCAAAAAAATGCATGTGAACGCTGTGAAGCCTCGAAGAACCAATGAGAACGTTTGGTGAAGACGCTCAGTGACTTTGTGTGGGAATGTAAACACAAACGTTGCTCTCTAAACAACAGCGCCGCTCCTTCTTAACCAGACGTTCATTTGTCACTCAGCTGTGTTCATCCAATCTAAAAAAACTTACATTTCTGACCCATGGAGGAGCTCCTGAATGCATCACTGATTAAAAGGGATTGAGTTTTCCTTCGGTCTCATCTCATACCTGAACTGAACAGACCTGCAATAGGACGAGGAGCTGTTACACTGGTTACCATGGATACGCTAATTTACTGCCGCTCTGATATGAAGTGTTTACAGTGTTGGGGTATCTTCAGTGTCAATTTATTTATGATTATATTTAAAAACACTGTGATTTCTATTTACAGTGTCATTATTATATTCACAAGGTCCCTATTCACATTTTTTTATCTACACAAAGTGTTTATATTTACATTGTGTGCATATATGTGTGCGATGTAACTGTGTTTCTAGACGGTGTTGCTGCTGTCTGACTCTCTGCCCTCCATCATGTCTCTCAGGCCTTTGCTGAAGTGAAGATTTGCTCCGATCACGATGAATCCCTGCGGAGAACCGAGAGAGCTGCTGTTACAACCTGGCCAGCGTTAGCAGCCGATATCAACGTGGCGTGAGCTTCACCAGCGCTTCAGGTCACCACATCTCAACTTGAAATCCACCCAAACCTTTAATCACAACTCTGGTCAAAGTTAAGATGCTACAGAAGTGGAGCAAGCAAGTCAGGAGCAAGTCTCCAGTCTCCTGGTTCTCCAGTCCTTCAGGTCAGACTGAAGTTAGCCAAGTTCTCATTGGTAGGAGTACACGTGTGTGTGTGTGTGTGTGTGTGTGTGTATGTATATATACACACGTGTATGTATATATATATACATCTATATGTGTATTGTGTATGTATACACATACACACGTGTATATATACACACGTGTGTATGTATAGATCCCATTGTTATTTTACATTTATTCACAAAACAGACAATTTAAAAATACATAAATATATTTTTACAGTAAACAACTTCAAAACCCAGCAGGGGATGAAAATGTGTACAAAGACTTACATTGTGATATTCAACCACTTCCTCGATGAAATCCACGCCATCAGCAAGAGGAATCCGAACGCCCCTCTTTGTCCAGTCTGAGGAGAGAGAGAGACAAGCATCACTGCAGCGGTTCCATCTTTGCTGTTGATAATTAAGACAATCTGTCGTCAGCGCCTCTTACTGTTGATCAGAGGAACCACAGACATCTGCAGCATTGTCTTCAGAGGAGCCTGCAGAGGAATGAGCTGAGAGACAGATCAGAGGGATCAGAGTCAGATCAGAGGGATCAGAGCCAGATCACAGGGATCAGAGTCAGATCAGAGGGATCAGAGGGATCAGAGTCAGATCACAGGGATCAGAGGGATCAGAGTCAGATCACAGGGATCAGAGATAGATCACAGGGATCAGAGTCAGATCACAGGGATCAGAAACAGACAGGCAGGCAGGCAGACAGACAGACAGACAGGCAGGCAGATGGGATCTTACTGCCAGAGATTCCAGGGCAGATTGGTTGGAGAATATTTTGAACCTGAAAGAAGAAAGTAGTTTCAGTCATGAGAGTTAAACATTCCGTGTGCGTGTGTATGTGTGCGTGTGTGTGTGTGTGTGTGCATGTGTGTGTGTATGAGAGTGTGTGTGCATGTGTGAGAGTGTGTGTGTGCATGTATGTGTGAGTGTGTGTGTGTGTGTGAGAGAGTGTGTGAGTGAGTGAGTGTCTGTACCTGCGGAGGTCAACATGAACTGCCAGGCGTTTTTCCTTCATTGAAACTTTGGCATTAAACTTTGCTTCCTGCAGGAGAAGAAATCAAAGCAGCGTCTCAGTCTCAGAGCACTGGGAGCACAAATCTGGGTTCATCTTTAAACTGTGTTTCACATGTCTGGCATAAAAGGAGAGCTTTGCTTTCTGGAAAACCTGAAATATGAAGTGAAAATATTTTTAAAATAGAGTACTGGTGAGGTTCATAGCAGGAAATCAACAGTCATCAGCAACCACGTGTTCCTCGTGTTTTGGAACATAAATATTGAACTCTTGTGCTGGTGGCTTGGTTTAGAGCGTGCATGCGTGTGTGTGTGTGTGTGTGCGTGTGTGTGTGTGTGTGTGTGTGTGCGTACCATGGTCATGCTGCTGAGCTGAACCACAGGCTGACCTGGAGGCACTACCATCACCTGGACGATGGCCGTCACTACGATTGTGGCGCCAGAAGTTCTGATGGTGGTTTTTGGTGGAGAGTTGACGGCAAGTTGCAGAGAGAGTGGAGCTTCCACCAACGCTGGGTTCTACGGAACGAGCGGAGGAAGAACAGTGGGGAGAAACTACAGTTCTAAAACAAAATGGGCAGCAGTACGCCAGTGGACTGTACTCCACACTGTCCTCTGGGTGTGTTTTCCTAGTTGGTTCTGTTTGTTGCTGACTGGTTTTAGCTCTGTTGACTGTGACTGTTGTCCCTGCTTGTTGCTCACCAGCATCATGAGGGCTCCGAAGTAGGTTGTCCTCAACAACATCTCCAGATCTTTGGGCATCTGGAACGTGACACCAACAGCAAGTTCAGACCGTTGTGGGCGGTGTGTGTTTTGTCTCTGTCAGTCACGTAGTACCTTCTCGTTGATGATGTGCATCTGGAAGATGCCTGCTCTGTAGTAGGAGAACATGCCGCTGTCGAAGAAGAACTCAGACAGAGCCAGATACACCATTCGGTCATAATCTTTGATGACCGGGTCGACGGCGTGATTCACCAGCGTTTCATTCTCATTGGCCAAGTCGTAAAACATCCCCTGACAACGAGAACACGGCAGTTATAGCCACAATGCCACAGTCATGCTGTGATGGAATGGATAAAAGAGAATGTGCACGAGTCTGACCCGGAAGTGCATGTCCAGACTCCTGGACGTCACCACCGGGTCACTGATCAGGGAATAGTCGATCCCAATGAAGTCATCGACCTCTGACTTCACAGGGATCGTCTCCAGCATGGAGTTGATGCTGACCATCGCGGCGTGGTTCAGAGCCGGACAGATCTGAGAAGGACAGAGGGGCGAGAGTGAGACAGATGAGGGACAGACAGGTGAGAGAGAGACTGGTGTGAGAGAGACGGGTGTCAGACCTGCTGGTTGAGGAGGAAGCGCATGCCTGTCGTCAGAAATCTGGCCAGGAACCCGTAAACCCTCCTGAAGACAGACGGACAGACAGACAGTTCCCTGATTGGCTGATTGATGGAAGAGAATTGCTCATTGATCACCTGATTGGTTTCTAACCCTGAACCTGGTTTGTCAGTAGGGTTATTGATTAGGACATTAGTACCCGAGCGTTCCGCTGAACTCTGCCCTCATTTTGTTGATTTTAGCATCACAAGTGATGTTGTTGATCTTCAGTCGTCCTTCGTCGTCTCGTATCATGTTCAGCGCCGTGTTGATGTTCACGCCCTCTGCTGAGGCGTTGATGTTTCCTGTATCGTAACTGACACAACAAGAAGACTGCTTCATCAGTGACACCCACCACCACCACCATCATGTGAGATGGGACTGGGTCCCTGAGTGTGGTTTCTGGAACAGAACTAACAAGAACCAGTAGAGGATCCGTCTGTAGAAGGTCAGCGAGATGGACGAGTTCTGCACATCAAACAGCAGACCGCCGTCCAGGAAGCGCAGTTCCGCGTGGGTCAGGTTCAGCTCCATGATCCTTACACTGGCGACACAGACAGAGAAGACGCTAACACTGCTGTCACGTATGGGTTACTGCAGTAGTACTAGTACTTTGTTGTGGTGCGTACTCAGTGATGTTGTATTGGAAGCGTCCTTCATTGCCCTGCATCTCTGGCATGGTGATGTTACCGAGTTCCTCTTCGACAAACTTCTGGGTCTCAAACTTCACTGGAAACACAAGAATTCATCGATATTCTGGATTACATGTTCGACATGGATTATAGGCCTCTGGGTTTATATGAATTATACACAAGTCAAAGTACCGATTGATAGCAAACAAAACTAACTTAAGAGCAGCATTTCAGCGAGGTGTCAAAAAATTGCATGTTTTTTAGTGAGTCACTGGCAAAAGAAAACAGTGTGAGGTTGAATTCAAACAATATTTTAAATGTGGATGATGGATTAAATCTGAAGAACAGTGTTGCTCTTACACATGTCCAGCCCTCTGTCCGTGATCCGTATTTTGCAGCCGGCGGGTTCGTCAGCGGCCATGATGGAGGACATCAAGGGGAAGAAGAGAAGAAGGGACAAGTGACAGGAAGTCATCCTGGTCCAGACAGATTGGAGTCTAAAACAGAGGACAAGTCTGGTTCAGAGCAAAGTCTAGATTATCGTCTTCAAATTCTGGTTCCGACTGGATGTTGGTCGACCTTTTGGCCTGTCACAGCAGGGCAAACACTGCTCTAATGGTCACGCTGGCTCACTGGGACACTAGAACTCGTTATGCACCTACTGCTGAATATAGACGTGACCCTGATGTGACAAGACCGGCCAGACGTGGGCCAGACGTGGGCCTGAGTTGGGCCAGACGTGGGTTGTAGCAGGAGAGCCAGAGTTTAGGCAGCCACACTCGCCTGAGTCAAGCCCGTCATTCAAGGCCAACAGATGTGGGCCGGCTACCCCAACCCTGCTCAGACCACCCGTACCTGACTGGAGCCCTGCAGCTTCATCTGGAACCCTCCTATCTAGGACCACCAGGAGAAGTTAGAAAGTTACCGACCCAATCAGAACTGTGTTCCATCTGCTGCCCTCCTGTCCTTTCAACAGTAATGCAGCTTCTTAACGGTTGCCATAGTTACACCACCGTTGAAAACAAGCATAGTGGAACATGGCGTCACTGGAGGCAACGGGCAGTGACGTTAGAAGGACGTTAGACATGGCAGCAATTAACAGCAACAAGAAGACGAACTGGCTGCGTTCATCCAGGAAACCATTCTGGTCTAGACCAGCGGTTCAAGATAGAAGGGGTCCAGATGTTCTCACCGGGCTACGTCCACCGGCCTGCAGCTGACCCTGGAGTCCGGCGGCTAATCCTATGCTGGCACATGAGATCTCATTTGAACTTGACTTCCTCCGCAGCCTCCCGCCGCAGCAGCTGGGCCTGCTTGGTTTCTTGCGATGTTTCCTATGGAGTCCCAGTACATATGGACCACGTTCTCCAGCTGAGAACCTCCAGAACTCATTCCAGTCAAAGTTAAACAGAGAAGCCACACGTGTGTGATGTTTATAAAATCTCCTGCTGCTAATAAGAACATGGTGCATGGTCACCCTGGGGCCTGGAGGTGTATCCATGGCAACTGCTGGGTGGAGGGGTCAGTGTCTGCACAAGTGGAATATGCAAGGTTCTTCATTCAGAGAACCAAGGTTACAAATGAAACCATGCATTCCTGCATGTTTGTTTTGAGATGGTGGTGGGTGAGTGGACCCAGTGACTCACGCACATTTTGTTTGTATTTCCTTCAGTTTTCCAGCTCGTGGATCCGGGACGTTTGCTAGTTCAGTAAAGTCGACCTGTGAAATGACAGGACAGCTTTTTGAAAGCTGCACAGACACATTTTCTCACAGCGTCCAAACATTTGGACTTAGTAGCGGCGTGACGGCAGTGAGGCTCCTCAGACTGTCGTCCTTCTGAACGCACTTCAACTTGAACTGCAGTAACCCCAACCCCCCACACCCCCCACCCCGACCTTGTTTCTCTCCGTGTCTCAGCCCTCTGAGGCTGCTGAGATTTCTCCTGTTGCAGTTTCCAAGATTGCTTTATGTTTTTATTTCATTTGTGTTTGTTAGAGGAACACTTTCTCTCTTGTCTTTTCCATGAAATCAGAAGTGAGAAGTGCAGGGCTCCTGTAGAACCGAGGTTTTCAACCAGCGGTCTAAACCCCCTGGGTGGTCTGTTACTTTAAACACACGTGTTGATTTTTGTCAATGAATGATCAAAATCAGCCGCGACAACTTTGAGGAGTGAATTGTTGCAGATCCAGTGTGTCCTTGGTAGCCTGCGCGTCGCTAATGTTGGAAGGAGACACGGTGGAGGAGGAGGAGGAGGAGGAGGAGGAGGATGTCCTCACAGAGGCAGAAGACCAGGACCACACACACACAGCCAGCCTGTAATCTGCGTGTTGATTACAGCTCGGCGGCGACAGCCAGTTATCATCCGGCTCTCGCTCTCGCCACATCTGGACGGCTGGCTGACCGCTGACTGCAGGCCTTTAATTAAAACGCTTCAGTTCAAAGAGCCGATTCAGACTCACACCCAGTGACCTCTGACCCCTGCTGACTCCGCAGGTCTGTTATTTGAGAGGAGCGTCAGTTAGTCATCAGAGCTTCAGCAGCAGTTTAATATTAAAACCTTGTCGGATCGGCCAAAGTTGTTAAACACATTCAGATTTAATTTTTAGCTTCGCTTAGCCTTAGCAGAGGTCAAAGGTCACAGAATACATATACAGCAGCACTTTACTGGTACTTTAACTGCAGTACATGTATCTGAGAGCCATACAATATTAATTACACATTAGCAGAAATATCATGAAACTTATACTATGTGCAGTACTTATACTATATGAAGTATACGATCAGCCTTAAAGTGTCACAGCTGATCTGAGGGGGGTCCTGCGCCACCTCCATGCAGTGGTGTTTGACATGTAGATCAGGTCTAGACGTCCCCCTTCACACAGACCCAGCGTTCTTCCATCAACGGCGCTTGGCAACAGTTAAAAAAAAAAAATCCCTTTCACTAACAGTGTCGTTGGCAGAACAGCCAGAACAAACCTTAACGTTCTCGCTGGTTGCAGGAGAAGATGGAGAACGCTACGAGTGTCACGAGAACGCTACGAGTGTCACGAGAACGCTACGAGTGTCACGAGAACGCTACGAGTGTCACGAGAACGCCGACGGCTGGAACATACAGCAACAGTCCGGCAGGTACGCCGCATGTGAAAGTGATGTATTTTGTTGGTTTGGTACTTTGTTCTGTACTTTGAATGGGACTGACTGAGGGATGTCAGCACTGCTGAGCACGGATTCATGTTTAATCTGTCAGAACTGAAGTTTGCCCTTCCAGGTGAAAGAACCAGGTTCTACTTTGGTTACCAGAGCTTTCACCAAAAACCCACCAACACGAGATGTATAGACTCATAATCCACCAACAGCATTTTTAGAAAAAAAGACGTATTCACTTGAAACTATTCTACAGCGTTCTGGGGGCGGAGCTAATGTGTCTGCATGTGTGTTCACGTGTGTGTCCCTGTGTGTGAGTGCAGTACATCAACACAAACTGAAATTTGTTTCCTCGTGGGACCAAAAATTCACAAGTATTCAACCTTTCTGTGTATTTTTAATGGTTCCCTATGACTCAAAACCAAGGTTTTTGAAAAGTTCTCCTGCTGTTAGCCATCAGTCTCTGTTAGCTTCCAGCTAAACATACGTGGCTGGATCTTCCTGCACTCTGGAGTCACTAAGAAGTGATGCAGGAAGGAAGACCATCTTGGTGAGCTGAATACTCCTGTTAGTGAGTACTTGGAAGGCAACATACAGTTTTTGGGTGAAATATCACTTTAAGTTGCATGAGCGACAGAAAGAGGGAGGGAGAGTAAAGTACCGGTACTACTATTGGTTCAAATAGGTCGCCAGTGAGGGACTGTCGGTGGTGGTTCTAGAGTCCCTGTGTAATCCAGCGCTGGATTCATTTGAAACCGGGAGGGAAACGTCCCCACAGATCACGGTCCTGCCTCGCGACTCACATCCAGTCCATCAGATGAGTCTTTATCCACTCTAATTCCAGATGTTGGCTCCTGGTGTAACAGCTGTCCAAACATCCCACCGTGATTCCACAAACACTGGAGTTGTGAGTAAATGAAGCACGGAGCCACAGAACAACATAAAACCAGCAGGGACCTCAGTTAAAAGGGGGTCTGCTTCTAGAACCGGTACGTGAGGCGACCACAGATGATCAGTTCACCTGTCCATGATCGGCTGTTTCTGTCTGTCCATGAACAGTTGAACTGTTAAAGCTTAAAAATGAATAAACTTACAGATCAGCCAACCGGCAGAGACGGATCCGTGCAGTTGGTGCCGGTCGTTCAGGTTCTGGTGGTTCTCTTGTTGATGTGTTCTGTCCTTCTGTCCTGAGTGTCTCTCTCTTTCTCTCTGGAGACTTTTATCCCGAGGGACTGACTCCTCCTCCCTCCCCCTCCCCACTCTGGACACAGAAAGTGTGTGTTCTCTGGAGAACCTCTATATTGCTAAGATTTAGACCTTCATTGTGAGAACAGCTCAGGCTCTGAGAACCAAATGAGAAACGTTCAAACTTTCTAAACACAAGGATAATTGTACACACTGGGGACAAATTTCAAACTGTCCTGTTAGATGACCTCATAAGGTCACCGTAGGGTCAATACCAGGAAAATCAAACCTTCCGAGAATTTTTGAGGGGTCAGCTCTTGTGTGTGTGTGTGTGTGTGTGTGTGTGTGTGTGTGTGTGTGTGTGTGTGTGTGTGTGTGTGTGTGTGTGCGCGCGTGTGCCAGCTGTTTGCTATCTGAGGGAATGCGGGGGCTGAACCATGAAGCAGGGTTAGTGAGGCAAAGTCGGGGTTAACTCTGGATCTTCACTGTGGAGGGGGTTTCAGGGGCTGACATCACCATGGTAACGTACCTGCTGTACCGCCATATAACAGCCCCTCCTGCGGACCAATCACTTCGCTCAGCACCACTCCTGGTAGATCCTGTGGACCTCGGCATCCACTCCTGCTGGATTGTGTTTTTGTTCTGTGTGTTGGCTGCATTAACTGTGGGGCTCAACTTGAACTGAAAATTTTGCTTGAATGTGGTTTCAAACTTGGTGTTTTGTTCCCTTACATTATGTCAGGAAAGCTTGGAGGCATGTCCACATGGCAACATGGTGTCTCTTCCTCCACAGGCTAATGTTAGCTTAGCACTGCTAACGTAGCATCCAGGCTTCCAGCATCATCAGAGGGTTCATCAGTGAAGATGATCTTGATGAACTGAACCTGGAAGATCATCAACTTTTGTTCACCAGAGCTGATTTACTGATTCAATCACCACAATCACATGGAGCGATCCTATTGGCTGCTGGGGGAGGAACCAGGAGATGACCACTTCCTGTTGGTGGAAGAACCATGGAGATGTTGATCCTGTGTTCTATTATACACCAGAAGTATCAGAAGTAGATAGTTCAAAGTTGGTATGTATTTTGATTTGAGGATGGTTGGGTACGTACCAAACAGACAGACACACGTTACCTAGTCCCAGACCTCGCAAACATGTATTCGTAAATTGACTAAAGAGATAAAGAAATTGTGACTTCAAAAGTGTTCCAAAGGATTTACACAAAGTAAAACATTTATGAAACCTGAAGCTTATCTTCTCCCTCCTTGCGCTGCCATATTTGTTCTGATGTCAGGTAGATGAAGGACGGGCGTAAATATGTTTGGTTTATGTTCTGGGGACTTTGATAGTTTGTGAAGCAGGGACAGCTTATTTACTGTGTCGCTGCTGTTTTATATATATATATATATATATATATATATATATATATATATATATATATATTATAATATAAGAAAGTATTAATGCGCGTATTAAGTATGAGAATATAGATTTCTGAAGTATAAATGTATGTCTTCAGAGAAACCGTTGTCCCCCACGTATTTACAGGTGAGACTTGCCAGCACCAATATGGCGGACACGTTGACGTATCGCAGTGACGGGGCGGATCCTTCCGAGTACGGAGTGAACCATCTGACCTACTTCTCGACACAGTTAGTAAATGCACATGCGCAGTAATGAACAGGTAAAATACACCTAAGAATTTGGTCCGGGGTTCGCTGTCTACCGGGGGACGTCAACCTCGGATAAGGTTGTGGTTGAATGACACATTGACGATGAAAACGGCACATTCGCGCTTCCTCGAACCGGAAGTAGATTACGTCCACTTCCTGTTTCCGTCAACACACGTGTGTATGTGTGCGGAGAAAACTCCAGAGGACTGGAGTCCGTGTGAAACCGTTTAAACTGGCCCAGAGTCCGTGTGTCGATACCGAAGCACAGCCGCCATGTTCGAGGGGTTCGGCTTGATCGGGACGATCCGGGATGAGGAGCAGAGCCCGGAGGAACCCGACACCGAATCCGAACAGGAGGTGAGTTGAGGGCGGCCACAGACGTGAAGCCCTCCTAGGAGAACAGCACTCCCGAGCCGCTGAAGGGAACCGGAGCCCCGCTGGACCTCCGCCGACGGTTCCCTTCAGAGCTGGAAACACGTTAATAACCGCAGAGTAGAAACGAGTTTAACGGTTTTACGTGAAATCGTGAAACACGGAGATGCAGAAGCTCCACGGTTGGGTTCAACTCGTCAGGACGCAGCTGCCAAGCTGTCGCGGTGACGTTGAACATCTCCGAAATCTGTAAAACACCAACGTCCATCCATGTTGTTGCTGCGTTGGTGAGAGGAAACTCATTTGCAGCTTCTTCTTTTTTTTTAGAAAACTAGTTCAGGTGTTCACAAGACAACATTCATACTTCCCTTGTCTGTGGTTTATTAAGATTAATTATCGTCCATGTTCTCAGGTGAGACGTTTGCGGCTGAGTTCAAATGTGTGGAGTTTTGGATCATTTCATGGTTAGCAGATTGAAGCTAACGTTAGGCTACAAACATCTATTGTCCCTGAACGCATCACCGTGTGTTCCTGTTGTGTCTTGTGTGTTTTTCAGGATCAGCCGATCGTCCTGAACAGGAAGAAGAAGTTGGGGAATCAGAGCCGGGGGGCCCGGGACTTCAACGCCGACTTTGAGTTTGGAGAGAGAGACGGATTCGATCATGGCGACGACTGGGTGATGGCTGACGTCATGAAACAGCTCAAGAAAAAGGTGGAACCCTGCAGTATAATGTTCTAACAGTGTATTGGTTCTCTACTAGCATGGGTCCGAGGTTTAGTTGTTGCTATGGTTACAGCAAATCAGACTTCTGCGTTGCTCCAGTTTCACATGAACCAGGAAGAGTGGATTCATTCACTGAAGTGTGTCCACCTTTGGAACACTAGGTGGTGCTACGGCCCCTCACAGCTTGTGACCATCAGACTCTTCTGGTTCACAAACCAACAGGTTAACCAGCAGCGTCGCTGATCAAGTGAAAGCCTCCAGTCACAGTGTCTCCTCATCTGCCTAGAAAATGCGTTACAGTTCTGTAATGTTCTGCGTCTGCCCAGTACCATCAAGTTCTGCAGCGGCATACTGGTTTAGAACAGTGCCATAAGGTTCTGTGGCTGTGTTTACCCACACGTTCCACCTTTATTTCTCAATTGTATTCTGTGTATACAGAGAACTCCGACCACTCTTGACCAGAAAATTGAGAAAATCCGGAAGAAGAGAAAAGCTGAGGTAAGTTTAGTGGAACTTTCTACTTCCTGTTGGGGTCTGGTTCTGTGTCCTATTTGATCAGGTTCTACCTTGTGTTGGATCAGCTTCTACTCACTGTGGGGACAGAGTTCTACCTGTTGCCGGGGATCAGGTTCTACCTGTTGTTAGTAAGCTGGAATTCGCTCTGCTCTGCAGGAGAAAGCCGGTCAGAGCGACGATGCTGGAGGTTCCACAGAGAAGGAGGAAGTGGACAAGGAGGAAAAGGAAGTTGTGAAGCTGGAAGCCGGGGAACCTGAAGATGAGGAGGAGGAGGAGGAGGAGGAGGAGGAGTTTGACTCAAGCGACGAGGAGATTCTGACCAAATCAGGTGAGTCCAGCTGATCAATCATCATGTCCAGCTCCATGAAGGAAGGGAAAACTAAATGTGGACTTCCTGCAGACACGCTGAGAGAGAAGGAACGGCGAGGCAAGAAGAGGAAGGCAGGAGACGAGGTGAGGAGGAGGAGCTGATGATGTCACCTGTTGTTGCACTTTAAGTTACCGTGGTTACAGCTGTACTGTCTGTGTTTAGGCTCCAGAGTCGTTCTACGAAGACGCGTCTCAGTACAATGAAAAACTGACCTTTGAGGACATGAACCTGTCCAGACCCATCCTGAAGGTAAGGCCCACCCCCACCTGTCTCAGTCCACCTGGTTGCTTTGTTGTTCCTGACATGTGGGTTCCACCTCGCCATCAGTCAGGTGACACTTCACATCCTAGGGTTCTCTATGTCAGCACGCCAACTGCTCTTACGCTCGCTGCAGGTTTTGGCATCCATTGGGCCTTTTTTGGCTGATGGGTTTCACTGCAGCCTTGTCTAGCAGTTTTGGGTCATGGTTCTGGTTCTGGCTCTTACATGTTGTCCTCCTGTAGGCCATCACAGCTCTGGGCTTCAAGCAGCCAACTCCCATCCAGAAGGCGTGTGTTCCCGTGGGCCTGCTGGGCAGAGACCTGTGCGCCTGCGCGGCGACTGGGACAGGTGAACGCGCCACAGCGCGAGTCAGCAGAACCCAAATAAACAGGACGTGAACATACATCCCTGTAAACTTGTTCCTTTTCGTTCTTCAGGAAAGACGGCAGCCTTCATGCTGCCTGTACTGGAGCGTTTAGTTTACAAGCCCAAGACGTCCCAGGTGACCAGGGTCCTGGTTCTGGTTCCTACTAGAGAGCTGGGGATCCAAGTTCACTCTGTGGCCCGTCAGCTGGCCCAGTTCACCTCCATCACCACCTGCCTGGCCGTTGGTATGGCAACCATCCCTGACTCTCATGATCTGCACCCAGTCTAGTCTTCAGGTGACAATCTTTGCTTGTTTTCAGGTGGGTTGGACCTCAAGTCTCAGGAGGCGGCGTTGAGGGCGGGGCCAGATATACTCATAGCTACACCTGGACGACTGATCGATCACCTTCACAACACGCCAAGCTTTGAACTGTCTCACATTGAGATCCTGATCCTGGATGAGGCCGACAGGTGACTGCTACCAAGTCATCTTCAGTGATGTCCAGGAGAACGGAGAGGTGAGGAACAAGAACTCCTGCGTTGATCTGTCACTGTTCTTGTGCTTCTCAGGATGTTGGACGAGTACTTCGAGGAGCAGATGAAGGAGGTCATCAGGTTGTGTTCCTACAACAGACAGACCATGCTGTTCTCCGCCACCATGACAGAGGAGGTACTGCAGTTCACCTGTCTGCCTCCAGGTGTTTTCTTGTGTCATGTGACCTTTGTCTCCAAGTGTTTGAGTGTATCATGTGACCTCTGTCTCCAGGTGAAGGACTTGGCTGCTGTTTCCCTGAAACAGCCAATCAGGATCTTCGTTAACAGCAACACTGATGTGGCTCCATACCTGCGACAGGAGTTTGTCCGGATCAGACCGAACCGGGAGGGAGACAGGGAGGCTGTGGTGGCTGGTAGGTACTCTATAATACTGCAGTACTACTGTGAGCACTGGTAATTCTGCAGCACTAATACAGACTGTTCTATGTTCTCAGCGCTGCTGACAAGAACCTTCCAGGATCATGTGATGCTTTTCACTCAGACAAGAAAACAAGCTCACAGACTGCACATCCTGCTGGGACTGATGGGGCTGAAGGTTGGAGAACTGCATGGAGAACTAAGCCAGAACCAGAGACTGGAGAACCTTAGGTAAACACTTAGACCCTGAGACTGGAGTACCTCATGTACAAACATACAATGACTAATTGTTCCCCCTCTTGTTCTCCAGACGTTTCAAAGATGAACAGATTGATATCTTGGTCGCAACTGACGTAGCAGCCAGAGGCCTGGACATTGATGGAGTCAAGACAGTGAGTTACTTGAACCTGGCTAGCAGAGAACTACGGTTACTGGAACCTGGCTAGCAGGGAACTACGGTTACTGGAACCTGGCTAGCAGGGAACTACGGTTACTGGAACCTGGCTAGCAGAAAACAATGGTTACTGGAACCTGGCTAGCAGAGAACTACGGTTACTGGAACCTGGCTAGCAGGGAACTACGGTTACTGGAACCTGGCTAGCAGAAAACAATGGTTACTGGAACCTGGCTAGCAGAGAACAATGGTTACTGGAACCTGGCTAGCAGGGAACTACGGTTACTGGAACCTGGCTAGCAGAGAACAATGGTTACTGGAACCTGGCTAGCAGAGAACTACGGTTACTGGAACCTGGCTAGCAGGGAACTACGGTTACTGGAACCTGGCTAGCAGAGAACTACGGTTACTGGAACCTGGCTAGCAGGGAACTACGGTTACTGGAACCTGGCTAGCGGAGAACTACGGTTACTGGAACCTGGCTTGCAGAGAACAATGGTTACTGGAACCTGGCTAGCAGAGAACAATGGTTACTGGAACCTGGCTAGCAGAGAACAATGGTTACTGGAACCTGGCTAGCAGAGAACAATGGTTACTGGAACCTGGCTAGCAGGGAACAATGGTTACTGGAACCTGGCTAGCAGGGAACTACGGTTACTGGAACCTGGCTAGCAGGGAAATACGGTTACTGGAACCTGGCTAGCAGAGAACAATGGTTACTGGAACCTGGCTAGCAGAGAACTACGGTTACTTTACTCTTGAAGACCTTCAATCACTGTCAGAGAACCATAGTTATGACAGACTACTATATTTACAGTTGTAGTACCAGTAGTAGTACCAACACCTACTTTACTGTTTCTGTTATTTGTATCAGTCCAAGCTGCTGGATGTATCTGAGGTGAGTCCAGTTCCATTGTTGAACCCCAGCAGGTTCCTGGAGACGTGTGTGTGTCTCTGCTCGTCTGTCTCAGGTCATTAACTTCACCATGCCGTCCACCGTGAAACACTATGTTCACCGAGTCGGGCGAACGGCGAGAGCCGGCCGCTCGGGGCGCTCCGTGTCACTGGTTGGAGAGTCGGAGAGGAAGATGCTTAAGGACGTGGTGAAGTCGGCTAAGACCGGAGTTAAAGCTCGAGTGCTGCCACCAGGTGAGAAAGAGAGAGAGAGAGACAGATTCAGGGCCTGTCGGGTTCTACAAGTGTCTCTGTGTCTCGTCCAGAGGTCATTCTGAAGTTCAGAGATCTGATTTCGAAACTGGAGAAGGACGTTGAAGCTGTGATGAAGCTGGAGAGAGAAGAGAGGGAGCTGGCGGCCTCTGAGGCCAAGGTACACCTGTCCTCACCTGTGTCCACAGTTTCACCTCAGTACTGCTCTGGTAACAACTAACACCTGGGGTGTGTGTGTGTGTGTGTGTGTGTGTGCATGTGTGCGCGTGCAGTTGAGTGTGGCGCAGAAGCGTCTTGATGGCTCCGCCTCCTCTCAATCACAGAGAGTTTGGTTTCAGACGCAGCAGGAGAGAAAACAGAGTCGCAGTGAGTATTAATACACAGTACTGAAGTACACGGAAATCCACTTGGCTGCTACGCTGAACTGATGTCTACTTGATACATCATCAAACCTTCAGGGATGAACACAGTTCAGTGCAATAAAAGTTCTGACTGTCCCGTGTGTCCTTGAACCCCCCGTCAGTGTCCAAGGCCCTGCAGGAGTTCGATCTCGCTCTGAGAGGCAAGAAGAAGAGAGACAAGTTTGTGAAGGACAGCAAGAGGAAGAAAGAGCTGACGGTGAGACTGACTGTCCTACAACTAGATACTGATCGTGAAGCGTTGCCAAGTGGTGTCCGTCCGCTGGTACTACCTGACTTTCAACGTTCCCGAGTCCTCTAAGTCGACGTCGTGATGCTAATGCTAATCTTGCTGTAACTCCACATCCGTCTCATTCTCCTGCCAGTCGTCAGATTTCAGTGATGAGCGTCACTTTGGTACGGTGTCTTGTCTCTCAGGCTGAGGAGCGTGCTCAGTTTGAGATCTTGAAGGCGCAGATGTTTGCCGAACGAGCCGCCAAGAGAGAGAGACGTCCGAAGAGAGCGAGAGCGATGCTGGAGGACGAGACGCCGACTAAAGGTTTGGAAAATGATCGATGAGATGTCCCGCTGCACCCAAATGCGCCACGCATCTACTTACCCAAACTGTGTGTCTTCAGCCAATCAGAAAACAGGCAAAGGAGGCAGGAAGTCTGCATTTGATAAAGAGCTGACCAACACCAGCGGCAAGGCGCTGAAGCACTACAGAGCTGGGTGAGACACGCTGTCTGTCTCTCTGCTCGTCTGACTCTTCCTACGCCTGTCTGACTGTCTCGTCCGTCTGGTTGCAGGCCGTCTTTCACAGACAGGAAGCGTCTGGGTTTGGACAGGAAGCGTTCTGGTGGATCCAGGTAGGTTGTTTCCTTCTCTCTGTGCGTGTCTGTCAAACAGTGGCAACTTGAGCTAAGATGGCCGATGCTCTGCCAACAAGTACAGAAGCCCAAGACGGGAAACAGGTGCTTTGGACTCAAAATGACATTTACAACGAAGGACGGACACGTCGGCCAAGAACATCGAGTCAGAAGTCACGTCCTCACTTTCCATAGTTTTTCCTGTTCGTTCTTCAGCACAAAATGGTGGCGAAAGCTGCACTCCAACGTTGCTTTTCATTTCCCGTCAATGTTGATCAGCTCTGCTGTGTCCCTCAGGTTCAAGAGGAAGTGAGTCTGGGCCAAGATGGAGCTGCAGTTTCCCCCCTGTGAACCCTCTGTGTCGTGTCTGCGTTCACTGTACATTTGTTTTGGTTCTGTTCATCATGACTTTTAAATAAAGTTGTAGACGGGAGAAATCGGTGTCTGTGGTCGGAGGAAGTGACTTTAAAGGAGCAGTGTGGAGGATTGAGAGGGCTATTTGGCTCAGAACGAGTCCCTCAGCTTCAGCAGGGTCTGGATGACGATCAACAGAGGACAATCATCATCCTGTTTGTGGGGATTTAAAGGTTTTAATTCATATTGAGATACAATCAGACAGGAAATATGCAAAGACACTGAGTTACAGTCTGAGCTGCCAAAACAAGGTCAGCATTAATTCACTCAGCTTTTCCTCCAAATACCCAAAGTGGGCAGAACGGAGGACAGCAGGACAGAAGAATCACCTTCACCTCTACGTCGTCTACGATTCGTCCCTCTCGAGGGAACCTTGGCATCTTTGAAGGTTTTCTGGCTGTTCACTAAATTTATACTTTTCTTTTTTCCCCTTAAAAAAAAAAAGGTTTTGTTCGATTTCCTCTTTTTTGTTTGCCCTTGTTCCCCTCCTCTCTGCCCGGAGGGAAGGAAGAGCTCTGAAGGACACGTGTGGTCTCCATGGAAACGTCAGCGTTTACGTTCAAACGAACAAGTTGAGGCAATTCAACGGGCAGCAGACCCCCGATCACCAGCCAGTGACAACAAAACGGACCGGATTTAGAAGCCGATCAGATGCTGAGGATCGGTTGATCAGATGGACACGCCGAAAAAAGTGCTAACCTGATCGCGCAGGTCAAAGGTCAGTTTGCAGCTGAAACCTAAAAACATTCTGGAATTTGTGTCTAAAAAGAACTCAAGCAGTTTGAGACTCTCATTTTGTTAAGTTTGTCTCACTTTGGTTTCTGAAAGTAACAAGTGCAGTACATCATCGTTTTTGAGGAACCGTGGAGAAAACATTTCATCGACTCACTTATGGGGTTCAGCCATAAATGTTACAAAAAGTATTCCAAAAAGTACTTATTTAATTTGAAACTCTTTCAGTTTGGCTTAGATGTCTAGCTAGTACTACGAGAGTAGATGGTGCCCTCATCAGGCAGCGTTGGTGGGGGATCATCAGATGTACTGGGCTGCACCGTGGAAGTGTTTCACTCTCCAGTTTCAGCCACTTGAACGTCTCCACTGATTTGTTTCATCTGCTGCTTTGAAAATGGTTCTGGACGTGTGAATAAATGACTGATCCACTCTGCGTGGCTGTAGATCAACAGTCACTCCGGAGGGGAACACAAGGTTTCGTCAGACGAGTTAAAACTTGAATCTTAAACATCTCAGTTATTAAAGCAGAAACATTCCTGCCTTCTTCAGTGTTGCCACTCCTGCGTTTGCAGGTTAGTGATTACAGGTCACTCTCATTCCACCGTATTCTGCTGTCGCCAAGATCTTGGTGTGAAACTGCTGTGTTTGTGTCACCGCTGCGATCGCAGCTCTACCCTTTTAATAAGCCCCGCCCCCTGACAGTGATTGTCCACAGCATAGCAACCATAGCAACAGCTCTGTCACATGACTGCTGAAGGTTCATCTCTTAGGTGGAATGGCTAAGAGTGTAACTGTAAGCAATATATTCAAAGAAAATGTAAACCGCTAACACTAGCATGCTGAGCTAACTAGCACACCACCTCCAGCAGTAAACCAATCTAGCGTTCTAAGCGTTGTGTCCTAACTATTAGCGTTCGCTAACTCCATTGGGATTTTCTTGAAAGCTCAGCTGTATCTGGGGGAAAAAAAGAAAAACAAAAAACTACACAGTATTTTCTGAACTCGGAATAATTTCTTGCATCAAATTTGTGTTCCAACAGACCCTGCAGACAAATCCAGCTGCTAATTCAAATTCCACTGTGACACGCAAGCACAAATGTTCACCTTCACGAGGCAAATAGAGGCAAGATGGGAGGTTGCAAATGTGACGTTTTTGTCACGTTAATCCCAGAGTTTTATCTTGATCTGATTAATAAACATACAGCGTCTAGACGAGAGCTCAGATGCTGAGAATACAAACTGGAGAACATGTTAGAGCTAATGACCGCACACTCCCTCCACAGTTGACCACTGAAACAGTCCAGCAGTTAAATTCATGCAAGTTACACAATATGTACATTTGTGTAACGATCAGTCTGAACATCCGCTGTCTTCCAAATCCTGCCCTCCGTCAGAGACACACGAGACAGCTCAAATTAGTGACATGACACAAAACAGAGAGTTGTACAGTTTCTAGTTGCTTGTGTTTTCCCTGAAGTTTCCCAGATTTACTCTTTTGTCAATGACTGAACCTTCTGTATCTGTTCAGTCTGACAATCACCAGCCTGAGAGCTTTTCTCTTGACCTCGTTACTTCTGTAGTTATGGCTTTTTGCCTGTAGAGGGCAGAAGAAACTCCTGAATTTACCTTCAGTCCCAGAAGACACAAGAGCACGCTTGGGTCAACTGAAATGAACTTCAGTTGAATGTTCAGGCAAACTTTGTGTTTGAGCTCTGGAGAGCAAGCAGAGGACAAACATCTGTTGTCATGGCGATGTGTCCGTCTGAGTTCCCATGATGCTTAAAGTGTTGATTTTTGAAAACATACTGAACAACTGTAACAGCCATCTGATAGTTACAAATGTCTTTAATATGGAAACGAGTAACAGATTAGATGTGGGCGTGTCCCAGCAGGGACCCAGTCAGGTTTGGGCGTGTCCCAGCAGGGACCCAGTCAGGTTTGGGCGTGTCCCAGCAGGGTACCAATCAATGACAGTGGAAACAAACACTTGCTGTACAGGTTGAAGTATTCGTATGGACAAAAGCAGTGTGACAGCTGGTGCTTTGTACCTTTCCCATGATGCATCACTCCAGCTGGTGTTTAAGCCTTTAGTCCACTAAACTTCAGTTTTCATTCACATTTCTGTTGTTTTTATTAGTTATTGTTCTGCTGGTTCGGTCCTGGTTTACATTTGCCTCTACTTGGTTCCGGTCCAGGCCCGGTCTGAGTGCGGTGAGGGGACACAGAGCTCAGAGTCGGAGTCCGACTCCCCCTCAGCGATGTAGGGTCTGATGGTGGCACAGCGGGAGGAAGCTCCCCCTCCCCGGGGGTCTCCCAGGTTGGTGGATGAAGAGTAGAAGCTGTTGTTGAGGAAGTCCATGTTCTCTCTGGACTGTGAGATGGAGAAGCCACTGAAGGAGCGCTCCAGCTCCTCGTGGTCCACAGACGGGATGGAGATGGAAGTGTCGCTGTCCGGCTTCACTTCCTCCCCGCCCTCCCCTCCGCTCCCACAGGCTCCTTCTCCTCCCTTCTCTGTTCTCTCTGCCCCCCCTCGATCTCCAGCGCTGTGACGGTTTGGCCGGTTCCCACTGTGTCTTTCTCCAGCTGGTGGTGGTGGAAGCCGGACGAGCGACCCATCGCCCACTGGGCTCGGGGTGTTGCCATGGCTACATTGAGGAGGGGGTGGGGCCTGTTGGTGGAGTTGAGAGCTGATTGGCTGCCAGGAGGTGGAGGGAGGGCAGGTGGGGGTGCTGTAGTTCCTATGTCCGGTGGAGCTGCTGGAACGCACCATCTTTGTCACAAAGCGATTCTTCTCTATAGGGTCGCCTGGCAACACCCTAAACAACAGCAACAACAACAAAATGTAAACAAATCATGTTGAATCTAAACAAACAGACCGTAAACATGCCAACGGTCAGCAAACAAAATCAAGTTTGAGTTTGATACTGGTTCTTTACTGGTGCCAAACCAGAAGCAGTATGTTTTCCAAGTAATGGCAGACACTAACTGGAGGATCTTTGAAATGGACTGGCTCTTTTCCAGTTGGTCAACCGGACTGTGGTAGGGCGGGGCTGGGTCAGGCTCCTTGGACCCGAAGTAGGCATCTGTCTCAGCCTGAGGGATTCCCATTCGCTGGATGTAGATATTGACCAGGAAGTCCAGCTTTCTCTCCATGGACAGAACCTAAAGAACACACAACCAGCGGAGGACGAATCAAAAGGCAGCTTCCTGTGTTTTTAGTAACGGACATGTTGCCATTGGTTACCTGTTTCTCCACCTTCCCCAACCGTCCCATCATGCTTGGGTCCTCTGGTAGCTCTTCACCCGTTGCTTTGGGACGGTCCTTGTCCGCTGCAATAGGCGTTCCTCTGCCGACAATCTGGTCGACCCTGTTAAAGGCAGAAAGCCCAAGCCTCTGATATTTCAGCATTTTTTCTAAACTAAACATCAACAGCGACGTGTTTGTCAACAGCATGAATATCATTTTTAATAGAGAATGTGACCGGATTCATTTTGTCCGGTGAGATTCAGAGGCATGAACCTTGACTGGAGGTTCTTGATGCGGGCGAGCATGTCCAGGTGTCCAGCTGAATACTGTTCAATCACGTCCATGACATCATAAGGACGAAGACTCTCCTTAAACTTCCTCTTAGACACCATGAACCGCATGATGCTGCCAGAGACAGGAAACAGGATGTCAGTTGGTGCTTGACTTCTGATGGTCAATGTTCAGCACGTTCTCACCAATAAAGATGTTCCTCTGAATCCTCATGTCATGTTTGAAGTGCAAACGGAGACATTTTGTAGATACCCCTCCACCCCTCCCTCCCTCTCTGCGGGCTCAGAGCCTCCCAGAAGAACTGCGTCACCATAGTGCGAACTAATGACCGTAATCTGGTTCTTGATTCTATTTCCGTTGTTCTCGCCCCACATATCTAGTCTTTATGTGAGCGACAGCGTTTTGTTTAGCTCTACCCATCAGTGCAGGGGCAGCTCTGCTCAGCGTGACTTCCCGTAACGATGCAATAGTTCAGATAGAGACATTTACACGACTGACACTAGAACTGAACCTCCAACATCCACTGGTCTGGTGTTTACTGGTGGATCTGATGTAGAACTGAACCTCCACCATCCACCGGTCTGGTGTTTACTGGTGGATCTGATGTAGAACTGAACCTCCACCATCCACCGGTCTGGTGTGTACTGGTGGATCTGATGTAGAACTGAACCTCCACCATCCACCGGTCTGGTGTTTACTGGTGGATCTGATGTAGAACTGAACCTCCACCATCCACCGGTCTGGTGTTTACTGGTGGATCTGATGTAGAACTGAACCTCCACCATCCACCAGTCTGGTGTTTACTGGTGGATCTGATGTAGAACTGAACCTCCACCATCCACCGGTCTGGTGTTTACTGGTGGATCTGATGTAGAACTGAACCTCCACCATCCACCGGTCTGGTGTTAACTGGTGGATCTGATGTAGACCTGAACCTCCAACAACCACCGGTCTGGTGTTTACTGGTGGATCTGATGTAGACCTGAACCTCCACCATCCACCGGTCTGGTGTTTACTGGTGGATCTGATGTAGACCTGAACCTCCAACAACCACCGGTCTGGTGTTCACTGGTGGATCTGATGTAGAACTGAACCTCCACCATCCACCAGTCTGGTGTTTACTGGTGGATCTGATGTAGAACTGAACCTCCACCATCCACCAGTCTGGTGTTTACTGGTGGATCTGATGGCTTGATTTAAAATAGCTTCAGCTGTTAACCACTTTTTTTGTGAGCATAAAGCTAAACCTCCCCATCCAGTACTACTCTCTGTGCTAAGCTAACTAGCGAGGGTCTCAGCTCCCTGATGCAGATCAGAGAAGAGTCTCCATGTCTCTTGTCTGGCCCTGGGGACAGTAGACAATTAGTGTATTGCTGAAAAAGTCAGCGTGTTCCTGAAAGACCCGGCCCCACCAGGCTCTTAATCTGCTTAATTCTGACTTGCATAGAGGCTGAAAATTGATGATCGAAGAGATGGAGCAAAGGAGCTGAGCTCAACCCTAGAAAACCAGCCTGAAACAAAAAGCCCGCTAACATACACAGGTCTTCCTGCTTCTCGCTTTGGGATCATGGACCGTGTGAGTGCAGTCACTGCAATATAAGACCAAGTAGCTGCATTTAGGGCTAAATATTATAAAACCAGTAAATCATGTTCATGTAACTTAACTGACAGCAGAGCGAAGCAAATCTAGTTAAAACTCTTTTCTGTATGACGGACAACACCACAAACAACAGGGATAATAACAGCAATAATTAGAATGGGAAGAGGTCAAACAACATGAGACGAGTTTTAGTGAGACAGGAAACAGAAAACAATGACACTGAACCTAACTAGATGTCAGACTGACTGCTCTTACCCAACAGCTGATGGAGACCTTTGACCCTGGGGTGAGCAAAAAATAAATAAATAAAAAAACAACAAAAAAAATACAAAAAATTATGTGAATAAAAAGCAGAATGAGTTCTGTACATAATAACCAGCAAATAAACGGTGAATAAAGCAATGAATGAAATAAATAAAATGGCTTTCAGAGTGAAAATAAGAGCAGAGTTCGTACCAGATGGCTCTGATAGTGACCTTTATCCCCGGGGTCAAGTCCTGGGGGACGAACTCACAGTGGCAGCTCTTGTTGTCGTCAGCCATGTCTTCTCCTGGCAGGCTGGCGTCTGCAACGGCAGCAACAACACAAGGCCGTGTCCGAGGAAATCCACACACATGAAGTGAGACGACGAGGTTTACAAGCAAAATACCTCAGAGAAGTAAAGAACATGAGTTTCCTCTGTCCACTAGTGTGTGTGTGTGTGTGTGTGTGTGCATGTGTGTGTGTGTGTGTGCGTGTGCGCGTGTCTGTGTGTGCGTGTGCTCGCGCTGACCTGGGGAGTTCTTCTGTCTGAACTCTTCATCCTGCATCTCTATCAGCACTACAGAAGAAGGAAAACAGAAGTCAGTGAGGGCAGGACGGATTCCACTTAACTCATCCTCATCATCTTCTTCTTTGGGGCTGAAAACACCAATGAAGAAGAAACAAATGCCCTACCAAAGTCAGCAAAGATAATTTCATTCCATGATTTTGATGTCAAAGAATTATGACTCTTCAGAGACGGACAAATAGCAGGGAAATGTTCGTAGATTTCAATGAACCTGAAGATTAAATGCTTTCGAGTTTTGTGTCTTAGTCACATTTAGCTTAGCTTAGCTTAGCTCACAACTGGATGTAGCAGGAATCTGCAAGCCTAGATTATTATCAAAGTAAATGCAGGAGGGAAAGTGCTAGCCTAGCTAAGCACAAATATTGGATGCAAGGGGCGAACTACTAGCCTAGCTTAGCGCTACTACTGGATGTAGGAGAGAAACTGCTCGCTTAGTTTAATACAAAATTAAACACTGATTAATGATACGATTCCCAGGGGAAACTCGTTAGCCTAGCTTAGCACAAACATATAGCAAGAGGAAGCTGCTAGCCAAGCAAGCACAACAACTGGAAACGAAGGGAAATTGCTTGCCTTGCAGGGCTAAAACAAGCACACAGACTGGACACACAGGGAAACTACTAGCCTAGCTTAGCACATAAAGGCATGAAGGGAGAACAGCTAGCACAGCGAGCACAGCATGAAAGACTGCAAGCCTCTCTTGGACAGATGATAGAGCCTGTAGTTAGTGGACAAATCAAACTGAAAGCGGTCCAATCAAGTTCAAATCAGTCCAAATCACTGTGAATCAGACAGCTGCTGCCAGTCCAAACCAGTCGGGACTAATTAAGATCATCTACAACCAGTTAAGACCAGTATGAACAACTTGCCCCAGAAGCCCAGATGATGAGTTGACCAGTGAAACCTTCTATTGTCCTCTCATGACTTTCTGCCTCTTTCATCCTCATTTTCTTCCCTACCATCATCCCTTCTTTTCTCTATTGACGTTGTTGATTCGATCTGTTCTGAGGTCGTATGTGGATGCCTGGCTGGGATTGGTCGGTTTTGAACACTGCCATGTCCAGGCTGAACCACGAGCTAGATGGTGGATGTGACTTGATCTTCAGTGTGAATGTTCTAATCGGTCATTCTTGGCCCTCTTACCTTCGGAGTTTTGGCGGGAGGCAGCTCCTCGGATCTTGAAGGCTTGTCTAGTTCTGCTGCGTTCTCCGAAGCTCCAGCTCTTTGGGACTTTGCTAGGACTCTCCTCCAGACTTGGTTCAATGCTGGGGGACCGTCGCAAGGCCTGAACACCCCCTGGGCCCCCGGGAACGCCAGGAACCACACCAGGGCCAACACCTGTAACCACTAGAGAGGAGAGACAGGATGAATGTACGGGCTGGTTTGCGGTCCTTATTCAACAGCTCGTTAAGCATCAGAGCAACCAGTTTGTGGTATTACAGCAGTGACTCGTCTTCATCCTGGACAGGAGAGAAAGTATCGTGGATCTACAGGTTCTGATGACAAACCAAAGTAGTTACTAATATGATTCCGAATCCTTTCAGTACCTGACAGAGAACCTGAGTGTTCAACAAAGGCAAACTCTGTAAGACATTTTGTTCCGCCACCCACCATGCTGAGGAGAACCTTTTCCTTTGGTTCCTGAGCTCCGGGGGGAAGAGAAGACCCTCTCCTTCAGACTGACCTTTTGACTGTGGAGACAAGAGACACAGACGTGTTGAATCTTTGGAACCAACCAAATTCCTTCTTCCGTACTGTAAGTTTCTTGCTAGCTCTCATCGGTTCAACACAGTTTTTCATCACAAAAACATGTCCCACCCCCTCTTGATGGAGGAACTCCATAGGGTTCCAGACTAGTCCAGAATCACATAGTGAAGAGTTATTGCCACCGGCCCTGAAATCTAACTGTGTCTGGATGGGGTTCATTTAGTAACTATTTTACTGGCCACTGACCTGGGAGACGGTTCAGGCTGGACATCCCTCCTGCAGAGGGACAGAGTACAAAGACACAAAGAAGATGAATGACATGAGCACCGCAACAAGAACATATAGTTTTTGTAGTAGTTTGTCGGTCTCAGACCTGAATGAGAGTCCTGATTTGTTCTTGAGGTTCCTCAGTAAGTCCAGCTGATTGAGGGGAGGAATCAACCTGGAGAGGTGCTCATGGTGAGACATTCTGCTATACAGAACAAGGCAGTTGTCTCTGGGTGGAGTGACGCTCACCTGTACATGGGGACAGACACGGTCCTCTCGTAATAATCCCAAGTTGATGTCAGATCAGTTCGACTTAGATTTGTGGCATAAACCCTCCAAGCTGCCTGCAGAGAGAAATAAGATATTCCTGTTGTTTCCATGGAAACAGGCACAGTTGATGTGGCCGTGGCTCTTAAGGTGTGTTCACACCAAACGCAACACAAATTTTTCACACATTAAGATTACATGTAAAGTCGACATAGAGAGGCAAATAGATGCAAATTTGCTTATATTCTCGCCGGGCGGCGTGGATGACGCAAATGGCGTGCATTTCGTGTATTCACGTCTACGCAAGTTGAAAATATTCAAATTCACATGACGCTGTGTTGAGAGAGGCTATCAGCATTTAGATTCCCCCAGCGTAAGTGACGTCACTGACGTCAATGGTCCTGGCGTACTGTTGAGTCGCAAAATGGAGGAGAAACTAGTCGTTGCAGTTTGTGGTCACCTGGAGCTTTGCGACATTACGTCACCTAAGTACAGAGACCAAGGCGGTGAATTCTCCCACCTTTGTGTGCCTCCGGATTGTGTCATGGATCCAGATACGGTGGTGTTTGGTTTTCCACCGTATCTGGGACTTCCACAACAGGTACAAGCCAGCAATGGTTGTAACGTCAGCACGTTGACAATGCAAAGAAATGGCGGAAATAAATTTTCCTTGATGGGGAAAGAAGTTCACGCAAATGACGTAAATAAAAACAAATGATCCAGCAGTCAAACTCGCGTGGGTAAAGTGAAGCGAAAATGCACGTTGCGTTTGGTGTGAACACGCCTTTAGGGTGCACGCAGACTTGGCCCAGTTTGCCAAGTGCCAAGCTAAAGCACAATTTTCCTTCCATTCTGTGCTGCAGCACCTGATAATGGATTTTGGGGGTCAAATGTGGTTGGGTACGAACTCCCCTGTGTGAGTGGGAGGTCAACCAGGTTGGCCACTAATATCTCGTCTTGTGGTCTGATCCGTTTCATTGTATCCTTGAGTAAAGCCACATTCCCACTGGACCAAAAAACCCAGCAGCACTTGTGCTTTTTTTGCAACGGGAACAGCTTTAATAGTCAGTCAGTCCCAGGACGAATGTCCCCCATTCAACAATGTCCAAGGGAGAAAGAAAGCTCACCTCTTTGATCATTGCATTCATGAATTCAACCAAGCAGCGACGCTAAGATCATTCAGTCAGAGTCCAGTTTGGAAAAACAAACTGGAGTTAAACAAAAGACACTCCATCACTGTCCTGTTACTACTGCTACCAAACGGTTCATTTGAACAGGGATGAATCCTTGTTTCAGCATCAATTTTCACTGTTATTGGTACGAGGGATGCTAAATGGTAGCCCCACGTTACCTGTATCAGTCCAGCTGCTGGGTTGCGTCTCTTCTCAAAGTGTTTCTGTCTGTGCTGTTCCTGAACCTTTAAGGCAAAACCAGAACCAAGGATCCCCTAACACGGAGAGAGACAGGAAACTGGTTGAATTGGGTTTGGACCAAGACGGGTCGACTTGCATCAGATAAATTCTGCTAACTCACAGCTGGCAGAGCGAAGAATGAGACTCCAATCAGAGTGAAGGTTGCCGCCAGCAGGCGTCCGTTCCAGGTGATGGGGAACTTATCTCCATAACCGATGGTCGTCAAGGTGATCTGAAAGACAAATAAGATCAGTATTCAGCCGAACATGAATACTTGAGCGACAATCGCAGAGAAAAAGTAGCTGTGGTGAAACAAGAGGTCACAACACTTTAGAAGTTTGTTTATTGTGCAGGTCTCACCAGTCCCCACCAGAGGGCGTCGGCATACGTCTCAAACTGCTCATTGTCTTCCTTTTCTGCCAAATAAACCAGGAAACTGGCCAGAATAAGACACAAGAAGCCGATATACCAGGCTGTGATCAGCTCCTGCAGAGACGAAAACATTATGGAGAATAAGAAAAGGGAAGGTTACCTCCATGTCCGCCCTCACAGACTTAGGGGCTTGCACCTGCTGAGTTCACGAGGGCCTGAAGGTCTAGTCGTCAAGTGCACGAGGGTTCTACCCAAGCATTAGGAACCCTTAACACCCCCCCCCCCCCTTTAAACATGTGTCCAAATTTCTCGAGACTTTTGCCCGAGGTAATTGGGCACAGTTCATAGTAGTGGTTACCATGGCTACCAGAGGGTTTCCCAAAGTGGAAAGAAAAAGTTAATATGACGCTGAGCAGGAAAATGTGCTTTCTTACAGATGGAACCGACATCATCATCTGGAAAAGAATATTTTACAGGGAATCTCATTGTACTCACTTGTTACATGTGGATTGGCCAGAATTAAACATCATTTTAATTTTTTCAAAAAATATAAACAAACTAAAGCTGCAAGCAGCGTTGTGAGGGCCTGAGCCCTGGCCTGAACCCCAGGGTGTCCTGGTCCAGGGTGGAGGCCTTGTAGTTGAGGAGATAGAAGCCTGAGTCTGATCAGAGAGTGAGAGCAGAGCTGAGAGCTGGCCCTTTAAGAACCCCTCCCCCACTGCTCTGTCTTTGATCTGTGCTAGAGTGAGAGCAGAGCTGAGAGCTGGCCCTTTAAGAACCCCTCCCCCACTGCTCTGTCTTTGATCTGTGCTAGAGTGAGAGCAGAGCTGAGAGCTGGCCCTTTAAGAACCCCTCCCCACTGCTCTGTCTCTGATCTGTGCTAGAGTGAAAGCAGAGCTGAGAGCTGGCCCTTTAAGAACCCCTCCCCCACTGCTCTGTCTCTGATCTGTGCTAGAGTGAGAGCAGAGCTGAGAGCTGGCCCTTTAAGAACCCCTCCCCACTGCTCTGTCTTTGATCTGTGCTAGAGTGAGAGCAGAGCTGAGAGCTGGCCCTTTAAGAACCCCTCCCCACTGCTCTGTCTCTGATCTGTGCTAGAGTGAAAGCAGAGCTGAGAGCTGGCCCTTTAAGAACCCCTCCCCCACTGCTCTGTCTCTGATCTGTGCTAGAGTGAAAGCAGAGCTGAGAGCTGGCCCTTTAAGAACCCCTCCCCCACTGCTCTGTCTTTGATCTGTGCTAGAGTGAGAGCAGAGCTGAGAGCTGGCCCTTTAAGAACCCCTCCCCACTGCTCTGTCTCTGATCTGTGCTAGAGTGAAAGCAGAGCTGAGAGCTGGCCCTTTAAGAACCCCTCCCCCACTGCTCTGTCTCTGATCTGTGCTAGAGTGAGAGCAGAGCTGAGAGCTGGCCCTTTAAGAACCCCTCCCCACTGCTCTGTCTTTGATCTGTGCTAGAGAGAGAGCAGAGCTGAGAGCTGGCCCTTTAAGAACCCCTCCCCACTGCTCTGTCTCTGATCTGTGCTAGAGTGAGAGCAGAGCTGAGAGCTGGCCCTTTAAGAACCCCTCCCCCACTGCTCTGTCTTTGATCTGTGCTAGAGTGAGAGCAGAGCTGAGAGCTGGCCCTTTAAGAACCCCTCCCCCACTGCTCTGTCTTTGATCTGTGCTAGAGTGAGAGCAGAGCTGAGAGCTGGCCCTTTAAGAACCCCTCCCCCACTGCTCTGTCTTTGATCTGTGCTAGAGTGAAAGCAGAGCTGAGAGCTGGCCCTTTAAGAACCCCTCCCCACTGCTCTGTCTTTGATCTGTGCTAGAGTGAGAGCAGAGCTGAGAGCTGGCCCTTTAAGAACCCCTCCCCCACTGCTCTGTCTTTGATCTGTGCTAGAGAGAGAGCAGAGCTGAGAGCTGGCCCTTTAAGAACCCCTCCCCACTGCTCTGTCTCTGATCTGTGCTAGAGTGGAGAGCAGAGCTGAGAGCTGGCCCTTTAAGAACCCCTCCCCCACTGCTCTGTCTTTGATCTGTGCTAGAGTGGAGAGCAGAGCTGAGAGCTGGCCCTTTAAGAACCCCTCCCCCACTGCTCTGTCTTTGATCTGTGCTAGAGAGAGAGCAGAGCTGAGAGCTGGCCCTTTAAGGACCCCTCCCCACTGCTCTGTGCTAGAGTGGAGAGCAGAGCTGAGAGCTGGCCCTTTAAGAACCCCCTCCCCACTGCTCTGTCTTTGATCTGTGCTAGAGAGAGAGCAGAGCTGAGAGCTGGCCCTTTAAGAACCCCTCCCCCACTGCTCTGTCTTTGATCTGTGCTAGAGAGAGAGCAGAGCTGAGAGCTGGCCCTTTAAGGACCCCTCCCCACTGCTCTGTCTTTGATCTGTGCTAGAGTGGAGAGCAGAGCTGAGAGCTGGCCCTTTAAGAACCCCTCCCCACTGCTCTGTCTCTGATCTGTGCTAGAGTGGAGAGCAGAGCTGAGAGCTGGCCCTTTAAGAACCCCTCCCCCACTGCTCTGTCTTTGATCTGTGCTAGAGTGAGAGCAGAGCTGAGAGCTGGCCCTTTAAGAACCCCTCCCCCACTGCTCTGTCTTTGATCTGTGCTAGAGTGAGAGCAGAGCTGAGAGCTGGCCCTTTAAGAACCCCTCCCCACTGCTCTGTCTCTGATCTGTGCTAGAGTGAGAGCAGAGCTGAGAGCTGGCCCTTTAAGAACCCCTCCCCACTGCTCTGTCTTTGATCTGTTCTAGAGTGAGAGCAGAGCTGAGAGCTGGCCCTTTAAGAACCCCTCCCCACTGCTCTGTCTTTGATCTGTTCTAGAGTGAGAGCAGAGCTGAGAGCTGGCCCTTTAAGAACCCCTCCCCACTGCTCTGTCTTTGATCTGTGCTAGAGTGGAGAGCAGAGCTGAGAGCTGGCCCTTTAAGAACCCCCTCCCCACTGCTCTGTCTCTGATCTGTGCTAGAGTGAGAGCAGAGCTGAGAGCTGGCCCTTTAAGAACCCCTCCCCCACTGCTCTGTCTTTGATCTGTGCTAGAGAGAGAGCAGAGCTGAGAGCTGGCCCTTTCAGGACCCCTCCCCACTGCTCTGTCTTTGATCTGTGCTAGAGTGGAGAGCAGAGCTGAGAGCTGGCCCTTTAAGAACCCCTCCCCCACTGCTCTGTCTTTGATCTGTGCTAGAGTGAGAGCAGAGCTGAGAGCTGGCCCTTTAAGAACCCCTCCCCCACTGCTCTGTCTTTGATCTGTGCTAGAGTGAGAGCAGAGCTGAGAGCTGGCCCTTTAAGAACCCCTCCCCCACTGCTCTGTCTTTGATCTGTGCTAGAGTGAGAGCAGAGCTGGGAGCTGGCCCTTTAAGAACCCCTCCCCACTGCTCTGTCTCTGATCTGTGCTAGAGAGAGAGCAGAGCTGAGAGCTGGCCCTTTAAGAACCCCTCCCCCACTGCTCTGTCTTTGATCTGTGCTAGAGTGAGAGCAGAGCTGAGAGCTGGCCCTTTAAGAACCCCTCCCCCACTGCTCTGTCTTTGATCTGTGCTAGAGTGAGAGCAGAGCTGAGAGCTGGCCCTTTAAGAACCCCTCCCCCACTGCTCTGTCTTTGATCTGTGCTAGAGTGGAGAGAGAGGAGGAGCACCAGGACTGGAGTGGGACAAGAGGAAGAAGTCTGCATACGCTGGTCCAGAGGGACACAGAACACCATGTTCTTGGAGGGGTTTTTGTCAGGAATGCAGTGGTGTGGTTGGTAGAGCTGTGGGATGGATGGTGTAGACGTGAGAAGCGTTTGTTTGACAGTATGTACCTGAGAGGACACCGTCTCCCCATAGGCTTCCATTGGAAGCTGAAACGTGTCTCCCCCACTTTGACGGCTTGTAAAATCCAAACCCAGTAATTCAGATAAAAACTTTTAATAACTTTTAATCAGCACAGTTGGGAGAGAAATGTGTGAAAGTTTGGAAGCGATAGCATGAATGCCCTAGGAGGAGATAGATTTTGTTGGGGAGTAAAAAAAGTCCTCATTTTGACCGTTTTGTCCAATTTGTGGACATTCTGTTGTAGACAGGTGAGGGGTCAGAGTGTATGAATTTTGCGTCTTGATGAGAAGAGTCCAACGGTGTTGGTCCCATGTTTGTGGGACTTTCATGGGAGGAGTTATAGCGCTCTAAATTATAAAAAATTATGTTTTTGTTGTGTGGCTCCCTAGGTGGCGCTATTGACTTTTGTGGTGTTTTTCTTTTCGATGAGTGAATGTTTAGCCAGACTGGACAAGTGTGTCAAATTTCAGTGAATTTCAATCATGTTCAGGGGGTGAAATTAGATGATGCTCATATTGGGCGCTCATTGACAGCAAGAACAGTCCAGGACCAGGTTTTGAATGGTGAGGATGTGAAAACCGGCTCCAGGCCGTCTGGCCCAGCTGCCTCATGGGGGCTGGGGGGGGGGGGGGCACTGGTTAGTGTGTGTTTATAGTGTTTTAGTGCTGCTGATGTGTTGCTCTGCCGAGCAAACATGATAGGGTCTTACCCTAATTAACTAAATCAAAAGAGACATCTAGACTTACATGGAACCAACACTTTTTGGGGACAAAAGAAAGCGGTAAGATTGTGCTCCTAACTTTAGGTCCTCACAGCCCACGTGTCATAAATCAAACACGGATCGCCTGAGCAGAGCAACATCCTTCATCTGAGTGGGTGCAGAGAGATTTACTGTCCTTCCAAGTCACATGACACTTTAACATCAGAAAAAAGATGGGGAGTAGTGATCAATAACTCTGATCAATACTGTCCAGAATCGATGACAATGATAGATATGAAGCTCCCTGTCAGCTAGATTCTACACACACACACACACACACACACACACATGCGCGCGCGCGCTAAATGAGGCTCAGGGGTCGTTGCCAGGTCACCTTGCTGTGGGCGTACACCACCGAGCCCAGCAGCTTCCAGGTTCCTCCTCGTCGGTCCATCCGAATCATCCTCAGAATCTGAAGGAAACGTAGTGACCGGATCGCTGACGTGGCAAAAACGTTCCCCTGCGTCCCTGCCGCCAACACCGAGATGGACGCAATCAGCACCATGATGTCTGCAGACATAAACAGGAAGGCTGGATCAGTCGGCGGCCTCCTGCTTCTCAGTCCACATTGTTTCAGGCGTCAGACTCACCAATGACGCAGAACGGTTTACGGGCGAATTTGAGTCGTCCCCGCCACCCTCTGTAGCGACAGCAACAACCTGCAGCCCAGATCCTCACCATGTACTCCACCCCGAAGACCACGATGGTCACCACTTCCTGTTTCACACCGCAACATCACAAGGGCCGTGAGAAACCAGCAGCTGTTCATACCAAACCACCATTAAAAAATGAAAGAAATAAAACATAAACCTGCAGGTTCCTCGAATGAAAAACTGCAGGAACCATAACACAGAAGTTTTTCCTCTAATGTTGTAGTTTAAGATAGAAACTGTAAAAAGGGTTTTGCCAAATTTAGTATCGTACCCTACAAGCAACGTCACTCTAACTTCAACTTATCTATTAACTCATCTTGACTTAACCCAACAGCGGTTGCTGTACGTCTGTGGACGAACAACGAAGGCTAATTCTCTCAGGTCATTTTGTCTCTGAGAATAAATTCAGCCTGTTGAATATGTTTCTGTTCTATGGCCTCAGCGGATTCCCAAAATAGAACCAGTGTTTGATTTACAATCATATTCAAAAGGTCAGTCCCCAGAAATGAAAGCGTGATCCAGGTTGGATTGTTCTCCTTTTACCAGAATGTAGAGGGCATCCTCTGAACTCTTCTCATACTCTTTGATGGTGGAGAACACAGACAGAACCAGACAGGAGAACACCAGGACAAACCTACACAGAGAGAAGGAGATGTTACAGGAGGAACGATGGAGGAGGAGTTACAGTCAGACAGTCTCATGTTTCTGAAAGAGCTTCGGTGTTTCAGGGAGAAAATTTAGTCTGGGACACCTGATCTGAGATCTGCCTTCACCTATTGATAAGTAACTTGAGAAAAGTGTCTCACCTCACCTGCAACACCTGAACTCGCCCTCAGGGTTCAAGTACATGACCTCCAGTGGTTGTAAGCTACCAGGTTGTTTTGAGGTTAAACATAAGTTCCTTTGAGTATGAAGTCCGACTGAGGCGAAGAGTGTGATTAAACCCTGTGTGACGTGGTCACGGCAGTGAGTTGTTGCTCCGGGTGAATGAGTTCAGGAGGCTCAGGATCTTTTACACTATGATGATAAGATGGAGGGTGAGGCGGATCCATGCAGCGTTGGCAGTAATGCGAGCGCTGCATGGATCTGTGGCGATGAAGAGGGAGCTGAGCCGGAAGGCAAAGCTCTCAATTTACCACTTAAGTGACATTTCAGTTTCCTTTCATGGGCGTTGCCTGGCAGAGTGTGACAGCACATCAGAACAAACATGAGTTTCCTCTGCAGGGTAACTGGGTTTGGCCTGCGAGGGGATGACGAGCTCACACATACGGAGGGACCTCGGACCGGACGCTTGCTCACGGAGACAATTCACCAAGAGTTTGTGTCCCTGCAACCACTGACCGATCAGTACCTAACCAACCAATCAACCAACACTCTAGTTCTTATCAGAGGGGCCTAGAGTACAGACAGGTATAGAGGTGCACACACAGGTGTACATACAGGTATAGAGGGGTATGGACAGGTGTACATACAGGTATAGAGGGGTATGGACAGGTGTACATACAGGTGTACATACAGGTGCAGAGGGGTACATACAGGTGTACATACAGGTGGAGAGGGGTACATGCAGGTGTAGAGGGGTATATGCAGGTGCATATACAGGGGTACATACACGTGCACATACAGGTGTACAGGGGTACATACAGGTGTAGAGGGGTACATACAGGTGTACAGGGGTACATACAGGTGTACATACGGGTGTAGAGGGGTAGGTACAGCTGTACATACAGGTGTAGAGAAGTACATACAGGTGTACATACAGGTGTACAGGGGTACATACAGCTGTACATACAGGTGTAGAGGGGTAGGTACAGCTGTGCATACAGGTGTAGAGGGGTAGGTACAGCTGTACATACGGGTGTAGAGGGGTAGGTACAGCTGTACATACAGGTGTAGAGGAGTACATACAGGTGTACATACAGGTGTAGAGGGGTAGGTACAGCTGTACATACGGGTGTAGAGGGGTAGGTACAGCTGTACATACAGGTGTAGAGGAGTACATACAGGTGTACATACGGGTGTAGAGGGGTAGATACAGCTGTGCATACAGGTGTAAAGGGGTACATGCAGGTGTACATACAGGTGTAAAGGGGTACATACAGGTGTACATACAGGTGTAGAGGGGTACAGACGGAGTAGCTACTCACACGTAGGCATGGTAGATGAAGGCCCAGCCTCGTGGTCTTTCCAGGACGTTGTACAAGAAGTTCTGCAGCCGCCTGTAGAGCGCATTTCTTTTGGGAGGTTTCTTACCTCCAGAGACGCTGCTGCGCTGCCGGCGAGGACCCTCATCGCCTCCTCAACAAACGTACATGCACACACACACACGCACGCACGCACGCACACGCACACACACGCACGCACGCGCACACACACACACACACACACACGCACAGCTGTAGTGCCTGAGGCTGGTTTTGTTTTAAGTTTTAATAAACAGTTGTTGTCAGGCCTGATCTCACACAATAAACTAAGAGCAGAGAAACGAAGCAGCCAGAGTAACAACCAGTGATCAAACAGAGAACTGAGCCATGACGGCTGGTGAGACAGGGACAGAGGAGACTCTCCGTCTGTCCTCCAGCTTCTCAGGTCCAACATGTGGAAGAAGGAACGGTTTCATTCTCAAGAGCCAAAGGGTGTAGATCTTGGTCCACTTCTTTCAGTGAACGTGGAACTCAACTCCACTTCTATGACCACAGATGAAGGCTGATGTGGAGAAGTTGATGATTTTGAGGCGTCTCTCTCTTCCATTCCACTGCTAGTGTTCACTGATGCTAAGCTAACTAGCGGTAAGCTGTAGGGGGGAGGGGTCTACCTGCTGGTGTGGCTGTGAAAATGACATTAACTACTACAGTAATACAAGACAAGAAGTGTCTCCCAAAAAACTTGACATGTTCCGTTAAAGTGCAGCTGAGACGTAAACTTGTGAAATGTTGCTGTCACAGCTCATTGTTTATTGTTTGTGTGATCAAACGTCACCCGGAACCGGGAGCGTTTGCGGTTCTGTGTCACGGGTCGGTGCCGCCAGCCAACACTTCAAGAATCCGTTTAAAGCAAATAAATCTTTAACTTCCGTTCCGGAACATCATGTCTACATTAACAAACAAAAAAAACCCGCATCAGATGCACCTGCTCTTATCACATGACGTCACGTATCTTAATTAAAGATATCTATTAATTACGTTACTAGCAACTGTGTGTGTGTGTGTGTGTGTGTGTGTGTGTGTGTGTGTGTGTGTTACCTGCTATCAGCAGAGCTCCGTCCCTGCTGGACTCAGTCCCGCCGGCCTCCAGACCCACGAAGCCGACCTTCAGCTTCTTTTGATCGGCCTGTGCTCCGGGGAACACCCCGCCGTTCCGGGATTTCTGCACCATGACGGAGAAACGCGACGCGCACCGAAGCTGCTGGTCTAGCGGGAGCCCGCTGGCGGAGCACCGGTGCCGGCCAGGCCTGGCGGGAGCATCGCTGCTGCGGGACGAGAGGACAAAGAGACGGTGGGAGAAGAATCCCGAAGAGAGACAGACGAGCTGCGGATGCTGATCAGCAGATTTATTTCTCCTCCTCACCGACTTCCCGCACAAAGAGGAAACAGAATGACGTCACTGACGTCTCATCTATCAAGTTCACTTGGATCAGATTATGGATTTGATCAGATATGAAGGAGCGCTGCTTCTGCCACTGCCAGATGTTTTTGTGTCATCCTTGAAAATCACTATGGTAACCGAGATTGGTAACCATGACAACTAGGGAAGAGGCAGCTGGACTTCTTCAAAACATCAGGCATGATAGGAGAGGAGGAGCTGAAGGAGACGGAGACAAGGAGGTGTTGAAGGAGAGGAGGAAGAGAATGAGAGGATAGAGTACAGAGGTGCAGGTGAAGAGGAGGCAGAGGTGGAGGTGTAGAGGAGGAGCCAAGGTGCAGGTGAAGAGGAGGCACAGAGGTGGAGTTGCAGAGGAGGAGCAGAGGTGGAGGTGTAGAGGAGGAGCTAAGGTGCAGGTGTGTAGGAGCTGCAGGTGAAGAGGAGGTGCAGAGGTGGAGGTGTTTAGGAGGAACAGTTGGAGGTGTAGAGGAACAGAGGTGGAGGTGTAGAGGAGGTGCAGGTGAAGAGGAGGCGCAGAGGTGGAGTTGTAGAGGAGGAGCCAAGGTGCAGGTGTGTAGGAGCTGCAGGTGAAGAGGAGGCGCAGAGGTGGAGGTGTTTAGGAGGAACAGAGGTGGAGGTGTAGAGGAGGAGCCAAGGTGCAAGTGTGTAGGAGCTGCAGGTGAAGAGGAGGCGCAGAGGTGGAGGTGTTTAGGAGGAACAGTTGGAGGTGTAGAGGAGCAGAGGTGGAGGTGTAGAGGAGGTGCACAGGTTAGTAATTAATGAATAAAAACATTCTTGTGCAGTTTTTTATTTGTGAGCGATCCAGGAGGGTCACAGGTTACTGTGACCTTTGACCTTCACTCCTGCTCATGTGACATTTGACACCCAGGAGAAATCCCCCTCCACCCTCAGGTCCCAAGGTTGAGGGCAAGCCCACTTCAACGGGAAGAAACCAGACTGACAGGACATGCTAGCTTCCTTAGCATGAGCTAAGAAAATAAGTAGAAAATTCCCACTGACAGGAGTTCAAGCTAATTGATCACTACATTGTAACAGTGGCGTGCAGCATTCACCGCCATTTTGGACTGAGACTTAAATACTAAACAAAGACACGCTGACTTCCTCAAGAACTTGACGCCATTTGACTCAACACTTTCCTCTCGCTCTTCTCCGTCTTTCCTTATATTGTATTTGACACATTCCTTCCATTCAAAATGGCGGCATTGCTGTCAGCTTCTTCACTCTTAATTTACCTCCAGCAGTGAGAGAATGAACGGAGGTTAACCAGCTGATTCAAACACACACTTGACTTTGTTTATGGTGAATAATGCAAAGGGTCGCTGTGGTGTCCCGTGTGAGGTCAAAGGTCATGGGTTATGAAATAGGGCGCTGTAGAAAGCAGGCTCAGAGCGGTGGCTGCGGTAGCGAAGGATGATGTCACTGATCATGTGCTTTCTTTTGATGTGTGGGGGCGGGGCCGAGTCACTCTCCAACCGTCGTCGAAGGAAACAGTTGATCAGTGTCTCTCTGACCAAAATACCTGGTGGCCAAAAGTGAAGAGACAGACAGGTGAGACAGATAGATGGGTGAGACAGACAGATGGACAGGTCAGACAGACTTACCCAGGCTTCTCTTGCTGACTACACTCCCGTTGACCAGTGGAACGACCAAACTGAATTTGCTGGTAGAGTTTCCATGGAAACCGATCTGGTAGAGTCCAGTTTTCAGAGGGTGAATGAAGAGGAGCTGGACTTTTGAAGAACTGATGGGCAGAGAGGTTTGAGAGACAGACAGGTCAGAGACAGACAGGTCAGAGACTGACAGGTATCCCAGTGAGTTCAACACTCCTATTAGTGTGGATGTGTAAGGAAAACAGAGTCTTTGGGTGGCGTCTGGCGGCAAGAAGCTGTTGTCATGGAGTTCCGGCGGCGGGCGGTTCTACCTGCTCAGAGCGTCCGTGGTTTCCTCCGCCAGCAGCTTAGAAACGGGGAAACTCTCTGAAACACAAACATGTTGGTGATGCCTTGACAGAACTGTCACCCGCTGCAAGATGACGCGCCTGGACTGTGTTACGCTCCTGTGTGTCTGCAGCGATGTCACTGTTACGGTTACCGTGGCAACTATCCACTGCAAAGTGATGAACTGACACTCACTTGAGTGAACAATATGACAGCTGACTTGCACGTCACATCGATAGAGCAGAAAACTCTTGGAGTACATTGAACTACAAAAAACTACAAAGAGTGAACCAGAGCGAAGTATTAATACTGAAACCACAGAGGGATTTTTGCAGACAATCAATGACACAACCTTTCAAATACAGGAGCGACAACAAGGACTGAAGGAAGCTGAACGACTTCAGAGTCTTTTGTTGCAACGCTGACAAAAGTGGGAGAGAGAATCCAGCCTGGGCTCCACCTGCTGGGAAGATCTGAGGCTTCTTCCTCTGCCTGCCAGCCGTCCTTTCAAGCTCTGTAAAGTCGCCCCGTAGCTTAGCATGCTAACCATGCTAGCAGATGAACGAAGCTCTAGACAAGTCCAGTGAGGTGTTGGGTCTTAGTTTGTGGTGGTAGTATTCAATGAAGTTAGTTGTAGTGTACTGATGCAGTTCTCCAGTAGTACTAGTATTGAAGCTCAGTTATCAGTATCAGTAACGATGCAGTGTCATACCAACGTCTTCCAAGAGTTCCACCCAAACGATGACAAATGAGGACACAGAATGGGAAGATTTCATGGCTTCACCCCGGGAAGTCTGGACAGGGAGGAAGATGCATGAGATAGGATCAAGACAGACAGACAAGTTAGAGACAGACAGGTCAGACAAGCTTTTATTCTGAAGGCTACACTGTGGGTTCAGGGCGGTGCTTTGGCTGACCTCTGACTTCCTCCGTGGCCTGGATGCTGGCTCCTGCTGCGACTCGTCCTGACTGCTGGACCAATGTGCTGCCAGCAGAAGAAAAACATAGAAGTCAGCGATGGAGATGCGGGGGGTGTACCAGGAAGCAACGCAGGGTTTTCTGAACTACAAAGATGGAGGGTCTGTCAGGAGTTGCAGGGTTTTAGAGATCGATAAAACCCTGTGGTCCCTCCTCACGAGCTCCTCCATGAATGACTGGGAATGATTGACAGGTGTGTGTTCAGACTGAGGCTATCGATCGGGAACGAGGACGTTTCCAAAAACACAACATATTCAGACTGACTATGTGACGATGATGATGGGACGATGAAGGTGATCCTTGTCAGCGCGTCTGCGTACATCAGGACAAACTTCTCGCCGTCAAACACGCCCCCTCCACTCTCACCCAGGGCAGTGAGGAATTCTGGGTCACAGAAAACAACCAGTCAGTGACCTCAGGTAACCTCAGACAGCTGACAAGTCATGTGATCAGAACACTAACCTGCGTTGTGGGTTCTGGTCCTGTCTGGCTGTGGATGACCAGCTTCTGCTGGCCAGCCGAGAGTTGACAGGAAGTCCAGGAAGTGAGAGGAGACGCTGCAGCTGGACGCGACGTTCTTCAGGATCTGCACAGAGAGCGTTTGTTTTCTTCACCTCAACATTCCTGCTGCTGTCTCTGGTTTCTAGACATGTTGTTCTCAGTTCCCCTGGTCTGGGATCAGGTGTGCAGCCACTGTGACCACAGTTGGTATTTCAATAGAAACAGAAAGGTGAGACTGAAGGTGTATTGTGACCTCATCAGCTGTCCTCTGTCCTGCTCTCATGTAGAAGATGAAGGCGGAGTCACGGTTTGTGGACGGCAGCTGGTCCAAATGTCTCAGATCCTCAGAGAAACCTGGCAGAGATGAGTCCAGAGAGACCAGCTGGGCTGGGACACCCCTAGTACCCGGGTCCTACAGAGACAGACACAGAGAATCTGACGGGTGGGAGAGACAGACAGGTGAAACCGAGAGCGAGGAACAGGTAAGACAGGCTCCATGCTTCACCTTCAGAGTCTCAGGGGTCAGCAGGCCGAGATGTGAAAGGAAGAGTCTTGCTGTCTGAAAGTGATTGGCAGGAGCTGGTGGCCTACAAGTTGTCATGACGACTGATTGGCTGTTCCCCCATGGTCGAGCCTCCACCTGCGTCTGCCTCCTCAACGTTGCTCGCAGACCCTCCACCTGCTGCTGCATCTGTAGACGAGGATGCAGGTTGGACTCCTGCAAGCTCTGATTTGAATGTTGGGCCGATTCTGGACCAGAAGAGTGATCAGGTTCTTGGCTTGGACCAGGAACTCACCTCACCATCGACGGCCTCATGGAGAGCTGGAATACTCCGATCTGCTTTAACCAAAGGAACTCTCTCAGCGCTTTCATGTATGACCCCACATGGTATCCCAGCATCCTCCGGGCCTGCAGCGGCGTGTTCTGGCGTCAGCGCTCGATGCAGGCTGACAGACGAGACTGAACACTGATCCGAAGCCTGTGAGACACTCCAGCTTTGTTTATATCCACCGTTATTATCACATATTCTATCTACGCTGATGTCACCGCACCTGAGTGTGTGTTCGTCCTTCGCGAGGCTGCAGGTGGAGCTGTAGAGTCCAGGCGCGACGACCAGATGGGCCTCGGATCAGCACCGTGAGCGCCGGACATGCTGCATGCAGCAATCACTGATTAGTCATTACAGCGTCTCAGACTGAAGGATTCATAGGTTTGAGGGCCGCTGGGTTCTGACAGTCTAACGCTTCAGTAGATGAACAGATAAACGGAGCAGAGCAGCAGGTGATGCGCCATGCAGGAGTTTTCCTGACGTCACTGATTTATGTGATGCAGTTAGATGAGATCAATGTCCCGTCTGACACGGAGACACAGAAACCAAGATTTGTCATGATCCACAACGAGTGGGATCAGACGGGAAACAGACACTTGTGACGTCTGCAAATTGGGAAAGAAAGAACGGAGCTGAAAACAAAACGAGCCGCTTAGCCAGCCGACACTGAAAGAGACTTTGGGGGGGTGACAGCCGTCGTCGCCAGGAGCAACTCTGGGATTCCGGCGTCTTGTGGAGACTCGATCTCTGACTTTCTGCTCCTGCCACAGCAAATATAAAACCACCTGATCCTGTGAGATCTGGGTTGGGTCGCTGGATCCTAGTTCCCAATCCAGTTCTCCAGTGTGTGGCTCTTCTACATTATGGCTAGAACAGTACATGTAGGGTACTGGAGTACATGTAGGTACTGGTTTTTGTTTGTGCTCCCATACCCTACCCTGTTCAGGTCCTGGCGGGTGTTCCAGCATGGCCAGGATCACGGACGTGTCCACCACAAAATATCGGAACTTCTTCTGTCTGTCACTCATACTGCAGCAGCCAATCAGAGCATCCTCATCCAGCGAACCTCCAGCAAAGGGACACGCGCCTGAAACCTGCATCACACTGAGACATCAACACAAATCATATTGGTGAGACCTTGTGGATCCAGTCAGCTGCACCAGGCCTGAACCAGAATCTCATCACACGTGGTCTGTTTGGAGTTTGGACTGTGGACTGAATCGTTGTTCAAGAACTGTCCGGAGGAGTCAAAATGTTTTCATTGAAACAGTTTTGCATGATAGTGGAGGACCAACACGGGTCCCTCTGCTCTTGATTCAGCCTCCAGGACCAACATGACCTCAATGACAGAACCTTTGCTCTCATCTCTCAGTGTGTTGTTGTTGTCATCACCAGCTCAGCGTGGCCTCCGCTGCCTCCTTCACCCTCTGAGAGGCCGGGTTCAGTTCTTTTTCCTCTTTACATGTCACTTCCTGTTCCTGTCTGGACTTGCTGCCTGCAATGCCCAGTTCCACAATCTCCAGGACCTCCGACAAACACGCCTTGACACACACACACACACACACACACACACACACACACACACACACACACACACACACACACACACACAAAAGTTAGACATTACCACAATAAAAAACGATTTTGATTTTTAGTTACTAGTTAAATGTTAGTAAGACATTAGTAACCTGGCAGTTAATCATATGTTACCAGGTGGTCAGTCAGTGGTCACCTGGTGGTCAGTCAGTGGTCACTTGGTGGTCAGTCAGTGGTCACCTGGTGGTCAGACAGTGGTCACCTGGTGGTCAGACAGTGGTCACCTGGTGATCAGTCAGTGGTCACCTGGTGGTCAGACAGTGGTCACCTGGTGGTCAGACAGTGGTCACCTGGTGATCAGTCAGTGGTCACCTGGTGGTCAGACAGTGGTCACCTGGTGGTCAGACAGTGGTCACCTGGTGGTCCAACATGGTGGGGTGTTGCGTTAACCAGGTGTTGAGACAGCTAAATGCTGCGACGATGATGGAGTGAAGGTCCCTGGAGTGAAACGGAGGAGGGCGACTGCACTGAAACACGATGTAACGACAGATTGCACTGACAGCCTCCCGCTTCTCTGACTCCTCAACTCTCAGCTCCACCTGCAGGACATCAGGACAGGTGGTTTAGACCCTGAACCAAAGGGTGGTTAAGTCACTTCAGGTAGTATGTGTGTTGTCCACCTTGGCCAGTCCTCCCAGTACTTCCAGTACAGAGAAACAAACAGCTGAGTCGTTCCTCCAGTGTGACGTCAGACGTTGCGTCAGCAGACACACAAACTGAACCCACAGAATTCCCGCTGGGTCCGACTGGATGGCTGGTTACCACGGCAACAGATGGGGTCAGGCCAAGTTACATCACATGACAAGCGTATCTCTTGAAATGATAAAACTCACTACTGGCTCGTCTGGTTTGACGGGTTCCCTCAGAATGCCCGGATCTACTGGATCCAGCATTCTGTGACTCTTGTGCCTGCAAACACAAACTGGGTTTCATTTCTTAATAGTTCATGATGACAAAAGAAACCCAAACTGTCAGGCTAAAGGAGAAGCTCCCTAGGAGGAGGAGAAGGAGGAGGAGGAGGAGGAGGTGGCTCCACATCAGCTGCTCCTCTGAAGAGAGTCAATACGTTGCGATAACCTGCCACGAACAGAGTCCATACATCCACTGTGCCATAAAGCAGCATCTGCATCGATGCCGAGAGCTCGTCGAAGATCTGAGTTCACTGGAAGAACATGAATCATCTCTTCTACCTTTTTTACATTTGTAATGACACCTTTTTAAGGTTTCAGGTTACAGGTGCCAATCGATCCATTGCATTCAACATAAGGGAATAATAAGTTGATGGGAGATAAACCACAAATTCACACTGCTGACCTATCAGGAACAACTGATGCCAGCGGGCTCGAGCAAACATGTCTGAGGTCTACTGGGGTTTTCAGATGTCAGTAAAGGTCAGTAAAGGTCAGTCGACGCACCTGCTGAGTTTGCCCCGCAGCCTCGAGCAGAGCGGAGTCCTGGACCAGGTTTAAGGTGGCCGCTACACACAAACACAATCACAAGCACCAGATCCTCCATCATCAGGTCAACGCAGTCAAGCAAGTCAAACCCTGATAAGACGTGAGACATCAGCTTCAACTCACCCAGCAGGGTCTGTATGTTGGTGCTGTGAGTCTCTGTCTGCAGAGCTCCCATCAGAACTTTGATGAGGCGGGCCCTCAGAGACAGGAAGCTACCTGCTGTGACATCATCATCGCTGAACTGCCCATTCAGTAAAACCTAGACACAAAGGCCCGAATGTGTTTGTTGTAATTATCATGAAGGATCGTTGCAGAAAAACACTCACCTCTGATTGGACTGAACCGAACTGCAGAGGGAGGGGAACCAGGGTCAGCAGGATGAGGATGGAGGCTCGCCTCAGATTCACCAGACTCACAAAACTCTTAAACCTCAACAGGTCCCTGGGGAGCAGGTGGAGGTTTAGTTTAGTTTCATGTCTCTCATCAACCTAACTGACCATCTGAGAGGGGAAAACTCCACTCATGCTGGGATGAACGAGCCTCGAGCCCAATATCAAACATGGCCACCTCACCCCGGTTACACCCCTTAATACAAACTCAAGTCTTCACATTAATAAGCAACTTTTCCTGCCCAAATATGGGCTGGACCGAGTCGACCCACTAGGAAGAGGACACCAAAGGGTGGAGAAACATGTAATTTCCTGTTGTCACAAGGTGGTGCTAAAATTCAAGGTCTTCCCTCAGCCCATTCACCACCCCTCCAACTTATAAAACACCGCACACATGACCTCCGTCTCAGAGGTAAAAATGCTGGCTGTAGGCTGGCTATAGTATCTGTAGTGACTGTAATACTTGCAGTACTTGTACCTGTCAAGCAACACCTTCTCTAGAGCTGAGATGAAGGGTGGGAGCAGCAGGTTGACACCTTTCAGGTCACAACAGAACAGACCAGGCGAGTTCAGGAGAACGGAGGCCAGAAGACGAGGACGCATCTCCTCCGACACTTGGAGACCCTGCAGGAGAACCCGGTAGAACCTGGACATTGGACAGAGAACACAAGAACACAGCTGAGTTATTGGTCACATTATTTTGATTTCTTTCACTACAATAAGATAAAGTAAAACAAAGTAAACAAAGAGAAGATATTTGACATGTTACAACGTCCCGTATGAATGTGTCCTCAACCAGGTCTTCACCTCGATTACCAAAGTTACCACACAGTTAAAAACCAAGGTTAAAAAATTAGGAACATGGCACCTGGCAAAGAGACTCCAGTACCCACAGAGAGACACCAAAGACTCCATATATGTACCTGGACAAGTAGACAGGTAGGATGTCCTCCGCAGTTTTCTTGCAAGCAAAAATCCTGCACAGCGTCCCACAGGCCTCAGCCTGGCCCGCCACCCACCTCTCTGACATCACAATGACATCACACAGTGTTGATAGAGGAGGAGAGCTATAATTATTGAGCAATAGTATCGCGAATAGTTTGCAGTGGTAGCAAAGGCTGTAGCAGGTGTAGTAATGGTATACCAAGTGTAGTGATGGATGTAGTAATGGGTGTAGCAGGTGTAGTACAGAGTACTGTACCAGAGAGACTGGAGTCTGTGTTGATCAGCGCAGCATCAAACAACCAGGAGCCAAACAGGTGGAGGAGGGAGTCTATGTTACACCTGAGGGGGGACAGGGAGGGTCGCGGCGAGGAGCTGAGGATAGACGAGGGGGGAGGGAGGAAGGAGGAAGACGTTCCGTGGTGAGGGGAAGAAGACACCTGAGGACAAGAGACAGGTGGAGTCCTCATGGGTCGCTGACACCAACGCCAGACTTGACACAGAGACACAAACAACCACCTACACACTGGTGTACCGTCACAGGCCTGCCGGTTGCCTTGGAGACATTCGCTGTCTTCTGCCTTCTGTTGTGTGGAGGGGGGGAGGTGGCTGAGGGGGGAATGCTGGGCAGGCTCATGTTCACAGGTGTGGGCGGAGCACTCCCAGAACGTGGCCGAGAAAGACCTGAGGAGCGCAGATTTCTGCTCTAATTATCTACCAATTACATCAGGGCATGGGGTTGGGTGGGCGGAGCTTACCATAGGAGGGCAGGCGGTCTTTGAACGGGCTGCGGGTCATAGCAACACCTGGAGACAATCAGGTTAAAAGAAGAAGAACCTGAAACTCACATAAGACCATCAGAGCTTTTTTCAGATCAATGAGAGCAGTAAAATCAACAGGAATCACTTTCCCCCCACAGGTGTGACAAGAGCCACCCGGGTCCCCGAGGTCATCAGGTCACAAGGATTTAGACCTTCTAACCACCGGACCCCTGGATCAGGTGGTTGGGATCGCCTTTCCAAGGAGCTCAAGCAGGCTGGTCAAAAACTAAAATCCACTGCTGAGAGAGAGGGTTCATTCTTAAAGAGGAATTATGTTCGCCCTCACCAAACCTATCAATTATTAAAATATTGGGGAATAATTTGATATTTAACGACTTTGTTCTTGTGACAAAATGTGCATTAGCAGACATTTACAGGCTTGTTTCTGGTGACAAAACCGGTTCCTGAAATGTGGGATAATTTAATTGTATTTAGTACATAAAGCATAAATCCAGGCAGTTTGAGAACAACTGAGTGCTGGGTGGGTATCGGGTGAGTGCTGGGTGGGTACCAGTGAGTGCCGGGTGGTGACGGGTGAGTGCTGGGTGGGTATCGGGTGAGTGCTGGGTGGGTACCAGTGAGTGCCGGGTGGTGACGGGTGAGTGCTGGGTGGGTATCGGGTGAGTGATGGACAGGTACCAGCGAGTGCCGGGTGGTGCCGGGCGAGTGCTGGGTGGGTACCAGTGAGTGCCGGGCAGTGACGGGTGAGTGCTGGGCGGACACCTGCGAGTGCTGGGCGGACACCAGCGAGTGCTGGGTGGACACCAGCGAGTGCTGGGTGGGTACCAGCGAGTGCCAGGCAGTGACGGGTGAGTGCTGGGCGGACACCAGCGAGTGCTGGGTGGGTACCAGCAAGTGCGGGCGGACGCTGGGGGACCTCTCCAAGTTCCTCAAGAAATGGTGACGTAGTTTATTCACACAGGGCGATGATATCTTTTAGGTACTCAAATCTAAAAATGTGTCTCTAACTCAACTTGTCTCAACTGGCAAGTGATTTTGAAGCGAACTGTAGAAATTTTGTAAGATGAGAAACGCCAGTTGATTGTTTTTAATATCCAGAAAGGAAGGCTAACTTAGGCGGCATCCGTGAAGATGATGGAGGCAGAAACAGCTGAGGCAAACACACCTAAGTCACATATCAATGTACCAACACAGCTTGGACACCTGGACATTGCCTCTGGAGGAAGCGGGAATCGAACCAGCAACCCTCAGGTCATCACTTTTACCTCCTGAGCTACGCCACCCCCTTGTGACTCTGCAAACACAGGGTCAAACCTGAAGGTCCCTCTCCAACCCCACCAACCCTGCTTCGTAGCCGGGGCCCCCTGGTGGCTCTGCTGTCTGGGGACAGTCACCTTGCTTCGATCAGCTCAATGATTGGTTTGATTGGGTCTGTTTATCTGGTTTACTGAGAGAAGGCAAGCGGTCTCTGAAATGAGTCGCCGTTGTCAATCCTGGAAAAGACAACAAAGGCAACATAAACAGCAACAGTCAAAACAACAACGTGTCTGAAGAGGATAAGACCAGCAGATAGAGACCCCCCCCCCCCATTGTGCTACAGAGCCCCGGTGCCCCGACAGATGGCTAATGGTTGGTGGTTTATTGAGGACTAGAGGAGCGACTGCTGCTACTCATCATGAGGAGGAAGAGGATTCCTGCTGGACACCAGCATCCTGGACCTGAGCTAGCTGATGCTAACACTTCCCACCTACTACCAGCCACTGGGCTAAACTAACCCATACTGGACCTGAGCTAGCTGAACCAGAATATACACATAGAAGGAGCTGCAGGGAGGCTGAGAGAGGGAGACAGGACAGGAACCTGAGCCATCTGAGTAGCTTTGGGTGTATACCTACTACAACATCTAAGCTAACCAGCACTCAGTTGTCTGGTGGAGGTCTAGGGAGGAGAGGCTCCGGGGAGGAGAGAGGGGTCCCGATCTGTTTGTCCGACTGTTTTTACAGGTAGTAGAGTAGCAAAAATGTACCGGTGCTGGAGGGCAGCTGCTCTGTTGGTTCCTTGTTGATCACAGTTAAGCCTGCAGAAACACAAGTCACAGTTAAGTGCATAGTGAGACAGATATTGAACTACATTCTTAGAGCTAAAACTTCATAGTACTACTGTGGCAGATCTCATCTGGGGCTTCTGTTGACATGTGACTGTTTTGCATGCCGCATAAAACACGACGCAAGAAAGATGTTGAAGAAGTGAAGCCACTGGAAGAACTTGCAACTTTGTGGAGATGAACCCAAACAAAGCTAGCAAATCACAAATGCACTGCTAGCGTGACTGATCACCCGGAAACTGCAAGTCACTGTGGAGCCGTTGCACTTACAGGGATCATTTGATTTGCAATGCATTATGGGGTGAGTAGTTGTGATAATTACGTGCACAGTCTTTGACATTTGCCTTTTTTCATCTTTTTTAATGCCTTTTTGTGCCAAATTTAATACTTTGCAGTCATGACTGATCTACTTCCTTGTTTGCAGTAGAGCTCGATTGACCTTTTGATGGTCTGGCTGCTACCTGTGTGACCATACAGTTCAGAGGTCGCAGTAGGGGTCATGTGAGTGCCAGCGTACCCAGAAAGGCATCAACAAGTGTGCCGACTACTCTCATGGCTGTGAGGAAGATGTGCGGCAGCTGAGCATCTCCTCCTCTTAACATCTCCTCCTGGGCCAGAGGACTTGAGCTGTCAACCAGCAGACGACTGAGGTCCGCTGGGTTCCTGAGAGAGGGGCAGGGACTGGTGCTGTTAGCAGAAAACACTTCACATCTTCATGTGGAAAAAGAAAGATGTTTGTTTGAAATTTTAAGGATGGTTCAGGGAGATCTGAGTGCTGATGAGCTTTACAAAACCATGTGTGCTACCTGAGCATGTGCAGGAACCTGAACCAAGTCTGCGGGACACGTTTGTTGTCCAGGTCTGCAGGGATCAGTGCCGCATCTTCCTCTGGGACGGTAAAGGAAGGGAAAAGCGGACCGAAACTCAGCAGCAACAACCTGAAGGCGCAACACACCTGCGTGGTTATGACCAAGATGTAAGATAATGGACAGAATAAAGAGTGTTCTGATGTGCTGACCTGGAGGTCAAAGCAGCTACGACTCGGCTCCACTGTTCCACAACCACAGGCTGATGTCTCCAGCTGCTCACCATCTGCCTGCAGGTCTGCCACAACGACCGTGACGGGAAACACCGGGCACAAGACAGCAGCCAAACCTCCAAGAGGACCTCCATCGACAGCTGAGACAGCTGCTTTGATATGGCTCCTGCAGAGAGAGAGAGAGAGAGAGACGGGTGAACAACAGACAGGTAAGGACAGCCACAAAGGGGCAGAGTCTCCTGCTCACCTGCAGTGGTGGGTGGGGCCAGAATACTGTGGTTGATGCGCAGCAGGAAGTGTATCAGGGTCTCCCAGGTGTCCCGGGTCATCAGGGTGCTCTTCCTGGCCATTGATTGAACTGCACGCAAAACTTGCTGACAGAGAGACAGGTAGACCAGGCTGTACTGGTCCGACCTGAGGAGGACAAGCCAGTTATGATGAGGACAAACAAAAGAAAATCCATCAGGGTTCGACAGCTGACCAGTGTGAAGAGCTCTGATTTGGTCATTCTTTTGCTTCTAAACGCACTCTGGGACACCAGGTAACATCAGGAGATCTTTTCTCCTTTGTAAATCTTTAGCGTCCAAGTTTACAGGGATCAGGAAGAGCAAAGTGATCCACAAACTCACATTAACTGACCACAAAAGAACCAGCTAGAGAATCTGTGGATCTTCCTTAATGTGCGGTCACAAATAAAAAGAACAGTGAGTCCGAACTACAGGGCCTCTTGGATCCAAATGACATGAAGACCCCAAAAAAGATGAACAAGCCAACTAGAGAACATCTGGGTCAGGGTTCCTAGAACTTGTGACTCCACCACAGGACCACAAGAACATGATAGAAGATCATCTAAAAAAACCTCACAGAAGGTCTAGGATCAGTGGGGCAGTTTACCTGAACTCGAACAGGTTGTGCAGGTGTCGAAGGATCTTCTGGACGTACATGTTTGGCTCTCTGATGATGGGCGGTGGGATGGAGTCTCTCTGGGAGACCAGGGACATCAGCCAATCAGTGTAGACATCCACACAGTGTTTGACAGTGTCACAGTCCAACGGGAGACTCAGACCGTAGCACAACACCTCCATTGTCCACTTCACCTGGACAAACAAGTGCAGCAATGTCACCGATGCAGCCTCTTCACTGCCCCTGTAGTTAGTCTAGAGGTAGGGCAGGATCCAGGTTGCAGGCTGGTACGGGGTCCAGGGGATCGGTTCAGTTCAATCAAAGTCCTGTACAAGGTTTGTTTGGGCGATCGTACTCATGTGCATTAAAGTCCACCAAACAAGTTGAGAAGGACTTTGTTGGTGGTGACTGGACCTCAGGCTAGGAACGAAAAATAAGGAAATCCTCAGTTTTTACTGAACTTGATTTACTATCTTTTTTCCTTGTTGAAAAATAACTATCGATGACAAAGACATTACTAATCCAAGGGTTTATTATGCATGACCTCCCAATGTGGAGGTTGGCCCGTGTGTTCCCCGTCAGAGCTGTGCTCACGTTGGTGCTGCTGTCTGCTGCCAAACTAATGGGTCTACTTCAGCCAGGTTCCGGGAGCAGATGCACATCTTCCAGCTAAACGCATCACTCTCCACCACGCCACGTTGGTGATTGGTTATCAAGCTGGCCAGTTATCCAGGCTCAGCTCCGCCCCTTTCACGTGAACATGCACAGGCTTGATGCAAGTTGATAACCATCATGGTGCAGGAAGAACATAAAAGTGAAAACATCAGCATCAAGTCAGCAACGAGATAAACTCTCCTAAACTCAGACGACACTGAACGATGTATACAACGGCTGTTCCCGTGGGTCCGTGTGTGGCACGTTCTCCAAATACTCACAGAACTGGGGTTCTGTGAGTCAGTTCACATTCTGGGTGGAAATCATTTTTCTTACTTAAACTCAGCAGGAGCCGTAACAGAAGTCAATGATTTCCAAACTGTTGGCGAGGCTCTGTTGACCAAACTGAGCACTGATTACAGAACAGCACTGACTTGTTTACACACACACACACACACACACTGACACACACACACACACACACGCACACACACGCACACACACACACACACACACACACACACACACACACACACACACACACACACACACACACACACACACCTGTTTGTCCGTGAGCAGAGGACTGCAGGTGTCGGAGTTTCCCAGGCTGACTCCCAGGGGCTTTACCACAGCGACAGCAACATCTTGGCCCACAGAAGGCGGGAAGGAGCTGAGCACACTCACATAACTCCGCCCACTGGGAGGTGATTGGTCCATGACCTAAGAATCCTGCTCACCTGAGTGAGAGAGACAGGCAGAACATTCTTTGCAGCTCCCGTGGGTCCCAGCCCAGAGGTTGAGAAACTCTGATATACAGTGTATATGATCAGTTAATGAGTTCACATCCTCATCTAGGAACTGGAAATCAGAGTCAGTGCCACCCTGCATGACCCAGTCCTGTCAACACGCCGCTTATTTTGGATATTTAATCAACAGAACCACAAAATACGTGCTACCTGTTGATGTTCAAACTTATTTAAAAGTCTAAGAATAACAAACATTTTTATGTTGCGCAGGCAAAATTAGAAAAAAATGTAATTGAAGTGTAAGAAGTACTTTCCCCTCTCCTGTGACCCCCTCCCCTCCCGTAACCTATGCCACCTGATTTCTCAAAGGCTTTTTGACAGTAAAGCTTCAGGGTAAACTTTCCCCATTTGCTCTAGGAATGCAGGTACTTCCTTGTTCCCTGCAGATCTACAGTTAAAAGATGGGAGGAACCATCAGGTGGGAGGGGTCAACATGTGGGAGGAGCCATCGGGCATCAATTGTTGCGGGATGTTGATGACATCAGACCTCAAACTGGTTCCATTCCTACGGACGTGAACTTCAGAGGTGAAATGGCTCAGAGAGAAGTTCAGCTGGTCAGAGGATCCATCTGCTGTTCCGTCTGTCTGGATCTACTGAGGGATCTGGTCCCTGTTCCCTTTGGACACAGCTACTGCATGACCTGTATCAAAGGCTTCTGGATGGAAGAGAGGAGAAGAAGACTTACAGCTGTTAGCAGCTGTAGTGGAGGAGCTGGAGGAGACTGGACTCCCCGCTGGTGGAACCCTACAGGAAGCTGCAGGAGAACGTCTGCTGTGGTCAGGAGAAGGTGATGGCGATGTTCTGTGGCTCTGATCAGCAGTGCATCTCTACCTCTGTCCTGTGGACGAACACAAAGGCCATGATCTCATGCAGCAGAAAGACGCGAGAGGCAGAAAGATCTGGAGGAGAGTCGACAGACGATCCAGTGGAGAATCCAGGACAAGGAGAAAGAAGTGGAGGAGCTTCAGCAGGAGGCGAAGGACATCAACATCTCTGCTGACTTAGCAGTGGACGAGAGTGAGAAGAGCTTCTCTGAGCTGATCTGTCTGATGGAGCAGAGACACTCTGACGTGAAGCAGCAGATCAGATCGAAGCAAGAAGAGAGTTGAGTCCAAGCCCTTCAGGAGAAGCTGGCGCGGGAGATCAGGGAGCTGAAGAGGAGAGGTGCTGAGCTGCAGCAGCTGTCTCTCACTGACCAGAGCAGCCGGTTTCTCCAGCGTCTCCCCTCACTGTCCCAACCCAGAGAACCTGGAGACCTCGGCGCTACTTTGAGGACGTGAGAGCAGCTGTGTCACAGACCAGGGACCAGCTAGAGAAGCTTCTGAGAGAGACGGACACCAACGTCTCACCGGCTGGGACTCTGATTCCTGAGTCTTATTCCAGACATCCTGCATCCTGTCGTATCAGGTACCCTCAGTTTCTGTTAGCTTAGAGCTAAATAAACGTGGCTGGCTCCTTCTGTAATCTGGAGTCACAAAGAAGTGATGAGGAAGGAAAAACATCTTCGTGAGCTTGAGACTTCTGCTACTCACACCTGCTGGGTCAAGTTGTACATTAATGATGGAACTCTGTGGTTCCCAAACTTTTTCAACTCAAATGTGAGCAGCGACGAGGTTTTTCTCCGGTTGAGTCTAATCAGTAACAGCAGGAACTCAGCCGACCTTCAGCCGCCACTGACAGAACAGTTCCTTCACTGTGTTTACGCTTGCTCCTGATTCACCTTCAGGACGAGAACTCAAACCTTCACAGCTTCAACTTCATTTACTATTTTTGTTCAAATGGACACAACCGTGTTTCTTTGATTAAAAGTATCGCATTTTTCTTTTAAGTTTAACAAACAAAGAGTACATCAGAATGATGAAGTTCTGTCTTCAAATCATTTGAGTTAGGAACTTGTACTTGAGTACAATAAATGAATTTCTTCAGAGAAACAAGAACTTGACCTCCAGAGTTCTCTGAACTGAAGCGTCCTACCTGTCAGACGTGAGTCCAGGTGAGCCAACACCTGCACGCGCTCAGAACCGCTCAGACAGTCTGGCCACTCAAAGTCAACGTGAACTTGAACTCACCTGCTGCTGCTGCCTTCAGGCTCAGCTGATACGGATAAGTTCTCCCTGAGCTGTGACTGTCAGGCGCCATGTTGCCGCTCCTCAGGTGTGTTTACAGTAAACACAAGCACATGCGACTGGAACAGATCCTTATTCAGTGCGTTTGCTCCTTCATGCAGTCACAAAAACTGCACGCATTGGTGAAGTCGTCAGGTGGAGGCTGACGACAACCTTCTCTGTAAAATGTCAGCATGAAACATGTTGGTTCTTCATCCAGGACAGTTGCAGAACACAAACCGGACCAGGTTCCGTTCGGCCAACTATAAGCAGACCACAGAAATCAAAGACAACAAGACCAAAGCCTCATTAAAGGCGAAAACTAAACCAAAATCAGCGACCAAGCAATTAAACAGGACCTCTGGAAGCCAATAAGGAGATGAGAAATTAATTAACAACAAAACTGGTTGATGAATCGACCAAAGGTCGACGCAGTTCTGGGTCGGGGAGGAGCAACACGTAGTAAATGAAAAACACCTCGTGTGTCACTTCTTCACACGCGTGGAACATCCTGCTGTGTTCTCATAGAACCAGTGTTCTAGCTTGGCGTGCTCTCACTGACCCTGGTACCTCAGGCGCATTGCAGGGGTCCTGACAGCAGAGGGCGCCAAACGCTTGAGGATGAGGAGGAGAAACCTCCAAAGAACCAACCTACACAGAGAACCTCTGAAGAGAACTGGCCTGGGTGGAACCCTGACATGAACAAATCACTTGACTTGCAAAAGAAGATGAAGGCAGCAGTGTGGGAAGTTTCCAAGTTCATTTGTTGGTGACACAACAAACACAAAACTGGCCCCTCAGGGGTGTGTGTGTGTGTGTGTGTGTGTGTGTGCGTGCTTCCTGAGTTCACCACCATGGCTTTCCCTCCTGCTTCACTTCTTCATGACTCCAGAATGTAGCAGCAGATGTCAGCTTCACAGGTCATGAGCAAACGTGCCAGGGGCCCCCGGATACGTGCCGCGGCCCCCGGGGTCCAGAGGGCCTGAGGCCAGAGCCTTGGTGTGACATAACTGGATGTGATCAAACGGATCCACTCCAGTTTAACAGAACCAACATCATCCATCATGACACCGTCAGGGAGCCTGCTCGATTCTCCAGGACGTCCCAGCCTGTCCATCATTCTGCACCCGGGGCCCCGTTCTGGTGGAGGAGGAGCTGCTGAACCCCTCTGTTCAGGTTCAGTCACACAGCTCATGAATCAGCTGAGAGACGAGCTGAAATAAAACAGCGCGCTGGGATCAATCAGCTCATCCTGATCCACTGGATCAGAACAGGACCAGGGGCTCGACGTGATCACTCAGCCGCTCAGCCACGGAGCTGCTGCTGGTGTGTTACTGGTCCTACTGGTCCACACTAAATATCCTTCAGGTGAATCAAACACAGAAGTTGACATTTGTGGTCACAACTGACTGACGAGAGCGGAGGAGCTGATCTGAATGTGTCGACTCATCATGGCGGCGTCGACGCTCCGCTCCTGTGTGATGGCCGCGCTTCCTCCAGGTTGTGTTACATAACATCCTCTGCCTGGGCTCAACACTCGCAGACACTCGGTACCTTGTCAGCAGCATCAAGTCTCCCTGAGCTTCCAGTGGGATCTGCAGGTAGCAGCAGCGGCGGCGGCGCCAAAGAAAACACGCAGAGTCGTCCATTTATGGAGCGAGAACGAGTGCTGGCCGTGTGTGTGTGTGTGTGTGTGTGTGTGTGTGTGTGTGTGTGGAGAGTTCAAACAAACTGTTAAGACCTCATTTCATTCCATATTGATGTGATTCAATATAAATTCAATTTTACAAAACAAAATCCATGTTCACAGACGTGTGCCTGATCCACACGGGCGCCTTCTCATGCTCCTCATGTAATATTGAGTGCAACACTTTTTCCTCCATGTAAACATTTGTTACGAAAAATAAACCAGTACGTAAAACAATGTGCTTATCAATGTCAGGATTTTCCAAATTAATACTGCATTGGAAAAATATGTATGTTAATCTACTGATGACTTGTGTTCCAGTGCAGGGGTCCTCCCTGTGGCCCCCAGCAGGAAGGTTGTGGGTGGAGCCCCGGCTGGCGCACGGGGTCTTTCTGGGTGGAGTCTGCTGGAAAGTATTTCTACTCCTGTAACATGACAAGGTATTTGTCATGTATTCCTTTATATAGTATTCATACTTAAGAGTACTTCCCACTTTTACTCCACCATATTTATCAGAACTTCTCAGGAACTTTGAGGAGGAGACACGTCCTGGCTTCTCACGTTTGTTTGTGGCGTTCGTTCAGAAGTGTGATGACGAGCCTGATGAAGACGTTTAATGTGACGGCAGTCAGCACGTCGAGTGATGCTGAACCACTACAGACTCCGAGGCGACCCAGAGAGACATGGTGGCCGCGTCGTGCACGTGCACGCCACCGCTGGCCCGTCTGGCCCAAACTAACCGGCTCACACTGTCTCTGAACTCCTGTTTTAATTGAGCTTTTCACTGCTGGAGCCTTCGCTGCTGCGTGAATACAAATATTTCCTCGACCCTTTGACTGCAGCCGGGGAGAGGCCAGGACGGCGGGCGGTCCCATCATTACTGTAACGAGCACAACTGGAGCCTGAATTATTGGGTAATGAGATAATGTGAAGTAGAAGCAGTTTCCCAGCAGGTGCTTGGGTCTGCTGTGGCTCCAGAGCTCCTCGCTGGCGTTCAGGACCCTGTGAGCTCGCTCTCATCTCATGTAGAGAGACGGCGACAAGCCTGAGGCAGAGGACACGTCTCAGTGAAAGAGACGCAGCAGGCCGACGATGCAGCAGCAGGAAACATGAACAAAAGTGTCCTGCTATACCAGACGACAGCTTAGCTGCTGTTAGCCGTCGGGCTCCGTTAGCTTCCAGCTAAACTACGTGGTGGGCTCTTCCTGCATTCTGGAGTCACTAAGAAGTGATGCAGGAGTTTGTAGTGGACGGATAAAAACACTATTAGGATGAAGTTTCACCTAAAAACGACCAGTTTAAGAGTGAAGTTCATCTTTCTGAAGCATTCAAACGATGTAATTCGGCATTTTTGAGGACATTTTATTGTGAACTGGAATAAATCAAGTCCAGCTGCTTCAGCTATTTTCAGCCAAATGCAAACAGAGTCTGGTTTTGCGAGCGCCAACGATCCCACAGACCACAGCAGCCTCCCCCGCAGCAACGACCGGGCTTCGTACCCTCTGCTGCGTTTCAATAGCAAGCTGCTGAAACCACCTTGAATTTTTAATCACAGGTGTAATCTATGCTGGGCGTGGCTGTCATAGAGGTTACCGCGGCAACCAGATGTTGTGGGAACTGATATGATGCAGCAGTAGATCTGTACTGTCACGTATCTGTCACTCATTCATGGGTCGATCACTTCCAACAGTTGTGTGACATCACTCAAGGGTTCTGGGTTTTTCTGGACCAGTGTTTCAGGGTGTCCAAGACCATGTTCAGACCCGGCCCGGTGCTACGGCTCCTTCGGGTTCTCTCATCAGCTGCTGTGGTCAGGCCTCAGAACTTGAACCAGAAGTTAAGCAACATTTATTTACAACAAAGAGGGATAAATCTTGAACTAATGTCAACACAATGTGATGTCACGCTGCGGCGGCCAATCACGTCAGCTGGGTTTGTCGTGAGTTACAAGGATGCGAGATTCCCTAGAGTGGCGTTAATCATCGGGATCCTCACCTCCAGCCTGGATTCCCTGCGTCGGGCTGCAGGATTCCCAGTAATCAAGCTGTACGAGGTCGTACCCTCCACACAGGCACCTCCTGGCAGTCCTCTCCCCTCCTCCACGCCGGCTGCGCTCAGCCTCCCACCCTGCTCAGCTGAGCCCACCGCCTTAACCCCTTGCCTCCCAGTCCATCAGTCGATTTCTGCCTCTTCATCTGCAGTGCTGCCCTGTGGGCGGTCACCTGGGGTGCGTCCACCTGCAGGTGGACACAATCCTCATTTAGAGGCTGAAGCAGGAGTTCAGCCAGGGGAGGACCGAGCGGTGGACACTGCTCTTGACTTCAGGTTTTTATGAATGCAATCTTGTTCCTGTTCTCTGTGAGGTCAAGTCTGCGTTTATGTGTTAGCATACAAGGCTGCTGAGCCACAAGACAAATGTCAGCTGACGATAAAGTACCGCGTCATTTCATGTAGACAGTGGACACAATGTCACCCAGCAACACAGCCCTTGAGCGCGAGTCCAGTTCCTAAAGTTTCAAGTTCTGAAGGTGTTTCTGACCATCTGAGACGATCCCGTCGACCCACGAGACGAAGGCTAAGACGCTATAGCTAACGTAGAGGGCCTTTCCTCCTCTGGTTCTGTCCACCAACTTAAGACCTTTTTTGTCACAGTTCAAGAACCTTGATAATGTATTATATGTTCCTCAGTGTTCCATGATGTTCTATGGTCTATGATGAGGAACTCCCGCCACCTTGTGGTCAATGTAGGATTTAAAAATAGTGTTGTCTCTGGTTTTCAAATTGTCAACAGTCTTAGCAAGCAGATAAAAATCGAGACAGACAGAAGGAGGGAGAAGTCGCGTCTCACACGGCCGTCGCCTCTGGAGGGTCACATGGCTGCTGGGAGGGAACCAACCTGGGAATATTCACCCTTCATACCTGGAGAGCAAGAGAAGAGCAGAGGCGGACGCATCTCTCTCCCTCCACAGCCACCAGCCACAGCTGAGGTCGCCATGCTGCTGCTGACCAACCCACAGAGGTCATCCCAGGGTCACGACATCAGCGCTCTCAACTCCAGCAGGACCCGTCAAGCGGTTCTGGAATCACAAACTGTCGGTGATCGGACCTCCTGTCTCCCGCCAGGTGCATTCTCGTAGTTGTTGTAAGTCTTCAATTGTTGGTCCTGTTGTCTCATGTTCTTGATGTCCTTCACCTTCATGTCTGTGGAACATTTTGTAATTGGATGCGCCTTAAATAAGTATTTATCACTCTTATTAATTATTAATTTGTCATGGCCACTAGATGGCAGCGGTACCTTCACACCACCGAAGTCGTGATGCAGCCCTCCAGAAGAAGACCTATCAGGGAGTTTTTCGTGGGAAGAGTGTCTCATTTTTCGTGTGTGTGTGTGTTTCTAACCCACGAGGCCACATTTTTATTTTTAAGCCATAGAAGCTTTGAGAGGACATGTTGGCCCCCGTCACTGTGAGCTTAATGAGGTTTAAGATCTTAAGATCTTCGGTTTAGTTTAGTTGCCAACGATATGAAACGTAATGTTTAACGTCACAAAGGTTCTCACAACTAGAGAAAGCCAAACTCCATCAGGAGTCCTGCTCGTTTACAGTCAAAAGGTCAGCGAGCTGCATTGGTCAGGTTAGGAGTCTCTCCCTCTCTCTCTCAATTTTGAGGGAAAAGAAAGTCAAACATGGCCACAATACAGAGAGGCATCATGTTTGACCTTCACTAGCAGCCAAATAGCTCCACCAGCACTTCGCCGCATATTAATGAATTAAAAACCTGTTCCTGTGACATCTGCTCGCCAGATGACCTCAGTTTCAGCAGGAAGCTCTGCAGGAAAAACACCAGACTGAGTGCAGCATTTGCACAAGGACCATCATCCTAAATGCTGAAAGGTCTGTGAGTTGCTGGGCTTCCAAGCGGCTGCTTGTAACTGGTAGACTACGAGCTGAAGGAGTTGAGCTTCAGGTAGCTACCTGTACAAAGCAGCTTCAACTGGCCCGTGAACTTCTGCTCAGGTGAGGTGCCAGGACGCAGCGTCAGGCGCGCCCCCCCCCGACCTGAAAACCTCTCGTATCAGCGCTGCATGTCATCAGCGAGTGACCTGTTGAGCGAGGCTGTTTGAGACCTGTTTGACTGTTTGATGATGATGGATGAGATGTACTTCGTGAGCCCGTAAAACACTTTTCACACCTCAGTGCGAGGCGATTCATGTCTGCAGGAGCTCGTAAATTCTTTCTGCTTGCAATCACACACACGACCCGGGACTGGCGGGGACTCCCGAGAAACTTCCTCTGATGTCTTCACTTACGCAAATATACACCATGTACTGCGTACACACTGTAGTTCTACACCTTTGAGGACACTGATCGAAAGACCATCACAACGAAATACCACATCCAACCTCTTACTGCTGAACTGAGCCGGACATCAATCATGAATCCAGATCCTGGACCTGAGCTAGCTGATGCCAACACTTCCCACACACTACCAGCCATTAGACTAAGCTAACTAGCCTGGACCTGAGCTAGCTGATGCCAACACTTCCCACACACTACCAGCCATTAGACTAAGCTAACTAGCCTGGACCTGAGCTAGCTGATGCTAACACTTCCCACCCATTACCAGCCATTAGACTAAGCTAACTAGCCTGGACCTGAGCTAGCTGATGCCAACACTTTCCACCCATTACCAGCCATTAGACTAAGCTAACTAGCCTGGACCTGAGCTAGCTGATGCCAACACTTCCCACCTACTACCAGCCATTAGACTAAGCTAACTAGCCTGGACCTGAGCTAGCTGATGCCAACACTTTCCACCCATTACCAGCCATTAGACTATGCTAACTAGCCTGGACCTGAGCTAGCTGATGCTAACACTTCCCACCCTCGACCAGTCACTGTACTAAGCTACCTAGCCTGGGTTTCGGACACTCAGTAATCAGTTCTGGTCTGGGCAGAAGGCTCCCCTACAGCTCGTCTCCCCTCAGCTAAACTCTCACCTGCTTACCAATAACAGTTCAATTACAACAATTCCATCCATTGCGACCACGTATGGTGAGAGGCGGGGTTCACCCTGGACGGGTCACCAGTCCCATGCTCCAGCTGGGGGTCGAACCCACAACCTTCCTGCTGTGAGGCCACAGCGCTGACCATCACAACGCTTATCTTTTGATTTGTACTTCTACTTTTGATACTTCTCTATTTACATAAAACTTTCAATGCAGACTTTTATTTTTATCTGAGTATTTCTACTTATACTTCAGGAAAGGAAGTGTGTACTTCCCCCACCAGTAACTGTACTTGAACGTCCAGTATTTTCACTCTTTCCCACCTCCATTTTGGGTTTTTAATGAACAGTGGAAAATAAATCACCAGGACCAAAGAGAAACTGTGTTTGTTGCATGAGTGAGTGACCTTCTTCCATGTGCAGCAGCCGTCATCGTCATCATCATCATCATCATCATCATCATCATCATCATCATCATCATCATCTCAAACCCTGTCCTGGTCTTGATCAGTGTCTTTGCTTTTGTTGTCATTCTCTCCTTTTTTTTTGCTGCTCTGCATTTTCTCTCAGCCTTCACCCGGCGGCCCTCCATCACCGTGGTGATGATTTACAGGAAGAGCTCAGCGGCGAGGCGCGAGACAGTAGGCTCCTTTATACCACTGCCATACACATGGAGGCCCCCGGAGAGACGGGGGGCCTCCACCACACTGGGAAGGATATGAGTGCTGGAACTGCAGGCAGAAGGTCGAGGGCCCCTAGATAGTACACACACACACACACACACACACACACACACACACACACACACACACACACACACACACACACACACGTTTCCCTCTAATTCAGTTTCCTCACCTGGTTTTCTACAATGAGTCCATAGTTCTCGTACATAAACTTTAACCCTATAAACTCAACCTTCCCTGAGCTGCAGCCCATCATCTTCATCATCATCATCGTCACCATCATCATCACCATCGTCCTCCTCCTCTGGGAGACTCGTCCACGGGTCACCGACCTGCTGACCAACTGGACACAGGTTAACTAAATCTAACGCTGCCTCCAGATGGAATTCTTCGCGTCCGTGGACGAGAGCAGGGAGGTGGAAGCAGACGGCGCCTGCAGCAACAGCAGCAACCGAAGATGGCGTCCAAGTCAACAGTTCAACCAGCGTCTGGTACGTTGACCAAGATCAGCCAGCACACTCCCACATCTATGTAAAGACATTTATTTCACATTCATTTTGTGCAGACACTGAAAAACACATTTAAACTCTTGAAAAAATAACTTTTAATATCCCAAAAGCCCACAGATGAAAGGTTTCCCAAGCAACAGATGATGAGCGTGGAAGCAGACTGGAGGAGGGTGATTGTTCTGATGGGTTGTTCTGCAGGATCTCGCCGACGTTCCCGGACGGACCGTTTGATCTCCGTTACCATGGATTCTAGTTTGTGTCTCCAACACGTCATGTTGCTGTTCAGCTTTTTCTGTTGTTACATTTCATTTCTGACGGTTCAGAACTGAGCTTGACTACCTGAACCCTCACTGGGACCCGATCGGTGGGCTCGGGTCGGGTCAAACAAACGATCTCTGGACTCGGGTCCAGCCTGCTGGTTTCGGGTCTGTTGGTCTCAGTTGGGACGGGAAATGGAGGCTCCGGATCAGCGTGGCGTGACAGAGAGGAGGCGGCGAAGGGTCTGAGGAGAGAATGAAGGTGTGTTCCTGCAGAGGTAAGAATGGGCTCTTTCATACGACGGCTCATTCATCAGGAACGAGTGATGGAGGGAAGGAGGGATGGAGGGATGGAGGGAAAACGCGGAGGCCGCCGGTGTTTTGGGCACGTGAATCTCAGTTTGAAGTTTCTCCACATGATAGAGATTAGGAGCCTGGAGACGGCACGGGCTTGTGTTTCTACCGTCTCCTTCCTCCTCCATCACACATGTTTGTCTTATTAATGATGAGGAAGAGAGACACATGGAGTTCTGTTCCCCTCAGAATGTCGGACACGTGAGGTTTGAGGGGACGCGGGAGGCCCGCGGCGCTCTCTCTCCCTCTCTCTCTGTCTCGCCCGCCTGCAGTCTGGCTGGACGACGACTCGCTACTGTTTGTTGTATCCAGCGGGTCCTGCAGCCGCTGGTGCTTCCAGGCTGAGCCGCGGGCCAAACCACTTTGGGAGAGCAGGTTGTTTTTGTTGTGCAACCTCCAAATTGCAAAGACACTCTTAGTCATTAAAGTCCAATTTTTATGGCCCAAATTGTGATTTTTTTGTCACAATTAGAAACTAGAAAATGGCGGTGCCAGTTTCTCTCACTCGGCTCATTTCTGGTTCCAGTCAGACTTCGATCCTGCATCAGTGAGACGGATCAGCTTCCACCACTACACGTCCCCCCAGACCTCGCCGGGTCTGATGAGCGCTGGATGGAAAGGTGAGAAGGCCGCCGCGTCTCAACCTCGTCAGTTCATCCGTCCATTGACTGCAGGGGTGCAAATATTCCTAAAATTAGATCCAAAGTTTGATGCGGACGCCGCGGTAATGAGGACAATCAAGAACAGTGCAGTTCCCTGATTGGCCACAGGAGGAGAAACGGTTCTCAGACAATATTTGGGGGTTTGGACCAGGTTTACTGTCAAGGTACTGTGGTGGCTGGTGTGAACGTTGACCCTCCTGGACCCTGTACAGATCCGGATCAGCCCTTTGGGCTCCATCACCTCTGCACCTGGAACTTTTACTGAACCACCTTCAGCTGCGCCGAGAGCAGCTGATCCACTGGAAGAAAAACTTTTATCAGATGACATCTGGGCGGGTAAGAATGGGAAGAATGCACCGGGTGAAAAGAGAATGAAATTTGGGCTGGGGGGCGATGCAGCCGGGTGGGAGGTCTGTCATGCTTGAGCGATTACCTCCTGCTCCACTTGGTTGGAACAAAAGAGCTTCAGTTGTCCTTCTGACCCTAAATGTAATGACTCATAATGTAAAAGATCAAGCTTGGTAGGAACAGCCAGCGCCGGCCGATGTTGGCGTGTTGGATTTCGCTGCTACCAGGTTTAATTAATTGGATTAACGTAATACGGACAAGAGCTTTAGGGGGGAAATGTGAGGCAGACTCAGATGTTCTGGACGTCGTCCAAAGGGTTTCTGTTATCACTTTGTTCTGCAACTTCATATTTTATCCGATGTGTCATCTGTACAGCGGAGATCACGGGCAAACCCCCACCAGTTCAAGTCACAGCAGCATCCACGATCAGCCCCGTTAATTTGTAGGAACAGTGAGGTGGGTGTGTCTGGCCCCGCAGGGACAAATAAGGATTTTTTTTCCATGATTTACGATCTACAAATCTGGCTGAGGTGAGAGGAACATTCAGGTCCATTAAACACTCAGGTAGCTGAGTCAAGGCTTGCTGACGGCGCCGTGACAGGACCTCCGGCAAGTAACCACGATCCTCGTCGTCCCAAGCTGAGCTAGCTTTGCATGAAGAGGTGGAAGTTGGCTCTGGTGAACTCCTGGTGGATGGTCTCGAGCAGGACGTCGTCGCCCGGGTCTCCCTCCGTCCTGCTGTCCACCTTCCCTCCGGCCCGCGGGGCAGACAAAGGCGGCTGGAGCTCAGGGGTGTAGGTGAAACTGAAGGACGTGCGGTAAATCAGGCCGTCCAATCGAATCAGAGAGAGTGGGACGGTGATGATGCGCCGCAGACGGCGCCAGCCGTCGCTGAAAATGGAGATGTCAGGAACAACGCAGAGCAGAGATTTGGGAGATCTGAGGAGACAAGGGAGATGATGGAGGGAGGAGGTGTCAGGAGGTCTCCTGCACCACACGCCTGGGGGTTGGACGATGTCGTTGGTGCCAGACCATTCAGACTGGCAGCTCAATCAAAGCTGATTCAAAATCAAACATGTAAATGGCAATAATCAATATTTTTAGAGGATGTAAACTGGCAATAATCAATGTTTTTAGAGGATGTAAACTGGCAATAATCAATGTTTTTAGAGGATGTAAACTGGCAATAATCAATATTTTTAGAGGATGTAAACTGGCAATAATCAATGTTTTTAGAGGATGTAAACTGGCAATAATCAATGTTTTTAGAGGATGTAAACTGGCAATAATCAATGTTTTTAGAGGATGTAAACTGGCAATAATCAATATTTTTAGAGGATGTAAACTGGCAATAATCAATATTTTTAGAGGATGTAAACTGGCAATAATCAATATTTTTAGAGGATGTAAACTGGCAATAATCAATGTTTTTAGAGGATGTAAACTGGCAATAATCAATGTTTTTAGAGGATGTAAACTGGCAATAATCAATGTTTTTAGAGGATGTAAACTGGCAATAATCAATGTTTTTAGAGGATGTAAACTGGCAATAATCAATATTTTTAGAGGATGTAAACTGGCAATAATTAATATTTTTAGAGGATGTAAACTGGCAATAATCAATATTTTTAGAGGATGTAAACTGGCAATAATCAATATTTTTAGAGGATGTAAACTGGCAATAATCAATATTTGTGCCTGCGTGGCGACGAAACCCTGAGTGGAGGTTAGACGCTCCTCCAGGTCACACATTTCCTCGCACACTCAAACAGACCAACCAGCCACGTTCAGGGGTGCTTGCTTGACGTGATGCTGGTACTTTTCTTGCGTCCACATCGGCGCTGCGTTTTCAGGGTGTCCATTGGTCCACGTGTCCCACTGTCAGATCTCAGCTGGACAAGTTGTAAGAACCAGTTAGTATCGGCCACGTTGGCTACAGATGAGACCCAAGTTTGGGAACATCTGTGACGACTTGTTCCACGCCGTTGATTCCATCTCTGTTTTTCTGTATTTACTCTTTGTAGGAAAAGGTAAAACAAAACCTCCCATCTGTGAACACGTTTAGTGAAAGTGAAGAAGTTTTTCTTGTTCTTTAATCACCTCCACGTCCATCAACTTTTCATAAACCCGACGAGAGAACCCAGCACGTGAGCGGCTTCCCTCTCCGCCCGACCCCCAACTTTAGTGGAAAATGTTGCATCATCTCTGTTTTATCCTGCTGAAAGACCAACAAAGCACAAACTACACAGGAATGGGAGGATGATGTGGAACCCTAGTGAGGAGCAAACAGCTCGAGTGTTTAAAGGTATTTCATTCAAACCTCCTGCTCGCATGCCAGTGACGGATCATGTTCCTAATTGGCTGCAGCTCCTCGTACAAACGCCACATTGTGGATGACGGTGTTACACAAACACGGCCTTCCTCCGCAACACCAGGCTGCTGCTGCTGATGATGGGAGGGAGATTTGCAGCAGCAGCAGCTCGCGGCCAGCCACCTGCAGCCAGAGACCCTGACTTGCGATGCCTCAGCACTTTAGGTGCGTCGGAGGAGGTCTCTGACGTCTGGGGTTGTTTGGCTTCGGGATGCATCAACTGAGACCGCAGGAACCACTGGAGTTGGTGCAGCAGCCCTCAGTAGCCGCCGCGTGGGAGGTCAAGGACTGTTCCTGTGTGTCTAAGTGAGTTTGTCTCACTGACCTTAGATTAGCGCCTTAGATTAGTCCGTCGTGACGCCGTCCGGAAGATGGATGAATGCAGTCGAGTTGAGAGAATTCAAGACTATTTCAGTACACTTCTTTTTTCCTTCAAACTAGTTTAACAGCTCAGGTGATTGGAGGCCAGCAGTTTAGCTTGTAAAGTAGCAGCGCCACTTTTACAAGGCAACACAAATCTGCAGGTTGCAATCCAAAACAGCAGCGATGACCTGCTAACAGGTATTGCCGCGATCGACACACAGCAATCTGTGTCTGTGGGTGGGAAGGCAGATGACGGCCGGGGGAACTGGGGGGAACAGCGCCACCCCTCCTGCTAACCGCTACATGGGAGAATGACGACTGTAACACAGGCGACTTTGTTCCGGAGCGGCAGACCTGGAGAGGCTACAAAGCTTCTCACGAAACTCTAAGAGAAGAACTTTTAGGTGTTTTTGTCTCAGACTTGTTTACGTGACTTATTCATCTGATTTATTCCAGTCAATTTGACTGAAAACATCCCATAATTTCCAGCAGGATACCTCTCATCAGACACAGCTGTGAGTCTGTTGTGTTTTATAGAAATTCCTCAATAAACGGCTAAATAGCTGCTTTCAAATCTGGGTCAGATCATTGTCATCTGGGCTAAACCTGCCGGGTTGCACCATATTTTGTGCGCGAGGGCCAGTTGATATTCTAAAGGGAAATGCAATAAAATGTACATATTGAGGCCAAGTTTTATGAGCAGCTAAGCGCCTCAGACGTGAGCAGCTAACACTTCAATTTTCCCCTCGTGCCGCTCGGCTCCACATCTGGAAGTTGCTACAGTAAAGCAGCAGGAGAACAAATGTCATGATTAAAAAACATTATTAAAGCAAAAATACACCTAGAAGCGAATGTCAGTCGCGAAATGTTCTTGTTGAGGGTCACGAGACATTCAAGCTCTTTTCAATGTTCTCCAGTGGAGATAAGAACACCATCTTTCACTGGTTCTCATGTCGGGGCTCTGGAGAGGCCAGAGACATCATTTGTTCCCTTAATTTAACAAATTCTTGGCTGCAAGATTTCACTTGATTGAATCACTGAACTGAGGCAACGAGTTGTATCTCATGGCTTGAGAACAGTGTTTTTTCTCTGTGGCCACTCCAGTTTTGAAGAATTCCAAATGAAAAGACGGCTGTTGTCACACGGAGGATGTGAGCTGCTGCTTCCAGAGAGCGTTTCTCCCTCGAGGCCTCGGGCTCTCAAGCAGGCAGCTGACAAGCAGGCCATAAAAATCAGAACAACAACTGTTGGGACGAGTGTCGACAGGAGCTGGAAGCACGTCAGCTGACCTGCACCTCTCATCCGTCCATCCTCCTTCTGTAGAAGTCACACGAGCAGAAGTAGAAACCGCAGCTGTGTGCGCCTGAAAATCTTCAGTTCATCCTCAAGTCCCAGTGGACGTTTGGCACATTTGGAGGAGTCTCCTCCAGGAGGTCTGGAGAGCTCACGTGTATGTGAGCTGACATTTAACATGCGGTGTAAACAGCGAGCTGCATGGATTCTTACACTGCTGGGGAACTTTCTCAAACAGGATATTATGGAATGGCATGGAATTCTGTCAGCTCGAATGAATGAGACGGATGGACAACCTAAAGTCGCCGGCGTGGAGGCATAACCACATGCACACGCGAGGAGGTTCCAGCGCGAGTGGCCACACGGTTGTAGAACTCCAGCTTATGATATTTGTCTCAGTATCAAAGTGACAGCTTAGACGAGCCTGAGAGGAGGAGCCTCCCTCACGACCTCCAGGCTGGTTTCTGGAAGACTTATTAGACTCCTTACACACGAGCCTCACACAGATGCTACTTGAGAAGTGACGCTGTCTTATATTGCAGGAAGTGTAAGGACATTTTAGACTGGAAATACGACGCCAATATTGGTGACCAAGTCTTTACCTCCATCACATCCCCTCATTGCTCATCACTTCTCCTCTCTCGTCTCCTCACAACTCACTTGAACATGGTCTCCGCCTCGTTGTTGCCGAACCAAACTTTGAGATGAGGACTGAAGTTTTCACCGTGGATCTCCAACGTGGCAACATGCCCTCCACCATTCAACTGCAACAACACACACACACACAGACACACACACAGACACACACACAGACACACACACACACAGTTTCCAGGATGAACAAAGACGCTGCAGCACTTTAAGAAACACCCGATTTAACAATGATTGAAACTGAGAGCAGGGACAGCGCCAGCAGCCGTCGGCCTCCACAGCTCCTCTGGCTGCTGGTTCGACCTTGGCGGGGATGTAGAAACGTGGGTTACGTGATGTCGTCTAACTCACCTCTAAGGCTGTGATGATTGGGAAAGGACTAACGGGCGTCTGGATGCAGGTCAGACCCTGATTGAAGGTGAATTCCACTGATTCCACACCGATGATGGTCCAGCAGGATCCATCGTTCAGGACCACTCTGCTGGGGTCTCTGGCGCTGGAGGCGGCCTGGAGGGAGGGAGAGGAAGCAGGAGCCGTTACGCAGGAAGTCAGAGAGTAAAGGAAGGGGAGGAGGAAGAGGGCGGGGGACTCACCTGGTACTGTATGATGGTGTCATTGGACAAGCACAGGTAGGCGTGAGGGCTGTCCCGGAACTCGAGGGCGCACTTGTGGAGCTGAGAAACCGGCTCGTCCACGTCTAAGATGGCATGCTGCTTGTTGACCTTACGGATCACCTGGTGACGCCGGCAGGACGAGGGAGCATCATCAGTCAGAGACCTCAGGGGCACTTTTCTAAAGTCACTGACTTTGCTTTCATGAACAAATATTCAGACGACTGTGGTCCTGACGAGGTATTTGACCGTGACGATGCTCATGCGCGAGCAGCCACTCGCTCATACACACCTCGACAGGATGGCGGCTGTCTGTAAAGATCACCTGCAAGCTGACATCAGACAGGCAGCAAGATATTTCCTTGTGATTTTATAATATTTGAAGAAATAATTTGTCTCAGTTTCAAGGTTTGATTTTGATGTGGCTTCTGCATGCAGGTGGAGGCCCGGTCCTCCTCACACACAGGCAGCACGGATGGAAAGGCTGAAAACGAGGCCGTTTATGAGAAGATTCTCCTGAGGGTTGAACAGGAGTCGGGTTTGACGGGCAGATTTAAACACATTTGACCTCGAGGTCACGCCAGCCCTGTCGGCCTGGAGGGGCATCAAAGTATCAAAGAAAAAACCCATCAGGCCTCATGGAGGAAGGAATCTGTTCTCATCCACAACACTTTGAAGCCGCTTAGATCAGCAGTTCATCTTCCATGTGACCGATGGTTAACCTGAGCAGGTGAAGAGCGTGAGGGAGCAGGAAGCTTGTGGTTCCTCACTGGAACTGCTTCCTCCACAACCTGACTTCAGATGAGCAGGTGTGGATGGACGTTGTTATGTGGCGGCTATAAATCTGGTTTGATTTCCAACATAACGTGCAGTCCTCTCCAAAACAAGCAAGCCTCTTCACGAGCGAGACTCTCCCGAGCCAAGCGTTCATCCTGAGTCCCTGCTGGTACCTCCAGCGCTTCAGCCTCACTGCTGCAGAGCTACAGCTCTTACGCCGCCTGCAGAGTCGTCACAGCGCTTCGCTTTCTTGTACTCAAGTCTCATTAAAGCTGCTGATCCGGCACGTCTACGGCTTCAGTTCCTGAAAGCCGGCCGCGGCCAAACAAGCTGCTCGTCATCACACTGATGACTCAGCAGAAGAAATCAAATCAAAGTCTTCAGACAAACCATGAGGGCCTCAACTACAAAAACATATAGAGCAGCAGTGTGTGGAGATACACCTGAAGCGACCACCGCCGCCGAGCTTGTTATGACAGCAGTTCAGGAGGGTCCAGGAAAGGGTCTGCTCAGCGGATTGTGAGAGGTTTGGAGGACAGGCGGAACAATAACAGCGTTTTTGGGACGAGAGGGTTATATAACAGCTGCACAGGCACACGTGTAATTCAGAACCGCAGTCGTGATTACGCCTCGACTCTGTGGTTGAAACAATCAGCAAAACAGCTGCAAGGTGCAGGTTGTTTTCACATTTGCCCGGTGAGAAGCAGCCGTGCGAGGCCTGCTTTTGACGATTGTCTCCTGAGACCAAGGACCACCTGCCCTGCTGCACCTCACACACACACACACACACACACACACACACACACACACACACACACACACACACACACACACACACACCGATCCAAGGACATTTCCCTGCTGGTCAAAACTCACAAGCTTTCAAAGAGGACCAGTGTGACTAAACCCTGGTCGTCTCCAGGTGGTAGGAGACCAGGACACTTCAGCAGGGTGTAGACTGACAGTCGAGGGGATGTAAACACATAGTTTGCTAAATTAGATGGCGTTTAATTTCCTGAACTGGGCGACGATGAGAAGGCAGCTAATCTTAGTGGACGATCACATCCTGCCCCCTGTGTGAGTTGGTGTTGGGGAGAACAGTTCATCATGTGGGGAAGTTTTCGAGAGAGACGCTCCCCTCGTGTTCTCGGGTTTAACGTCACGCCACTGTGGGGACCGACGTCCGTGCAACAGCGTTTTCATCCCTCTGATTCAGATGAGAGCTGACCTCTCTGAATCAGAATGATTTACTCCAATATTGGTATTTCAGTCTTAGATCTGTGTGTGTGTGTGTGTGTGTGTGTGTGTGTGTGTGTGTGTGTTACCATGGGCGGCAGAGTGATTCCAGACTCCGTACACACTAACTGGACCACACAGCCGTAACAGACGAAACCTTCGCTAAGAACAAAGTCCCCTTGGTGGTCAGCTCTCTGGTCTTCCACTGCACGCACACACACACGCACGCACGCACACACACACACACACACACAGGAAGTGGATGTGTGTTATTGTATCTGTGTGAGGACCTGACCATCCTATTGAGGACATTTCTAGTCCCCTCAGTGGCTGCTGGAGCATTAAAACTGGGTTTTAAAGTTAGAGCTGGATTCAGTTCTTATTTGTTCACATACAAAACACAACAGTTTGACACTGAAGCGTGTGAGTGGTGGATGACTGACGGAGGGTTACGTGTTGTTGGTGGGAGGTCTGTGCTCATCGGGGAACTGTGTTACATAAATAACACGGCTGGTCTAGAGACCAGGGTTAACCCTCCACCCACAACCTGCTTGCTGGGGGCCACAGTGACGACCACTGCTCCCCCGGGCCGCCCTGCAGAAGAAATCACCTGGAGGTCTCGACAGGTGACACTGTCGCCATGTTAGAAAAAGTCTAATTATTGGGTCAGTCTGGCTAAAGCAGAACTTCACACTGAACGTATTCAGTCCTGGATCATGCAGTTGGGCATGGATTTACTCCGCCGATGTTCTGAAGGTCTGAAGGATCTCGTGGGTCCCTCAGGAAAACACAGTAGAGACGACATCAGAATATGAACTACCCGTCTGAATCGGCTGTTTATTGGGACCATGGAATCTTCTTTAAGGTAAGAAGATCACTTGTGTCAGTAGCCGATCCATTTGATTGTAATAAACATCTTTTTAACAGCATACCGGAACCTGTTGGTGTCAAATTATTAGTCTTCTGTGTTAAACTTGTCCTGATGGATTACAGATGTAACAGAAGTTGCTCCTCATGACGGTCAGGAGGCGCTGACGTCACAGCCACTCCTTCCTCCATTCATAGTGTTGGGGACTCCACTGATGAGCGAGGCTTCCAGTGAACTCTCAACCATGACATTCTAAAGTAAATGTGGATGCTTTCTGTTCACAGTTATCTTGAGAAGCTTTTGCATAAATGAATTAAAAACAATGAACACGTGATACCTGATCCATAATATGAAGTCAATTCCTGGACGGATCCCGTCATGGCCTGAGAACACACTCAACACAAGCATTTACCCAGAGTGATGGTGAAGGCCGTCCACTGCCGGGCGCTGGCGACGAAGGCTCCCCTGTCCACCGCCAGGTATCGAGTGCTGACCGTCTGTGAGCGCAAGCGGTTGAACAGAGCCACTCTGGAGCAGGATGAGATGCACACTGACAACACACACGAGGGACAACCACAGCTACGTTAGCACCCGGGAACGAGGCTGAAATAACACGAGCAGAAGAAGTTCTAGTGATCCCTTCTGTGGTTCGGTTTCAGGTAAGACATTCAGTTCTGTTGGTTCTGGTTCTCTTCAGGGGCCGGGGATGAATATGAATGAGTGCATGCCAATGGGGAGTTCCTGTGATGGTAGTAACACAAGTGTGTGTGTGTGTGTGTGTGTGTGTGTGTGTGTGTGTGTGTGCCCCAGTGACCCGTCGGTATCTGTGGTTAAACCCAACTCCGTCTGGCTTGGTTGGTCAAGTCAGGCTTAAACTCAGGCTTTGTTAGACCTGCTCTCGTGCCTCTCGTGCTGTTTAGCTTGTGGGCGAGTGGTGCTCTTTCGCCTCCTGTGGTCAAAATGTATATTACAAGCACCAACAAACATTCCAGACAAAAAATTAACTTCAAAAACTTAGAAAAGAATTCAGATCATTGATTTTCTCTCTTGTCTGTCAGGGCTTCTGTCAACACCTTCATCAGTTGCGTTATTCCACTGATTGTGTGCCACTGCATGTAAAAACTGAGCTTATCCGCTTTACGTGACAACGTTTGATCAAATAACATAAACTGCAATGAAGGGTTATTTAAACTTTGTATTCTTGTCCTTCAAGAGGATGAATAAAGCCTCTCGGGGTTTGTGAATGTTGATATTTGAGAGAAACTTTGACGACGATATGACGGGTCGATTCAGAACCTGAACATCTTCAGTCATTTAGATTTCACGAAACTGACTAGACTCAAAAGCGGACTACTGACGGTCGGCGTTCTTCATGGACTGTCTCTTCTGGGACGGTTTGGAGATGACTTTGATCATCCTGCTCTGGAACGAACCCACTTCCTGTCTGTTCCCAAGGAAGAGCTGCAGCATCAGGCGGAAGTGTTTCCTCTTGTCCTGGTCAGAGATGAACAGCGACTTGGCGCAAGCAAACATCTGCTGCAGAAACAAAGAGAGAGTCAGGATAAGTCTGTTTGTTCCATCACAATTACTTCCTGTAACCACCAGGGGGTGCCATGACTCATCTGCCCCATAATGTGATGTGTCCTTCCTCTGCCCAGGCTCCACCTCTCCTCTACGTTTGGTGTCAATCATCCATGAAATTTTTGTGCTGACAAACAAACACCATAGAGGTTATAAGCAGTGAACACATTTTTGTCCACGAGTATGAAAGGCGACAGGTTATGGAATCAAAAGAGGCCAAAATCTCTCACCAGTCCAGTTTTTGTCCCTCTCAGCATTAGAAATCAGTCCTGCAGGTGTGAGGACTCTGCTCAGGCCAGCAGATGCTTCTTCAGGCAGTAACAGTGTGTTTACAGCAGCGTAACATTTCTGTCAGACTCGAGTGTTTGTCAAGTCAACACTCGTCTGTAATAAAGGAGGAGATTGTCTCGTCTGGGTAAACAAGACATCTGTCACTCAGACACAATGAGCTGCAGGTCGGTCTGGATCCCGGGGGTAGGAAGTGCTCGCACACCCCCGTCAACAGCTACCAAACACACTCTTCTCCAAAAAGGTCTTTGCCTGCACGAATGCAACTGGAGCTGTGCTTAATGTTCACTATAAACTAAAAATTTTAAATGGCAAAATATTGTAGTCTTGTAGAAGTCTTGAGTCATCGAATCAGACACGTAGCCGGAACTACTTTCCTGACTGGGCGCAGTGATTTGACGCAGCACCTCCAAAGCTCCACTGGAACTTGGGTCAACAGAACCAAACGTTTGTTGAGGACTAGAAGAGCGACTGCTGCTACTGATGATGATGAGGAGGAGGAGGATTCCTGCTGGACACACCAGCATCCTGGACCTGAGCTAGCTGAGGCTAACACTTCCACCCACTACCAGCCATTGGGCTAAGCTAACTAGCCTGGACCTGAGCTAGCTGATGCTAACACTTCCCACCCACTACCAGCCATTGGGCTAAGCTAACTAGCCTGGACCTGAGCTAGCTGATGCTAACACTTCCCACCCACTACCAGCCATTGGGCTAAGCTAACTAGCCTGGACCTGAGCTAGCTGATGCTAACACTTCCCACCCACTACCAGCCATTGGGCTAAGCTAACAAGCCTGGACCTGAGCTAGCTGATGCTAACACTTCCCACCCACTACCAGCCATTGGGCTAAGCTAACTAGCCTGGACCTGAGCTAGCTGATGCTAACACTTCCCACCCACTACCAGCCTTTGGGCTAAGCTAACTAGCCTGGACCTGAGCTAGCTGATGCTAACACCTCCTACCCACTACCAGCCATTGGGCTAAGCTAACTAGCCTGGACCTGAGCTAGCTGATGCTAACACTTCCCAACCACAACCAGCCATTGGGCTAATCTAGCTAGCTGATGCTAACACCTCCCACCCACTACCAGCTATGGTGCTAAGCTAAATAGCCTGGGTTTCAGCTCCCAAGAGGAGGGTTTCTATCCTCTTTACTGACTCTGAAGATGACGAACAATAAGCATATTTTCAAAAAGTTGTCATGTTCCCTTTAAAAACAGGGGAGCAGAAATGCAGCTACGAGCAAAAATTTGAGCCATTTTTTTAATCATTTGCCTGCTAACAGCTAATTTGATCTGATGCTGCTGTAATACAGACTGATATTCTCTAAGTCATCCAGTGGGTGGGTGTCCGTCCACCACAGGACGCTGCTGGATGGCAATGAGAGCCAGCTTCAACTGTTCTCCCTGATGACCCCGAACCCTCTGTGTTGCCAACCTGCCTCCTCAGTCACATGAATGGGACAACTGTGTCTCCCCCAACAGGCCTTTTATTGATTGGCCCGTTGGACTCTTTGGGTCAGCCATATTTGAAATGAAGCCGCTCCTCCTCATTTCTCAGTTTTTCTCAAAGTGTCAGTTTACTTATGGACATTTGTAACAAGTACAAAGTATTGCTGTACTGACCAACACGGGCCAACACGGAGCTCTTAAAGACCAATACAACTTGTCCGAATGAGTGCATTTGGATAGGAACAGAGAGGTGGACTGACGATTCTCACCGTGAGAACTGAGCTAATTGATTCCATCAAGATTCGAGAGGTTTCTTGCTGTTTGTTCAGGTGTTGAAGGTACAGGTACTGGAATTCTCGTGGGCTCCCCAAGTCAGCTTTTAAAAGCAGCCTAGAAGAATTTTAGCTTTCATGCTGGTAGCCGAGCCATGGTTCTACAAGCTGAACGGGCTCAGGTTATCCCCTCCTGCCGGTCCATGTCTTCGGTCTGTCCTATTCACTGAGGTCGGGACATTTTTGTTGTTTGAGAATGTTTTGGGAGGAATTTTGCAGGTTTTGGTAAAAACATACAGATACGGTGTTATCACTTCCAAAAACTTTGATTTTGATTGAAAATACAAATAAATGTTCTTGCCATGTTTTTATTTAGCAGGTGACCATAGTATAAGCATGGTAATGCGCATCCCGTGTACTCGTCAGCTGCATGTTCCCTCCAGTGGCTCTGTGACTGTTATTTTCCTGTAACTCATGTTATCTCATGCTCCCCTAAAGTGAAGGCTGTCTTTAAACTGGACGCTACCCCATACGCAAACGTCTCGTCTCACCCTGGAGTTCGGCAGCTCATCGAAGACCAGTTTGAAGGTGTCCGACTGCGACTGACTGGAGCTGTCGAGACACATGTAGCCACAGAGTCGATACACCGAGTCTCCGCCGCCGGCTGCTAGAGGGACGACAGACAGAGAGAGACGATTCAAAGCAATGGATTCATATTTCCCTCCAAAATTACTCCTACAGAACTCCTCAGGTGTTGGAGAGCAGCCTGAACACCTGAGTCCAACTGTAGGTCCTTTTTTCAAGGACATAGTTGAGGGAGAAACAAGTACCTTCTCCAGGTGAAGTACTTAAGAGCGGCCTGACAAACTGGTTGACGCTGTCATTACGTTGTCATCATCACAGTCAAAGTTGCTCCAAATAACTCAGGAGTTTGAGCCACACTGGGAACCAGTGCCTCCAGTTCCTGCAGTGTTATTAGCGTTTCTTCACCTTTCAGATGGTCCTGCACGACTCTCCATCCATGGCCGCCGATGTAAACACACGGGGGAGGGCAGAAGAACCTGCAATAGTCAGGCACATGTTACATTTCATAAGAGATTGTTCTGAATGACTTCAAAACATATTGACTAGATTTATAGAGTGAATCCCAAGATGACCAAGATCGAATCAATTCAATTTACTCTTACAGGCAGGAAGCAATTCATAGCTCCTCCCCATCACGCAGACTTTAGTGTGACAAGACACTACGTGTCAAGGGAGGGGCTATAAACGGTTATCAGCCTGTCAGACCAGACTGAGGGTTAAAAAAGCCTGTATGAATACAATCCTAATGAATCAATTGCTTCATGATTGGAACATAACTAGAACTTCTGGGGTCGAGACAGGATGAAGCCCAGTTGGTGACAAAGGTTCGATGTTAAATAGGTCAGAAAAGGTATCCAGCCTTTTTAAAAAAAACCTTTTCCTTATTATCTTGATTTACCCACACGACTGTGGTCCAAACCAGGCTCAGGCACCAGCATTGCTATTTTGTCCTGTAAGAATTTGTCCACTTGTGTGTTTTGCTGCTTATTTTAAACTGACCAGCGTCTGAAAGCTTCTCCACACCTTTTCTCGTTGCCATAAGACTTCTGAGCCACTTTGGCATGCAGGATGACGACACACTGATCAGCATGGGCTTCTCTTCCCGGGTCTCTTGTTGCTCCCAGTAACTGAAAGCCTGGGTCCAGTCTCCTGATTGGACAAGAATCACATCGCACGTGTGTGAGATCAACAGAGGACACTCCGTCTCTAGGTTTAGCTGGACAGCAAATGAAACGCATGAAGACAAGATTTTGTCACTCTCACACAACCAAGATCTTCAAGTGGTTCTGACCACACGTGATCGGGTTGACCCACTAGGAGAACCACGAAGTGTAACACGCAACGTTGGTCACTATGAATCACCTCAACACAAACACGGGTGAAGAGATGGCCCAGGTTTCAAATACCAGAGTACCTGGTACCGTCTCTGTGGTGTTTGCTGCAACAGTCGGTGTCTCAAGGACACACACACACACACACACACACACACACACACACACACACACACACACACACACACACACACACACACACACACACACACACAAGGTCAAACAATACCAAGCACGCACACACCGTTGCAGAGGGTAAATATGACCTTCTCCACCCGTGTGAGTGAGACGAGTCGCATTCTTGGCTGACGTGGAAAAACTCATCAGGGCGTCTTCAGTCTGAGTGAGACGCTGTTTCTCATCTATTGTGTTGGTGCTTAAATTCAAAGGGAATTTAAGCGACAGAAGGAACAGACACACCAACGGACCGAAGACCAGCTGATGTTTCCCCCTCATGTTTGTGATGTTCTCTGTATTTGACGTCATGAGCAGCAGACAGAGTTACGACCCTGGGCCGGGAGTCCAGGGCCTGGACCCTGGAATGTAGGGAAGTGTTAACACAAGAGTAGAAAGGATGAAAGGATGAATTGTGTAGTGAGTGACAACAAAACAGGGGCATGAATTGTGGGAAAGAAGTATTTGTACTCAAGTATTGTACTAGTGTACAATCTTGAGGTTTCTATTCTTCAGTATTTATATTTTAATCCCCTATATTTATCTGAACCCATCAGTTACTGGAGAGAGATAGATTCGGCGTCGCCATCCGCTCATCTGGTTGGTCCGGGTCGTAGGGGCAGCAGCCTCAGCAAGGAAGCCCAGACTGTCCCCATCCACTTCCACCAGCTCTTCCGGGGGAATTCCGAGGCGTTCCCAGGCCAGGCCGACAGATATAATCCCTCCATGTCCCCTCAATGTCCCCACTGCCCCCGGGATGCATTCAAAGCTCTGCCGGAGGTGGGAATTGAAGATCATCCTGGTTCTTCTGCCAGGCGTTCCCAGCAAACCCTCACTACTCGTCTGGGCCTACCAGGTCTGCGTGGCGTCTTCACCTGATCCAACTCACCACCAGATGGCGATCAGTTGACAGCTCAGCTCCTCTCTTCACCCGAGTGTCCACAACATACAGCCGCAGGTAAAATGATACGATTATAAAATCGATCATAGACCTGCGACCTAGGATGTCCTGGTGCCACGTGCACCGGTGGGCATCCTTATGTTCCAACAAGGTGTTCGTTATGGACAAACTGCGACTTGCACAGAAGTCCAATAACTGCACACCACATGGGTTCAAGTCGGGCCTGCCATTCCTCCCAATCACGCGTTTAAGTCTCCCAGTAGGACAATGGAGTCCCCAGTCGGAGCCCCATCTAGCACCCTTTCCAGGGACTCCAAAAAGGGTGGGTATTCTGACCTGCTGTTTGGCGCATAAACGCAGACCACAGTCAGGACCCGTTCCCTGACCCGAAGGCACAGGGAAACAACCCTTTCGTCCACCGGGGTAAACCCCAACGTACAGGCAGAGAGTCTGGGGGCTATCAAAAAGCCCAACCTGCCGCTCACCTGGACCAACTCCAGTGAAGGAGAGAGTCCAACCCCCCTGGGTTCTGGACCCCGAGCTATGTGTCAAGGTGAGACTGACCTTATCTAGCCGGTAACGATCAACCTCTTCCACCAGCTCCGGTTCCTTCCCCACCAGAGAGGTGCCATCCCATGTCCCAAAAGCCAGGTTCCATGTCTGGGGATCAGACAGCCAATTTGGCTGGCCTCAGTCGCCATGGTTGATTTTGAGTTTGTTGTTGTCATAAACTTTTGACTGTGGGCTGCCCCCTGGTGGATGTATTGGTTAACATCCACGCCAACGTAAAGGACGTGTGGAAGTGTGTGAGCAGCGACAGTGACATCGTTTGAAATGGAAGCGTTCATTTTCATGGGCCTTTAGATGGCAACAGTTACTCGATCCTGGTCTAATATTCCTCTGACTAATACCGGGTTATCGATGTGCATGGAGAGAGTTTGGGGTTCTTGCGAGAAGTTCACATCAGTGGTCACTGTTATAACAAGGAGTGCTTATGATAATACACAAGGTTGGTAAACAGACCTGTGTTGTGACTTGACCTTTGCCCTCCTGCAGCGCTCACACTCCTTGTAAGGGAGGAACGTCTGTTCACTATGAGGGGGATCCCAGTGACCCGCTACACCCCACCACAGTTCAGGGTTCACACACAGCTCTGTGTGTGTGTGTGTGTGTGTGTGTGTGTGTGTAGTCAGTCACCAGGGTGTCAGCAGTGGTCCAATTTAGCCCTTCCCCTCCTCAAAGGTCAAAGGTCAGTGTGCTCGGCGCTCAGACCCTCAAGTATTTCACACTGGGATCACAGCGTGGACAGAAAGAAGAAGCGGGGGAGGGGGCTGAGGGTTGTCCTCTCTCATCTGAACAAATGCATCTCCTGATCCAGAAATTGTTCGGGTTCTGTTGGCGAGTCCCACTCAGCGTTTGGCGATCAGCTGATGGGTCGTGGCTGTAATAGGAGCTTTCCTCGCCAAAAACAACTTCAGCAGTTGGTATACTGTTTCCTGCTGAAGTGGTTTCAGGTGTGGACGTTACTGGCTCCATCTTCCTCTCTAAATGAGTTGACAGGAGACGCCGAGGTGGTGCAGCTGGCCATTGTGTTGCTTAGCAACATCGGGGGCAGCCAGTTTGGCTTGGCTACCATCAGCAAAACGACGCGCCCGATAACCTCATTCTTTATTTTTAAAGAGGGCACAACGTATATTAATCAACATTTCCTGACAGAAAGTAAAATACCAGAGTTAACTGAAAGGCTAGTTTTCATTGGTAGTCCCTTCACCAGATGTTAATAGGCACTTCAAAGCCACACGTGACAGAGGAAGCGTGTGGTCATGCGGCATGAGCAGGAGCGCTCGTTTGGGTGACCTGGTGCTGAACAATCGGTGAGAAGAACGAAGAAAAAATGCAAAAAAAAAGGATAAAGACAGACTGAGCTAAAGGTGTTCAGGAGCTCAACTGATACTCCTGGCGTTTTTCTCCAAAAAACACCCCAGAAATACAGAATCACAGTTGTAACTCCTTAAAATGAGCCTGTCAGTGACCTTTGACCTCCAAAATCTTCCCAGTTCATCCTCCAGTCCCAGTGGAGGTTTGAGCCAATTTCCACCTCTGAAAGGCAGATGTACCCGACGATACCTCAAGATCACAACTTGTGTTGTATCTTCACATCGTGTTCCTTCCAAAAAGAAGAATGAAAGATGGAGCACAGACCTGCAGCGCTGGTCCCAGCGGTCCCTGGTGCTTCTGGCCACTTTTTAGTTCAAATACTGAAATGGTTGTTGTTGTTTTTTTGTAGTTTTGTGAATTTGGCCCACTTGCCCACTGCTTGAATCACTTGACCCAGGGAGCCCTCATGCGAAATAAACTTAATGGGCTGATGTGCAGGTGCTGTCTGCCGGGGTGGCGTCCTCGGCTGAGACCGAGCTCCTCGCTTTCTTTCGGGGACTCTTCTCACGCGCTCCCCGTTGTTCGGGTTTCAGACGAGGGGGAGGTAGAAAGGGGAGGGGGTGGGGTCTCTGCCTTCCCAAATACTTCTCCTCCTGGTATTTTAATACCTTCTCACCATCCCTCCACTACTTCATTCCAGCAGTAAGTACAACCGGGGAAGGGTCACGGAACCAGCCCGCCGCCCTCCGCGCATTTTCACGTACGCGCGCTCACTCCTCGCCCGGGTGAGAGGAAGTTCGGGACACATCGACCCCGTCACCCACCTTTCCTCTCCTGGGACCCCGCTCTGAGTCCGGGACGGACTTTGTTTTTGTCGCGGAGGTTCTGCCCTGCTGTCTTACCTGTCCGCTCCGGCGGTCCTCGGCGCGTCGTGCCCGACCAGCAGCGTCCCCAGGTGAGTCAGCGGGCTCGGCGGCGCGGGGGACAGTGGAGGGGGGTAGGGGAGCGCGGCGGCGGCCCGGAGGTGTCCCGGCTGGTGCTGCGTTGTTTCTGCTGGGTCAAACAGGTCAGAATTAACCAGAATTCCTGATGAACGGTCAGAACCAATAGAGACGATGGAGTCCTGGTGATGGACGCGAACCAAACACTCGCACATGAACAAGCCTGCGTCCTCCTGAGGACGGAGCACTTTTATCAGGTTTTTATTAAAACCTCATCTTCATCTTAAGTGGCAGCTTCATCTTGTTTTCAGTCAGTTTTTCCTGGCTGATGTTAAATGGATTTTTTTGGGGTTTCTGGCAGAGTTGATGATTACAGGCATTTAGTTTGATTGTTTTAAAAGACGTCTGAGGACAAACCGGCCAGTGTTGGTGCCAGATGAAGTAAAATGATGAGGCACCAGGAGGTCTGGGTTCACAGTGGCTGCCTGGAGGTGACACTCCTTCCCGCTGCCGAGCCAGAAAGTGATATTTCACCCAAAAAGTGTATTATTTACCCCTCAAGTACCCAGTAATAGGATACTTGAGCTCACTCAGAGGTTTCTCCCTCCTGCTTCACTTCTTAGTGACTGCAGAGTGCAGAAAGAACCAGCCACGTCCAATTCCTGGTTTTTAGTCGCACAAAACCAGAAGTGTAGTAGTTAGTTTAAGTTCTTGTGTATTATTGGATCATCCGCCTGGATTAAGGACACCGGATTATACCAGATTACCAGATCAATAAGTAAGCGCACGTTTCTGGACAGTTCACCTGCTGTTAGCCACCAGTCTCCATTAGCTTCATGCTAAAATATATGTGCCTGGCTCTTCCTGCATTCTGGAGCCAAAGAAATATACTATATGAATATACTATGAGTGTGAAGTTGTACTTTAAGCAGTTTTGACATCTTTGGACAGTCAGACTTCAACTGGATGGACAGACGACACCAAAAGACACAAAAACAACTGTTTAAACTATTATAGCACATTTTAGTCAGATAGACAGTCAGTCAGATAGACAGTCAGTCAGATAGACATTCTGTCAGATGCAGTCAGTCAGATAGACAGTCAATCAGTCAGATAGACAGTCACATAGACAGTATAGTCAGTCAGATAGACTGTCAGTCTGTCAGATAGACCATTAGTCAGTCAGATAGACATTCTGTCAGATGCAGTCAGTCAGATAGACAGTCAGTCAGGTAGACAGTATAGTCAGTCAGATAGACCGTCAGTCAGTCAGATAGACATTCTGTCAGATGCAGTCAGATAGACAGTCAATCAGTCAGATAGACAGTCAGTCAGGTAGACAGTATAGTCAGTCAGATAGACAGTCAGTCAGTCAGATAGACATTGTCAGATGCAGTCAGTCAGATAGACAGTCAGATAGACGGTCAGTCAGTCAGATAGACAGTCAGTCAGGTAGACAGTATAGTCAGTCAGATAGACCGTCAGTCAGTCAGATAGACATTCTGTCAGATGCAGTCAGATAGACAGTCAATCAGTCAGATAGACAGTCAGTCAGGTAGACAGTATAGTCAGTCAGATAGACAGTCAGTCAGTCAGATAGACATTCTGTCAGATGCAGTCAGTCAGATAGACAGTCAGATAGACAGTCAGTCAGTCAGATAGACAGACAGTCAGTCAGTCAGATAGACAGACAGTCAGTCAGTCAGATAGACAGACAGTCAGTCAGTCAGATAGACAGTCAGTAGCAGAGTCAACATCTGGTTTTAATCTCAGAAGTGTAACAGGACATTTTGTGTTGGTCTCAGGGTGAATCAGCTGTCAATCAAACCAAACCAGCTACAGTAGCGATCTCAGGCCCACATCAGCCTGTCCATCTCCTTCGCTTTCATCTGTCTCCATCATCTTTGTCCGTCCCCTTCACCTCCCTCTGTCTGTCTCCATCTTTGTCTCCTTCACCGCTGTCTGTCTCTGTGCTTTATTCTGTGTCAATGTGTCAACACGCGCCTCCATTTGTCCTTCCGTTTGGTTTTGGTGTCTCGAGTGAATCCAGCTGTCCATCAGGTTTTTAGAGGACACACATGAGGGACATGTGACAAATAAGACTCCGCCCACCTTCTCTCTCCTTTCATTGGTTGCTTTAATCGTCTCAGCCAGAGGAGACGTTCGTCTTTAGTCACTCAGACTATTAACTTCATGTCAGAGTTGATGAAGACAAAACCACAAAATAAGAGTCAAGTTTATCCTTCCCTCCACAAGGGGAAACCGTAATTCACAACCAGCTGCGTCACCCCCTGCTGGCCACCAGAGGGAAGATTTAAGGTTCTCCGTCTTTGTTGTCTTTCATTAGTCCAGGATTGTCCCTCCATGTCTTCTATACAGTCTCAGATTGTGACACTGCAGTAGCTGTCAATCACAGATATATATAGACACGTGGATGCAGCCTTGGCTGCACGTGACAGAGACATGTCAACGCGGCCGCCATGTTGTTTCGGTCTCCTACTGCATGCATGTTACAGAAGACAAGCACTCCAAACACATTTACAACCGTCCTAGCTGGTTGGGTTGTTCCCGACATGTAGTTATGATACCGGACACTTGGTTCTGGGCCGGAGGAAGATGGCGGGGGCAGGAACCTGACCAATGTCTGACTAGCTAATCGTTAGCTTAGCTGACGTAGAGCTCACCAGTCTCAGAACCTGCATCTCTCTGTACTTTCCACTCTTCCACTTCCTCCTCCAGGACTCATAACATCGCAGTAGTTGTATGAACCATTTCACACTGTTTTCATTTCATCAAACTGATTTGGGTGATAGACTTCCGCCTGATAAACAACAACTGATGAAAGAAGAGACCTGAGCTGCGCTGGGCAAAAATGAGCGCGTCGTCAGAGCGAAATATTTAAAAATGACCCGAGCAAATATGTCCAAGCACGCCTAACAAAAAGTTATCAATGACAGAAAATAAAACAGGTTCGATAGTGAAACATTCATACAGTTTATCCCGTTGTTATAGGACCTTAATTAAAAAAATATAAACAAAGTATTAAATCCTGGTGTGTCGAGGCCTTTAAAAGGAGCAGTGCACAGCACGCTGAGGGCCCGCAACACTGCAAATACCTGCTATGGATACATGGACCTGCGGACGTGGACGTCAGCACTGGGGTCAAATATCTGTCCCCTGTCAGCACTTCTCCACTGCAGGGTCATGGCCCCGGCTGGAGGTCGTGGGATGGTTATCAGAGGTCACGAGTAAAAAGGCCGACAATGTGAAGAAGTAAATGAGAGGACGACACGTGAGCGTGTGTTCGTGGGTGTTGTGTGACGTCTGGATGGATGTTTGTCAGTTTGAGGTGGTTCTGGTTGTAGAAACCGTCGTTCACACTGAGAGACTTTCAACGATTAAACGAAAGGAACAAACTAAACTTTCTATCACAAGTGTCACATTTCCAGTGTAAATTTAGCAGAAATTTCCCCCCCATAAATTTACCCTTTTTTTGTTTTCTCTGCCATGCTAACTTCCTGTTGAACTACCAAAATAATTTATCTATGCCATGCTAAGTTCCTGTTGGACTACCAAAATACTTCATCTATGCCATGCTAACTTCCTGTTGGACTACCAAAATACCTCATCTATGCCATGCTAACTTCCTGTTGGACTACCAAAATACCTCATCTATGCCATGCTAACTTCCTGTTGGACTACCAAAATACCTCATCTATGCCATGCTAAGTTCCTGTAGGACTACCAAAATACCTCATCTATGCCATGCTAACTTCCTGTTGGACTACCAAAATACCTCATCTATGCCATGCTAACTTCCTGTTGGACTACCAAAATACCTCATCTATGCCATGTTAACTTCCTGTTGGACTACCAAAATACCTCATCTATGCCATGCTAAGTTCCTGTAGGACTACCAAAATACCTCATCTATGCCATGCTAATTTCCTGTAGGACTACCAAAATACTTCATCTATGCCATGCTAACTTCCTGTTGGACTACCAAAATACTTCATCTATGCCATGCTAACTTCCTGTAGGACTACCAAAATACTTCATCTATGCCATGCTAACTTCCTGTTGGACTACCAAAATACTTCATCTATGCCATGCTAACTTCCTGTAGGACTACCAAAATACTTTATCCATGCCATGCTAACTTCCTGTTGGACTACCAAAATACCTCATCTCTGCCATGCTAACTTCCTGTTGGACTACCAAAATACCTCATCTCTGCCATGCTAACTTCCTGTTGGACTACCAAAATACCTCATCTCTGCCATGCTAACTTCCTGTTGGACTATCAAAATGAACACCTGTGTGGCGTTGAGGTAGAAACGCACCCCATTTATTTATGTCATCAGTTTAGCTTTTTAACTGCTTGATACAGGTTTTTATCTGGTGCCACTCAGCTTTCAGCCCCTGGATTAATGCAAAGATGCTAACACCTCAAAGTAACACAAGTATCCACCAGTTTTTCAGTTTGGACTCAGAACTACATGTATAAAAACAGAGTTCTGGGTTCTGTAGCCTGTTGGTAGTTTGTCATGTCGCAGCTTTTAGCCAAATTTCTGTTGATTGGCAGCAGGCAGAACTCAAGACGAGGCGCCTTCACGAGGTACCAAAACAAATGGACGTTGTACTCTTCGCTCCATAGGTACTTTGCTAAATGACAGTGAGGACATGTTTGATTCTGTACTGCAACGTACCAGTGAGGTCTGTTATCGTTCAGTAACTTAAAGCAGGTTTAATCACAAACTTTCCCTCTTTTTTCCATGTTTGGGTCCCGTGTTCGTACTGCTGTCCTCAGTCGTCATCACCCTTTGTTCACCTTCATGTGTGTCCTCTACAGCGGGCAGCTCCTCCATCGCGGCTGCAGCCTCAGCTGGTGGCAAGGGGGCTCCGGTCCAGCATTACTCTGCTTTCACAACAGTTCAGATAAACCGAATGGTAAAATATCACAACGTGACCTTTGTAGCAGAACCAAACTTGTGGACTTCAGATCCTCACCGCTCCAGTGCTGCAGCAAACTGCGGGCTCAGAGCTAGGCAGCCCTGCAACCAGAGACCGATTTATTGCCTCACGACATCATGATTTACGATTTGTAAACAATTCAGGATTTGCAACGTCTCACCACAACAGGACGAGCAAACAGCTCTTAAAAGGCTTGTTGTCTGAGCGGAGCTTGGATTCATGCAGCAGCTCTTTTGTCTCGGGGCTCGCACCGGCCTCAGGGACCTGTCCTTCTGGCCTGATTCTCTGTTGACCTTGAGTTGGAGCCGCTGCACTGAAATCTCCCCTCTGCTTTGTGAGCTCATCTAAGTTCATCTAACCAACAAAATTCTCGATGAATGTACTTGAAGTTTGTCGAACCCAAGAACCGGTACTGAACAATAAGGGACGCTTCTCACCTGACATCACGTTCCTGTCGCGTCTTCTCAAGGGCTTCCTGTCGCCGGTCTCATGCTCAGTTTCTTCTGAGTAACACCGTTGAACAGGGAAGTTGAGAGGATTTTAAACTCATCTAAGCAGTTGTGTAACGCATCTTCAGCGTGATTCTTCCACTACAACATATAGAGTGAATCTACAGTAAAAGCAGGTTTGGTGGAAAAGATACTTCAGCTCTGTGTGTGCCCTCCCTCCCAGACCTGTTATCTAACCCGTGTGTGTGTGTGTGTGTCTTCAGTTTGTGTGAATAAGGAGATAATCACCTGTTGGTGCACCACAGGTTTCTCACACACACCTCTGCAAACACTACAGGTACATGCAGGATGACTGGTAGCTTTAATCAAGGTCTCCTAACCTTAAAACTCACACCCACGGAGACCCGTATGTACGGATCTGGAGCACAAATAGTCTTCTGCTCGGAATGGAATCCAAAATCCTTACATAGTTTGGCACTGCATGGTAGCAGTGCTAGCACAAATGAAGATGATTCCATAGAGAAATGTTAAGTTTCACACCTGCAGACAGAGAAAGAACCGCAAACTCACTGAGACTTTGCCAGTTTTCCGCGACTGAAAGATGTTATGGTGACATAAACCTGCTGAGACGGCCCGGAGAGATCAGTTCTGCCTTTCTGTCTTTGTGACAGAGGAGACCAGCAGCAGATAGCAGTCACGTCCTGTGATACGGGAGAAGCTAACACTGCTGGTTAGCTTAGCATAGCACCAAGACTGGAAACAAGGAAGAGCACAGATGAGTTCTGTCTGAGCTCGTCATCGTTAATTAGCTAAGCGAGATGGACGTAATGAGCTGGAGCAGCTGAGGTTTGGCTGGATGAAGGAGACCTGCATGACACTGGACGACCTGGAGAGTTTGCAAGCAGACCATTTTGGACAGCTCACCTCCGTTAGCATCAAGCTAAATAAACGTGGCTCTGGAGTCACAGTGAAGTGATGTAGGAGGCAAGAAAACATCTTTGTGAGCTTAAAACTCTTATTAGCGAGTACTTGAAAGGCAAAGTACACTTTTTGAAGATTCAGGTCGCTGCTTGTGGTTTCCTGTTGAAATATTATCTTCATCTCAACATTTTTAAAAATCTGGGCAAGAAACTACAGTTCCCAGCGACTCCTTTTACCATGAAAACAAAAATGAAAAGAATGTTTATGTTGTAACCATTAGTGGTGTCTAACAGGCTGAAGTGTCCTGAACTGTCTCAGCAGCTGCTGAGAACAAACAGCAGGACTCAACAAGACGCCTGCGTTTGCCATCAGACAGCAGCCTGGAAATCAGCCCGATAACAAGGTGACCATCCCAAAAACTGCCTGATGTGTTCTGCAGCTCACATTACTCACTGCTGACCGTCACAGGTACTCTCCTCTCTTTGTTCCTCCGTCAGAGTTTTTGTTTAAGAGGAGGAAGGAGTGAGGGGGGAGTGTGGAGGGACAGGAGAGGATCGGTCCTGGCTGGACAGGAGACGCCGTGTTCTGATGGCTTCTTCCTTTCTCACACAAACACGACCAGCAGCTTTTTACCATCCAGACAGATTTGAAGATCCATTTTACAGTTGAGGCGTCTGACCAGGACTGCCGCGGGGAGGCACCAGGGGCCGCACCAGGGGCCGCACCAGGGGCCGCACCGCTAGCATATCCAGGGTTCCTCCCATTTTTACCAGCACCAGTTTGTCGGGACTTGAAGGAGAATTTTCATGATAACTTCTGTGTATCAAATCAACACATGAAAACTAAACTGAGATCTGGAAAAAGTTTGACAAGAGAACATTTCACTTAATGACACGTTGTCATTTTTAGTGTAAACCAACAGATTTCTGAACTCTAGGTGGCGCTAAGGTGCCTTACTGCTGGTTGCAGTCAGACTGTCGGTCACGGCGCCGCCGTCTATCAGCAGACTGAATGACTTATAGACTCTAGTCCGACGAAAGTGTTTGCATCCATTTTAAAGGCCAGTCTTTCAGGGCTTGCGTGATTTTTCTTCCATCAAGTAAATCGACTCACAAGTCCTCCTGCGCTTGGAAGTCTCCTCATCACTCCATAAAGCCCCAAATCCCGTCAGCAGCCATTAAAACGCACGTTCACCCCGTTGTTGTATGGCTTCTCTGTGAAAGCATTCAGACTATCGATCATAAAACCGCCGAGTCTGATGTGCCATGGAGAGACTGACAGCTCAGGTGCATCAGGCAGAAACGAGACGCTGCTGTCAGTGTTTTAATGTGCAGACGAGGTGCTGACGTGACGATGCATCCAGAACAGAAACACCTGACCGTATATTGGGACATTTCCCGTCATTTTTGCTGGCGGCGAACTTCCGATGCGTCCAGCTAATGTCTGACAGTGACGGGAGACGGGAGAAGAGGATTTTTTCTTTTATTTGGACCTTATACTTTCCTGGAGCTTCACTGTAACAACAAGCAGACGAGAGTAAATCCAGCGGTTTATTTTTGTCTCCTGGACATGAAAAGACCTCTGAAGAAGCAGCCACTGTTCATTTATCTCACTAATCTCCCACTCGTGCCAACGACAACAGCGCCTGCCTTCTGAGGGAAAAACCCTCTGGAACACTCCCACTTTTGTTTGGGCTTCCTTCATTCGAAGCACTTTTAGAGAGCGTCGATCAGGGGGCAGGTTCACGCCAGCCTTCGCCAGGACAGGACGTTCACAGCCTGAACGTGAAGAAACCCTAACCTCCCAACGGAGGCGAGACAAAGTCAGAATTTGTTTAAAGTGTTAATTGAAGCAAATGAGATCTTCACTTCTTTATTTAACCACTAAATGAGAAACACACACACACCGACACACACACCCACACACACACACACACTCTTCAGCTGGATCACAGTCGCCACACGTAGGCAGCGTTTAAATGTTTAATGAGAAAATATTGGCTCCAAGCTGAAAGATCTTCTTTGTGGATAATTCTAGAACATGTGTTCATCTGTGACCTGCGCTACAGGGGAGCGCTGGTGTGTGTGTGTGTGTGTGTGTGTGTGTGTGTGTGTGTGTGTGTGGTAGCCGTTGTTGAGTGAGTGAATGGTTGGGGAGACAGGAAAGCAGTGGTGGTGTTGGGGGGGGGATGATTTCTGCCATTTAGACTCAGAAGGGTTTACTAAGGCCTCTTTGTCCGGCGCGCACACACACAGACCCACACACACAGACCCACACACACAGACCCACACACACAGACCCACACACACGTCACACGGCTTCATGCCACGATCACATGTGATAGAACACGCAGGTCTGCATAGCCACGCAGTGTTGAACTAAAGAGCAGCCCCTAACAGTGGGTAATAACATTAAGTTGGTGCTTAGTTATATATAAAAGTACTTTTTGATACCATTACTGCTACTTATCCAGTACTTGTACTGTGACACCATCAGCACCGTGGTAGAGGTTAACTCATCGCTATTCAATGGTTGTTCATGCAACTTTTTTAACATTTTCCATTTTGTTTGTTCTTCAAAAACGTTCCCAGACATCATGAGTGATGAGAAACGAGCCTCTCCTCAAGTTTGATGTGGGGTCTCCAGCTCATCAATCATCAATTAAGTTTTCAAAGACTAAAACGGCCGATTTGCTCGGGTTTTTCCTCCTGTCGTCCCACTCGGTTCATCCTGGGACACTCGACAGACGACCTGCGACGTTCTTTGGCTCCAGAACGTTTGAGTAGGCGACTCTGCTCATGAATCCCTGTGAGAACGTGGACCTGCTGGCAAGGTTCTAGCGTCTGTTCTTCAAGGAGCGGCTTTAGTTCATGATTACAAAAAACTGCGGTGGTCACTGAAGGATCATCTCATTCATAGGTTTGTTCCCACCACTAGAAGAGGCAGGGGGATTCTATTGGCCAGATGGTGCCTGTACGTGTGTGTGTGTGTGTGTTAGGATTCAGGCTGAAATCAAAAAGACCCCTGGCCTCCACTCCTGCAGGGTGCAGCTGGTATTTCCGTCTGTCTGACTCCTCTGGCGGCAGAGCATTCAAGCGATGAGGTGTGGCAGCAGTGCGCCATTTCCGGTGCTTAACATGGCGTTTGTTTGTCCTCTGTGTCGTCACGTTCCTGCTCTAGCCGTCCTGTGATGAATCGCTCGTACTTGAGAGATGAACCTATGAGAAGAATCCGTGTTTTAACTGTGTTCGTGATAATGGCTTCGCTAGCGAAGCGACCGGACTCGTCGGTCATCTGATTAATTTCTGTTGAGTAAAATGAACTCGTTATGCCTCGTTTCCACTGACAGATGTTTGGTTTCTCCAACTTTCTCCACCCCTGCTGATCAGAGGGACTAATTCAGTCCGTTTCAGTCCTCAACATGTGGAACATCCACACTGAACACACAATAGTCTCTTCTTTATTTCATTCGTGGCCTCATTCCACAGCATTTCCAAACATAGTAACATTTGAATGGGCCCAGAACGATGACATGGAGACGAGGCATTAAAGTGATGCTCGCTTTCAGTAATAGATCACCCAAGAAGTGTACTTGACCTCTCAAGTAGTCATTAATAGGAGTTCTGGGTTCACCAAGATGTTTTCCCTCCTCCATCACTTCTGTGTGACTCCAGAATGCAGGAAGAGCCAGCCATGTAGATTTAGCTTGAAGCTAACGGAGCCTGATGCTAACAGCAGCTAAACTGTCCAATGACGTCCATTTACAAATGCTCCAGGTTGTCTGGAATAATCTAGTAATACACACACACACACACACACACACACACACACGACCTGACGTCAGCACTCCACAATGCAGCTGCACGTCCTCCACAAATGAAGATACAGAGGAAAATGCCAGAAACGTCCTCAACTAAGTTCTTACCTCAATGTATCTGGTGCCCAGTTTTTAGGACCATCTGGTGAACTCCTGCCCCGTGTATCTGACCAACACATGACTCGTCTTCATGGAAACATCTGGGGCTGTTTTTGGGACGACCAGAAGCAGGATCTGGAAACAGAATCCGCCTGTGATTCATTGAGATCATTTCAAAAACACACACCCACAGAGGGAACATTTAATACCAGAGAGGAGATGAGGAAGGCCCCCAGAGAACCTGCCTCTACCCTTGATCCTGAAGAGTGAAAGTGCTGAGACGGAGAGGAGTCAGAACCAGAGAGAGAGAACCGCCGCCAGCTGAGGAGCGGTTCTCCTCGGCTGGCAGAGCTGACGGCCAGCAGCCTACGAGCACCAACCGCTGTGTGACTCTTCCAGCTGTTTGGAGGGGAGCGTTTACGACGGGGCAGGACTGGAATGCTGCGTTGCAACACGCCTGCCATCATCATGATCATAACTAAAGCACACACACGCAGATGGAATTCACCGGTTTGGTTCTCTGTAATCAGGCTCACCAGGGTTTCAGGTGGCACATGAAACAAACTACCGGTCAAAGGTTTACGGACTTCACCGTCGTAGCGGCTCTGCATGCTCTGGGGTTCCTACGTCCCAGTCCTGTTAACACGATCCCTCTGAACCCTTAAGAGGGAATTCATGCCGTTTTGCCACAAATGCTCACTGGAGCCCAAAGTTGACCTGGAAAGATTTCAGGGGTCAAAGGTCAGGGTCACAGTAGTTGTGATTCTATACGGGGAAGCAGTAGACAGATGGTCTCTTGACAGATGACGGCGTTCTCTGCGTAGTCTCGTTCACCCTTTCGGTCAACCTAAAGATGCACGTCTGGCCTCTTGAGCACCAGCATTCTACCTTTTAAGGAACAGTGCAGGCGGGCCAGGCTGCTCTACCTGTTTTTGAGTGTGCGGTCACCTGACCTGCTGGGTTTTAAAATGTGTTGTGCAGCAGCAAGTCAGCATGTTTTAGTTCTGTTTTTACTAAAACAACCTGTGATTTTCTCTCCGCCCCCTCCTCCTCACCTCCCACAGTTCCGCCAGCGTGATCGCCGTCGTCAGGATGGAGATGAGGCAGTTTGGAGGACTTTGTGGCTTCCTGTTGATAACCATGGCCGTCCTCGCCACCGCCAGGCCAAAAGCAGGTCAGTCCACAGAGACGGCAGAGATGCGGGTTCATGACCTGCCTCTCCAGAGCTGCTTGACAGTGAGACACACGGCTAAGACAGAACACATCTGAGTGGGGCTCTGCAGGTGAAAGGCCTGCAGCTCTGCCCCATCACAATTACACCAACCTGTTAATGAGATTCGCCCAACCAGAACCATTAAAAAGTCATAAAGCTTTTTTTTTAACTAAGTATTTTTCAAAACTGCACCCTTCAACCTGCTTCCAGACAGTTTGGACGTGTGAAGGCTGCGGCTCTGGCGAACATCTCAACTCTCCTGGAAGCAGTGTTTGGGGACGCATGAGGGAATCCATTTAGATGTGGTTTCTATTCAACGAGCAGCTAAATCCAGATTTATCTGCTCAGTCAATGAAGTCAACTGGTTTATAAGCTGCTGCTTGTTTGAGTCGACGTCTGGGCTCCATCCAGCCTCAGAATACATTCATCAAACTATTCCCTTCCAGCTCATAAAGCTGCTACACACACACACACATGCACGCGCACACATGCACGCGCGCGCACACACACACGCACGCACAATGTAATGTTATGATTCCTGAAAATTTGAAGACAAAACCAGGCTGCAGTCATGAGGCGGGAGCTCAGGTGGTAAACAGTGCGAGTGATTCCAGCAGCCCGACTGGCCTGACGGCGCCTTCGTCCAGAAAAACGTCAAACTGAAGCGCACGCATGCAATGGTCAGGACACGCAGACGTTTGTTCCTCCACACGTTCCCTCCCAGAGCCGTCAGATTCACGGTTCCTCTTGTGAATTCAAATATCAGATTTAATACTTAGAAATGAAAGAACAGAGGTGTGTTGTGGTCGGGTTCTGCTCCAGGTTTCCTCTTCACTGCAGAATTGTTGGGTGAAATGCATGAGGAGGTCCATCTGGACCTGCTCTTGACCTTTGACCCCAGATAGCATCTGTTGTGAATTGATGCTTTATTGATTTGGGTCATTTAGGATGGTCCAGCAGGAAAAGTGGGCGTGTCCAAGCCTGGAAGGTTCCAGATGTTCTTGCTTTTAACTGCACAGTAATGTAGAAGTGGTAACCGACATATTTCACCGCGCTCCAAAGTAATGTGACGACTTGGACATGAAATGCGGTGCTGCTGATATCAGGTCTTATTCTGTCCGGCAGGTCCTGACCAGAAATGCAAGTCTGGTCCGGTGGATCTGGTCTTCCTCATCGACAGCTCCCGCAGCGTTAGACCTCACGAGTTTGAGACCATGAGGAAGTTCATGATCGACATCCTCAACACTCTGGATATCGGACTTGACGCCACCCGAGTGGGAGTGGTTCAGTACTCCAGCCAGGTACCAGCTTCATCACAGGCCACCTGCACTCAGTCTTCCTCCATTACTCCAGTGTTTGACCTTAAACAGGACAATTCACCCTGAAAAGGATTCTGTCTTTGACTGAAAGCTAATATTCCACCAATGGTTTTCTATTTTAAAATGCTGCATTTAGGGACAAAAGTAATATCCAACTGGGATATTCTGTTATCGGGGCAGCGGGGCTCAGAGGTCGAGTGGCCATCTAGCAACCGAAAGGTCACTGGTTCCATCCCCACTTCCATGTCCAAGTGTCCTTGAGCAAGACACTAAACCCCTAACTGCTCCTGATGGTCCTGTGACGGACTGGAGACCCGTCCAGGGTGAACCCCGCCTCTCACCCAATGTCAGCTGGGATAGGCTCCACCCCCCACTACCATAAATGGATAAGCAGTGTAGAAAATGGATGGATGGAAGAATATTCTGTTGTTAGGTCAGAATATTGCCATTTTCTGAGTAGCAGCAGAACAGAAGTGTGCATGTAAGATGGCCGTTGAGTGCATGAACCGGTGGCGACAGTCATTTTATATTTTTGGGGTCACCAGTCAGATTCAGAGCGTCTTGAAGCAGCCAAGTGAAACTCCCTGCCTTGTTTCACTCCAGTGTGAAGGTCGAGAAGCGCATCTGAACACAGCGTCTCCTCTCCACGGTCTTCTTCTCAGGTCCGCAGCGAGTTCTCTCTGAAGACCCACAGCACCCTGGACAACATGGTGAAGGGCATCAATCAGATCATCCCGCTCGCTCAGGGAACCATGACGGGCCTCGCCATCAAATACGTGATGAACGAAGCCTTCAACGCCGATGAGGGAGACAGACCAAAGGTCCGAAACGCTTGACTCCAGGTTGAACCTTTGACAAGGCTTTCCGCGTTGAAGGGTTTTGAGCTGGCGGGACACGCCCCCCTCAGATGAGTCGGTAAACTACAAAGCATGCAAGTGGTTGATGGTTGTCTGCACGCCACCTTCCTCCTCAGGTCCCCAACGTGGCAGTCATTGTGACGGACGGGCGTCCCCAGGACCGCGTGGCGGAGGTGGCAGCAGAGGCCCGGGAGAAAGGCATTGAGATCTATGCCGTGGGAGTGGCCCGAGCTGATATGACATCACTGAGGGCCATGGCGTCCCCCCCCTTTGAGGACCACGTCTTCCTGGTGGAGTCATTTGATCTCATTCATCAGTTTGGTCTGCAGTTCCAGGACAAACTCTGTGGTGAGTGCTGCTGGGACACAGACAGCGAATGTTAAAAGACATTTGTGGTCAGAAATTAATCTTAAAAAGATGTTTTAAAAGACACGAAAAGAGTGGCAACACGCCAGAGAGGAGGAGGAGGAATCCAAGCCAAGCTGGTCTCAATCCAACAGGAAGTAACTACCAATTTAGGAAGACCAAACTCAAGCGTCAAAAACTCAAAATCCAAAGAATCCAAGGAAGTCCAGCCTCGTGTAGAAGCAGAGCGGTGGTCAGCTCAAAGACAAGAAAACCCCTTCAGCCACGTCTGAGGAATGTAAACTTCATGCAAGAGCAGATTCTTTACGTAATTAGAAACAGGATGGACGTCTCGTCTGAACACAACATCGCCGTGCCCCTCTGACCTCACACTGCCGAACCCTTGATCACAACAGCCGCCTCAAACCCACGAAGGGGAAGATATTTCCTCGGTCTGTAAAGAAATCTACAGAAAACTACAGACAAGTGGGCAGATGGACGGATGAAGTAGAAGAAACTACAGGGGGGAGACGTGGCGGGGAAGAGCCAGCGTTGTTGAACGTGTCCATCAAATACAACCTCAGATGAAACATTTACCAGTGAGTCAACAGGATTTTTCCATGAAAAGCTTTTTTTTCCCTGTGTTTTTCCCTGAAATCCTGATTTTGATCATTGGGAAAAGTTTGTTTTTCATGTGATTTGAAAAAACTCAAAGCCACCATCAGGTCCAAATCTGATTTTTCAGTCCAATACGATCTGAGGTTGTTCGTCCTCATGTTTGCTACTGGGATCCTACCTCCTGTAGGCCTGCTTAATTAATCCAGTTTGCAACTGAGAAAGACGCACTGCTGACCGTCTTCGTCCACACACCTCAACATTTCCGGTCAGTCAAAGTAACGGACTTCTTAAATATAAATTACACTACACTTTGGGGGGGGGGGGGGGGGGGGGTCGTGGTTTAAGTCCGCTCTCAGAGAGAGGTGGTGATCTAGTGAACCTCTGAAACGAGTCCTGAATCCTGCTGGTGGGTCAACAGCTCAGGCTGAAGAGTGAATTTGAAAGTGAACGTGTGGCGGTGTGTTCCTCAGGTGTGGATCTGTGTCTGGAGTCGGAGCACGGCTGCGAGCACATCTGTGAGAGTTCTCCAGGTTCCTACCAGTGCCTCTGTCTGCCTGGATACACTCTGAATGCTGATGGGAAAACATGCTCAGGTATCACCACAGCAACACTCGCACAAGTGGAATGACGTGGCGATCTTAGCCTGAAGCTAGTGGAGACTGGGAGCTAAAAACCGCTGTACTCCAAAAGCATTCAGTCAGTCTCTCCAGGTTGTCGCCGGTGTAAACCACGACTTCTTTATCCAGCTGGATGATCGATAACTTGGATCGGAGGTGAAAACTCAGGTTTGACTGTTTTTTTAAACTGACATTTTTTGACAGTTTTGCTGTTATTAGCCATCAGTCTTGGTTAGCTTGAAGCTAATATACATGGCTGGCTCTTCCAGCATTCTGGAGTTGTAAAAAAGTGATGCAGGAGGGAAAAAAAACCCCAACCAAACTCCTTGTGAGCTCAAGACTCCTGTTAGTGAGAAAACACAGCAGGTTGAGTCTTGAGGTACTCGCAGTACAACGAGAGATCTGAAGTTTTTAATCAGCCTTTCACAATCTTCCACGAACCTTAACTCAGCGCTGAAACCGTCTCTGCATCCCTCGTTCACCTGATGTCACCTGACACGTCAACGGTGGCGAAAAAATCCGGCATGCAGCGAGAGACGTTTGACTGGTAACAGAAGAGTGACAGATGTCTCCTGTGTGTGTCTCAGCCATTGATCTGTGCGCCGAGGGAAAACACGACTGTGCTCAAGTCTGCGTCGCTTCTCCTGGTTCCTTCACCTGCGACTGCAACAAAGGATACAAACTGAACGAGGACAAGAAGACCTGCACGAGTCAGTCGCACCAACACGCTCACACCCGTCACATCCTTCACATCCTGGGTTGAACTGTTACATGAACTTCCATCTCATTTAAAGTGTAAAAACTAAAACTTACATCCATTCAGGAAAATTGCTTTAATATCAGTTTTGATGTCAAAATGATTAGGAGAAGAAATTTCATACAATTAGGGCTTCACCAGTTTGACTAAATATCTCATTGCTCAGTTCCAACTCTGGACCAGAAATCCCATTTAAAGAGAGCGTGAACCATCACGTGCACGAGTAGCCATCACCAGTTTAGAAGGAATACCCTCCTACCTCCGCTTGTTGGGATTCTAACTTTCTACGCCTCCTTCCTGCCCCAGTGATCGACTACTGCTCCTTCGGGAACCACACCTGCGAACACGAGTGTGTGAGCGTGCTCAATGGCTTCTACTGCCGCTGTAACGAGGGCTACATGCTGCTGGAGGACGGCAGGACCTGCCAGGGTGAGAGAGACCGACACAGAACACACAGCCTGCTGGTATCACAGAGGTTACCGGCTTCATTAAACCTGCTTGAGAACACATGCATGATTTAACTGTTGCAATGTGGTTTAAGTGGCTGAAGGGCAGCGAGGGAGAATCAACCTGCTGAAGTATGAATTCATGTGGACACTCCAACACTCTCTGAGCCTCTTCACAACTACATCATAAGATCATGAAGCGCTGTTATTAACACACACAGCACATTCCCCATGTGCTTGTTGGCGCACACGTTGGTGAGACCACTACCTTCATGCCACTTCCACCTGAGACTCAATCTGTCAAGACTGTTTCCCATCAGCACTCGTGCCTGAAACCCAGCAGGGATGTGGTCCATCAGGCAGGTTCCTACCCAGACATGCTGGTCCCGTTTGCTCCGGTCGCCCCGCAGCACAAACAGATCTCTCTTTTGATTCTTTCATGTCTCATCCCTGCAGGACGGCGTCATATTTTGTGGCAGACCTATTCTTCTTTTCTCGTCGTCTCCAGTGTGTTCAGGTGCAGCGCTACAACGGGCCGGTTAATGTCACATTGTTGACTCAAAATCCAAAAATCTAGAAGGTCAGAACCGGTCAATAACTCTAGTGCAGGGGTGTCAAAGTGGTCCAGTAGAGGGCCGTGTGGCTGCAGGTTCTCATTCCAACCCAGCAGAAGCAACACCTGATCCAACCAATGAGCTGTGAGGACACAGCTTAGTTGATTTAAATCAAATCAGGTGTTGCTTTTGCTCAGTTGGAATGAGAACCTGCAGCCACACGGCGCTCCACTGGACCAGCTTGACACCCCTGCTCTGGTGGCTCCTGCAGAGATGAGACTTCATCGGTCCTGCACCGGCTGACACGCATCGCCACTTCTCACCTTGTCGTTAACACGCAGCTGTGTAGATATAAAATGTATCAAAACCAGTGGATACAATATTCACAAATGCATGGAAACATTTCACTTGAACTTTACGTGCCCATAAATCCTAAATCTTTACCACATTAGAAAACATGTTGCTCATTGGATGTACAGACGAGTTACAACGTTCACGATGGCAAATTCTAGTGCCTTAAAATCTTCAAAGCGCGACAATCCGTGGTGAAGTTCTGCCATTTCACCCAAACACCACGACACCGTTATGCAACAGGATTTTCTCAGAAGCCCCCGGCTGCTGGATCAGCTGTGCTTGTTCAAAAATACAAACTCCTGGTGTATAATTTGTGCACACGAGGTGAATTACAGGCTGGCGTGTCATGAATAACTCCCGACCTTGTTCGTCTGACAAACGACCACAGACATGACAAAAACATGTTTTCATAAAATGGCTACGTATTCAACACACACACCTTGACAATGTGTGTGTGTGTGTGTGTTTTATCTAGCCATTGACCTGTGTGCTGAAGGGAAACACGACTGTGAGCAAATCTGTGTCAGCGCGCCAGGCGTCTTCACCTGCGACTGCAATGAAGGATACACACTCAATGAAGACAAGAAGACCTGCACACGTCAGTCAGGCTCTCATACTCGCTCTCTCTCTCTCTCTCTCTCTCTCACACACACTGCTTGATCTTTATCCTTCCATTTGACACAGAGAAAAGGTTTTGCTGTACGTATTAAAGAATTTGATTGTTTGTTAAGTCAGACTGTAAACCTGGAGCAGTTAGAACATCACCTGAGACTCTGGGCAACAAATTCCTTACTTTCCAAAATATACCTTTACCTGCAGCCTCAGTCATAACTTTGACTTGAAAAGTTGTGCCCCCACAATACTTTGGCTTCACCTGCTTGTGCTCTTGCTTGCAGAAACACAGAATCACACTCACACAGTGACACCTGAGCATTGTTAGTTCGAATCTATCTGGAAACCCAGCAGATTCATCAGCTTGAGCTCAGAATTCTCCCCTCTGGATGGGACGAGAGGAGTTCTGCTCCTGCTGCTGTGTGGTTTAAGCCTCTTTAAGGAGGAAATGTTGGTGTTTGAACTTTAACCTGTGGAGGTTTCACGGAGACAAAGCTGCTGCAGCCATCGCCTGCGAGCACAGCGCCGAGTCATGCTAAGTTAGCTGCTTCCTCTAGCAGGACCTCTGAGACCCAGAACATCAGTGACCACCACCCGGTTACAGACAGTGGCGAGCAGCACAGTTAGCATGGCAGGCGGCCAGGCATGCTAGCTGTGGTCACTGCTGCCATCAAACTCAGCTCCATGTCTGCAAGTCGTCCTGGAGCTTCCCCCAGTAGCTCAGACCTCAGGTGCTGTGGTTGAATGTGAGACACGCGTGAATTAGTTACCGTAGAAACAAAAACAATTCAGCCAGCATTCCTTGCTAGCGTTAGCTTGCCGGTCTACTAGCAAGCCCTGTTTTTATTATTTCAGTCGGTAACTGACTGTTTCTTTTCATTCAATTTGATGTGTTTGGAAAATTGTGACTCCAAGGTTTAGAGACGTAGCCAGAGAGCAGTCACATGGTTGAGCAGCGTGAGAGGGCAATCCAGGGGGCAAATATCCCACAAATCATAGACAGAGTTGGGCGAAGCCCGAATAATTACCCCCAACTTCATCTGCGCAGTCAAAAATATATGGATTCAGGAAGAATATTTTGTGTTTGTGTCACGTAGCCATCGACCTGTGCGCCGAGGGAAAGCATGACTGCGAACAGATCTGCATTAGCGCTCCTGGCGTCTTCACCTGCGACTGCAACAAAGGCTTCAAACTCAACAAGGACAAGAAGACGTGCACAAGTCAGTGACCTTCATCATCAGGGTCGTCTCCTCAGCTCATCGTCTGTTACAGACCCAGGACTCGAGACACATCCGAATTCACTCAAAATGTCTGAATGCAGCTGAAAGAGGATCTTGTTTGCCAGCAGTTGAGAGGCTTTGATGGTGCTGAAGGACAGATAGGATGCATCACTAATTTAGTGAGTTTGTCAGGAGAGGTCAGTCACACGTGGCGGTTTGGTTTTAACATTTGAAAACACACAGGGGGTGAAAGTGTCTCAGTTTTTCTTTCTTATGATAGAGGACGGCACCCCAACTGTCCAACCAGCTGCTGCTCCTCTTGATTTGATGTGAATTTTGATCGTCTCACTTACGAATTGCACAAAATACTTCTTCCTCAAAAGCCCTCCGGTAACCAGTAACCTCTGGTTTGCGAGGGTTGGTGTCATCTATCGGGACTAACGTGTGTGTTTGTGCAGACATGGACCTGTGTAACACAGTGGAACACGGCTGTGAGCACCAGTGTGTCAGCACTCCAGGGTCCTTCTACTGCGTCTGTCCAGAGGGACAACTGCTGCAGGAGGACAAGAAGAGCTGTGGAAGTAAGTCGAGTTCAACTCAGAGCTCTGAACAGTCGTCTCTTCCGTTGAAATCTTGAGTCAAAACGTAGTCCTGGTTGAGTCGGGGACACCTGACAGTCCTGAAGGACGACTACTTCAGAGCTCAACCATGACCGCCCTCTCCTGGAGCAGCTCCTGAAGTCAAGCTCTCCTCCACTGCTGTCTCAGCAATGATTTAAAGTGTGAGTTTAACAGCAGGAGCCAAGAGGACAGTGAGCAGGTGAAGTTTGACCATAAAATGTTCACTGTGGTGCAAATCAATGAAGAGGAGACTGAGTACGTGAAGTCCTTGAGGCTTGAGGAACTACAGCCCCCATAAGCCACTGCAAACAACACTTCCAACCAACTTCATTTTGAATAATATCTCATTTCCAAGTGGCTGTTTGAGTTTCGCCAGGTGAAAGTGTAGATGAAAACCAAAGATCAAACTGTTCAACCTTTTGTGACAGACAGGAAACTCAAACAGCCAAACGATGGCAGGAACTCGTGACACTCAAAATGGTCGACTGACAGTCCAGTAAATATTTCCATGGCAACAGCGCTCCACCAATCACAGAAGTTTCTGATACACTTGAGGATGTGGGTAGCGCCGTGCTTTCCCACATCTCCATTATTACAGCTGCCATTACTGGCGGGTTTTCGTCGCCACCGTTGGGGAATGTTTGCTCGTGGCAACACCAAAGCGCTCTGGCAGCAAAACAAAGCTGCTGTTTTCATTCAGAACCTGTCGGTGTTGTTGTGGACAGAACTGGGAAGCCGTGACCTTGATGGTGCCACGGGTTCTAAATGGCTGCCAGCCTAAGACATCAGTCTCAAAATGTATTTGTCAAACACGGAATATTTTATCAACATCAGTGTGATAAGACAGGAACAAAATGATGACATCACTCATACTAATGGAGGGACGACGACGGCACAAACCTCCTGTATGTCAGCAGTCTCCATCTCTCCATCAGCCTGCAAGTCTGCCAACATCGACCTGGTGCTGCTGATCGACGGCTCCAAGAGCGTCCGGCCTCAGAACTTCGAGCTCGTCAAGAAGTTCGTCAACCAGGTGGAACCTCTCTGCATATTAATAACTTCAGCATTTTGATGTCTAGCTGTACATTCGTGTGCTACCATGTTGAAAGGGTTCATCCACACACTGCAGTCAAGGTCTTCCACGTGCAGCTTCAGGCTTTTGAGATTTCAAATGTTATGGTTGGGGCTACAGCGCTGGCTTGGTTAAAAACAGAAGAAACAGGGTTGAATTTCCTGACAGTAAAACTGACAGAAGAGCTGATGCTGAATGTATCAAATGCTTCGAATGTGTATTTAACAGGATTTTCAGATATTCAGTACTCGAGGCATCTTTTTCACTCTGTTCATAAATTAAAATACTTTTTCATAAATGATGGAGTGAATACGGGTTCCTGTCCCCCAGGTTGTGGACTCTCTGGACGTGTCTGCTCATGGCACCAGGGTTGGTCTGGTCCAATACTCCAGCCGGGTCAGGACAGAGTTCCCGCTCAACATGTACCACACCGCCGATGAGATCAAAGCCGCCGTCATGAAGGTAGGGATGCGGACTCTGACTACATCGAATTTGTGTTTTGATATCAAGTATCTCTCTAATATTTCATGGTATTATCAAGTTTTTGCATCCGTCTCACCGTTGAGCGACTTCAATAAAACCACAACAGGGACGAGAGTGAGGTCTGATCACATTCGAACCAAACACCACGCTGTTTCACCCGTGAAGACTCAGTGGTGCCTCCTCCCCGACTGGTCCTACACACGTCAGCGACCAAAGAACCACATCTTGGCTAGAAAAAAGTAGTCCTCGCTGGCACCAGTGTTTTCTAGGTCCAGGGCCCAGAGGTGCTTACATCAGAGGCTGGAGGCGGAGTTATCCTGATCAAACAAACCAGCTAGGCAATTTCTCACCATGGCAATGTGAAAATGAATCATCTGCATATCAAAACAGAGCTAACAGAAGACGCCACATTACTGAAGTCACTTCGTGCCACACCTCCAGGTGACGAGTGAGTCTCGTCAAACAGCCGATACACGAGCCACAATCACAACTAAGTCGTCTCCTCTTGAGAGGAAGAACAAACGGATCTTGAGTCGATCGTCAACCAGCAGTAAAGAGATGACGAGATGCTGTTGTCCTTGTTCAGGTTGAATACATGGAGAAAGGTACTATGACAGGTCTGGCCCTGAAACACATGCTGGAGAACAGCTTCTCAGAGGAAGAGGGCGCCCGCCCAGCCGGCCGCAACATCCCCCGAATCGGACTGGTCTTCACCGACGGACGTTCCCAAGACGACATCACCGAATACGCCAAGAAGGCCAAAGAAGCCGGTAAGCTACTCGTGTTGATGCTGCCGCTCACACTTGTATTTGTGAGGTTCAGCTTTTACTGGATTCATGAGTGAACGGCCTGCACGTGCGCAGGTATCACCATGTACGCCGTGGGAGTTGGTAAAGCTGTGGAGGACGAGCTCCGTGAGATCGCCTCTGAGCCCGTGGAGAAACATTTCTATTACACCGCCGACTTCACCGCCATCAGCACCATCGCTGAGAACCTCAAACTCAACGTCTGCCCAGGTACAACGCATCAATCACACCCTCTGGCATGAATTTACTCTTCAGTTGGGTCTCTTTATCATCTTTTACTTCACCTGATTTTAGATTGCAATGTCCCAAACAGATAATCAAAAGTTTTTGTACTACGAACTGAAGTGCAAGCATTAGACAGGTACTAGTCCCAGAGTCTGAAGTAGGAGCTGCTGATGTGCTGTTTGGTGGCTCCATCTGCTGGCACAAATACCTCACGATAGGTGAACTCCAAGCTCTGACAGGTTGCTGCCTGTCTGACCGTCAGGTAAAAGAGTTGAGACCTAAAGTTTGATGTGTAAATGTGGAACGTTTCATCCAGAGGTCACTAGAAACAACACCTCTGAGACAGACGTGGTGTCGTGATGGTGCAGAGTCAAGGTATGTACCCCACAGCACTTCTAGCCGTCTAGGGTCTGGTCTCATGGTGATTTCACACCAGACAGCTGGAACCGTGGTGAATTATTCCGTCGCACCGATGGAATTCTATCCCAGATAATTCCAGACTTTGTCCTCGTCTCTGGAAATGCAGCCTTTGACAAAGAGCAGATTCTCCTTCACCCTCCAAAAGTTCTCTTTTCCCACCACAAACATGTTGAAAAACGAACAGTCAAGGCAGAGTTTGTGTACTTTTGACTGAACGCTGTGCCACCTTCCTGTTTGCCCCCCTGCAGAGGAGAGTCAGGGGGAGATCGAGGTGAAGGACCCGTGTGCCTGCGAGAGCCTGGTGGAGTTCCAGCGGGCCACCATGAGCAGCCTGGAGCAGTTCACACAGAAACATATCCTTCAGAAGACTGAACCAGTTCTTTAGCTCAGGTGGTCCCTGGAGGTGGGCCTCCTCCTTGTGACCATTGAGAACAAAACAATACCCGTCTCCACTTGGATGTTATTTGCCTGCGTGGTATTTCTAGTCTTAGCTCGGCTCTGAACTTCTTATTTCTGCTGGTAAGTTGGTCATTCTAAGGCGGTCCAGGAGGATTTAGTCACCTCCCGTCATTTATCGGGGAAAATACTTGTGTTTCTACGCAGAGTCACAGTAAGCCCCGTGTGTCTTTATTGATCCTTAATCGAGTGTCTACTGGCTGGGATGACGACTCGCCTGGAGCAGCTGGAGAACCAGCTCCTCTCCAGGAAGTGATCTGGTCATCACAGGACAAACACAGGTCGTCACACAGGAAGCGTAGCAGCGTGAGCAGGAAGAGGCCACACCCACGCAGGATCTTTGAAAGGCTAAATCATAAACTCATCGGCGGACAAACCCAGTTGTCTCTCGAAGGCTTTGTAACTTTCAGACGGCCTGTTGCTCCTCCCTCTAGAGAGGTATACTTGTATTAGAGTTGTAAATCATGTCATTTGTTCTTTTGTCTGCAGTAACACATCCACCTTCCTTTGTGCCGTAGTGCCTGGCAGCAAACGTGGTTGTAAAACTGATAATTACACATTTCAAGATTCCAGAGGACACCTGATAGCTGTGTCGACAGTGTTTGGAGCGTGTTACAGAAAAAGTCTAAATGTGCCAGAATCAAGAGGTCAGCGCTTGACCTCCATCTCACCAAGGCTGCAGCTCTTCATCGGCGCAGCCACACACACAAAGACGACCGTGTGTTTTTTGTAAGCTGCATTAAAGCGGGGACGATGGTTGACAGCGCAGGACTTCAGTTGCGATCACCAGTGACACGAGTCGCAGTCACAGCTGCAGAACGACATCACTCGTCTGGTTCTCGGTGCCCTTTTTATACTTGATCTGTTGTTTGTTTTTTACAGTTGTTAAATATGTATTTATAGCCTTTTTTGTTAGCTTTTTTTTTTTTTTTACCAAGTAGAATAGCAAAGAGAAGTGATGCAGGTGAGAGGTTAAGACTTGGAAAAATGAAGTGTTTCTACCACTTTTTAAATTAAACTGGTTTGGATCGTTCTGATTGAAATCACTCCTGATAGAAGAAGCCTTGCTGGGCTCGCAGGGGCTGGGACGGAGCCCAGCTCAGATGGTTTGTTGGTTTTTCTCTTAAAAGGGACCTTAAGACATGTAAAGTATCACTACTCATAAAGCTGTGGTCTACTGTTGATATCAATAAAATGTGATCTCACAGGATTTGGTACATTTTAATATGAATGAATGTGGCCTGTATTTGGTTCATAAAAAAGGTTTTCCTCACTCTGCACTTTCTACATGTGTGTCCTGCAGTGACCTGCGTGTGTGTATTCATTCACATACATGACCACTGCAGCTGTCAGTGCTGGTCATCAAGTGTTGGGAGGACTAATAACTGCGTCATGTGACTCGTCATCAACACGGTCCTCATTTGTGTAACAAAAAGACCTGAATGTATACCCTTTTATATTTGGATACCAGTATGATTTTTTATATATATATATATATATATATATATATATATATATATATATATATATATATATGACAGCTTTACCTTTTTTAGTATTTTCCTGATGGATCCCTGTATTCCAGCACAAAAGTCAATTAAAGAATGAACTTTCCTTCAAGTGTTTGAGGTAATTATTTCATAGGTACGTTTCCTTTTCAGAATTGCAAATTTTAAAGTCTGACTTTTTTAAGAAGCCTACATGTCCCTAATGAGCACTGAGAGTCTGAAGGCTCGGACGGTTCTGGGCCTGCTCCTCTTCTTTGGGTGCCAAACGGTTTGAACACAGAAGTTCCTGGCCGGTCAAAAGAAAGTTGACAACGCTTTTTATCGGAATCCCTCAGAGGAGACGTACTTCTTCACAACTAAAGTTGCACTTGAACAGCTGCAATTATGACTACAGTTTGATCTCTAAGGCTCAATGGAAAGTTTTGTTTTTGAAGGTGAGCAGACGCGAGTGGAGCCACCAGCGGAACACTGCTAATGCCTGGAGGGCTGACAGGCGGCGCGTTAAAAGGGCAGCTCCACGGGGGTTAATCACCGTGTTCATTACTGACAGTGACCTTAAACACAACTGGCGTCTCAGTCCACTGAGATAACGTGTTTGTGTCACAGAAGTCCGTCTCTCTTTGACAAGAACAAAACTCCCGGTACAACATTTGAAGTAAAATTGACGGGATTTTGTAGACAACATTTTAGTGGCAGGTCGACTGCGTCCTACGTGGTCGGACGTCAGCAGGACGTCAACGATGCCACGCGCTCCACAATGCTTGGTTTCACGTGAGCGGATCAAAGCCAAAGCAGGAAGCCTTGTGTTGTGTTCCTGGTGTTTAGCAGCTACCAAATGTGCTCTGAGGAAGGAAACCTGGGGAGCCGGACCCTGGTATCCAAGACTCACTGATGCGGGAACTGAACTTGTCTGGTCACGGAACAGTTCCTGTCACACACTTAACACACTCAAGAAACTGAGTGTTGTATCTTCTAATATTAAGAGATTTGTGAAGCTAAACTTACATGAACTTCACAAACTTTTCTCAATTCCTTTTTTCAAAAACCTTTTTCTTTTCTGGAAATTGTTATTTTCGATGCTGAGGACTGAAGAGAACAGCGAGGAAGGCAGACCTGCAGCAGCCAAAGGCAGCAACTGGATGTTGTGTGTGTTGTTAGCAGAACGTTAGCTTGCAGCAGCAGTTAGCAGGAGCAACAATTCAGACCAACAGTAAAACCTGTTTTCCCCAGCTCAGCTCCAGCAGGTGCTGCTCATGCTCATTCAGACCGCGCCAAGACTTCGTTCACATTTCTTTAACCTCTTTTTGTCTTTGCTATGAAATATACTGCACGTGTGGCCAGTTTACAACTGCCCATCATCACGTTTGCTCAGATCTGAAGTCACGTTTATCACGAGGTTCTGTGAGACTCCAAATTCCTGGAATCGCTACCCTGCAGCCGTTTCGGCTGAGCGCCCAGTGAGTGACCCTGCGTCTGCGATTGACCTGTCTAGTGTGTGACGTCTTAGGATTAAAACAGTGAAAATGTGTTTAAATTTGTCATTTAAATCTGCTCTGATGCCAACGAGTGTTCGTTGTCGTGACCCCGCACCCTGCAGAGCCTCTCCAGCCTGCCCCAGTGCAGTCGCTCCACCCATGCCCCCCACATTCCTCTGCCAGCTTGAGATGTTTGGCCTTCCTATGCTTCTGAGCCTCCTCTATCCACTCTTCCCCAGAGACGGTGAGTTTCACTCGCTCAGAACAGTCAGATGCTAAGAGCAAACCTGGCCTGAGTGTTGCCCTTGTGATGTGTTCCGTAAACCTCGGCCGCCTCCTCGGTCAGCCTTCAGCCGCCAGTCATCGGCTGAGGCCAGCAGCCTGGTTGAGGCCCTCGGCTCCCCGAGGGTTTTCTTCCACCCTGACAAAGGTGATCTTGTGCTTTTTTGGGAACTCGTGTTTGCTCTCTTGGATTTGTGCACTAATGTTGTCAGTTACTGCTCTCAGCACCTGGTTATGGCGCCACCTACATCTCCCCTCTCCCAAGACTTTCTGGTCCAAGGACCCTCCTGCCAAGCTCAGTGGGCATCGCGGAGAACTAGCTAGACCCCATCAGTGCAGGGTGGATGGGCGCCGTAGGTCAGAAACCTCAATCCCGCTGGTTCTGGTTCAGTTCTTAATGTCAACTCAATTTTGGACTTTTCTGCATCAAAATAATTCCAATAAATACAAAACTGCTTTGTACGCATTTTAAAAATCAGAAACCAGATTTGCACTCAGCATCAACGAGGGGAGAACAGATCAGTGACGAGGGAAACTTGTTGAGCTGCAGTTTTTACCTGAAGAGTCAGAGCCTCGCCAGGCCGACTGCTGCAGACCTCTCAAAAACAGAAAGCTTCAACTTCACAGTAAAGTTTCGATCAAACCAAGCAAACTTCAGATCTCTGAAGGCCATTTAGTCACGAACAAGTGAGACGACAACAGAACTGCAGTCCTGGGGTCCATCGAGCCTTTTTTCAAAACAGCTTGTTGTGTCAGAGTTGAATCAGCCGTTCTCCAGTGACTGAGCTGCAACTCGTTGTGCCTGAATAATAAAATGACATTTACAGCTGATTACTGTCTAAAATATCACATCCAAAAGTGGGGCACTGTAGCTCCTGACAATACCAGTCTCCTAAAGACTGAAGGGAAACTCTCGCTAGACATCCCTAATGAATCCCATTGATGCCACGCAACAAGCCACCCAGTGAGCGTGACCTTTACCGCCAGGCCCTGGTGGAGGCTGATGAGATGCTCGCTCCTTCTGTGTCCTGCGGCATGACTCACTTCCCTGAATACTCAGAGGATTCTTGCAAATGTCAGAAGGTCCCCGCGGTTCTTTCTGTGGAAAATACAACAAAGACGTACAGTAAGTTTAGAGAACATCATAATTTTTCACTGGCGACCGAAAAAGTTACAGGAACTGAGCAATGACATCATAACAAAAATGCTTTAACAGAAAAGGTCCAGACACTCAATCCCCCGTTTTTTCTGTTTGGTGTGTAAATCCTGGAGGGAAATCAGGCAGATGAAGGAGCTCCGGTCAGGGTCGTTCCTACTGGTTGTACTAGTGTGTGCTGGTCACCACTGTAAACAAGGGCATCACGGTGCATTCAGGTCCACTTCGTAAACTAGAAAAGCCAATAAAGTTCTTTAAAATATCCAGAATATTTAAATTATAATTTGGATATTTCAAAATCTGTCACTTTCCTTTCTCTACGATCTTTCTAATCACATAGCCAAGTAAAAGCATCCACCCACCCACTCATCCACCCACCCACCCATCCACTCATCCACCCACCCATCCACTCACCCATCCATCCACTCATCCACCCACCCACCCATCCACCCACCCATCCATCCACTCATCCACCCACCCACCCATCCACTCATCCACCCATCCACCCACCCACCCATCCACTCATCCATCCACCCACCTACCCATCCACTCATCCATCCACCCACCTACCCATCCACTCATCCATCCACCCACCCACCCATCCACTCATCCATCCACCCACCCACCCACCCATCCATCCATCCACTCATCCACCCACCCACCCATCCATTCATCCATCCATCCACTCATCCACCCACCCACCCATCCACTCATCCATCCATCCACTCATCCACCCACCCACCCATCCACTCATCCATCCATCCACTCATCCATCCATCCATCCACTCATCCATCCATCCACTCATCCATCCATCCACTCATCCATCCACCCATCCACCCACCCATCTTCTACCTCTTATCCTGCTAAGGGTCGCGGGGGCTGGAGCCTATCTAAGCTTTTTTGGGGCGAGAGGCAGGGTTCACCCTGGACAGGTCGCCATTTAGCTGAATAAAATCACTGATTCTGATTTTCAGACCAGACCAGCATAAACTCCCTCTCTCTGGTCCTGGTCCTGGTCCTGGGTCTGTCCTGTCACCTCCTCCTGGCTCTCTCACTACTGCTGTTTATTGATATTTAGCAAATCAACAACTCAAATACAGCTTGAGATTTACTCTAAATTTAACAGGTACGTTCATTTACTCAGTGTCCTGCTTCATCAGGACCAGTGTTTGGTCCCCATGAGGACGAGAGGACCCGATTCAGATGGCGTTTAGGCCGGAAATACATAACAAAACCAAGGTATGTGTACGTATGTACACACACACGCGCACGTGTAACACCTAAATGAATATGCACCCTCACACCCCCGGATCTGTGGGTGGCAGCAAACAAAGCCAATATAAAAAGCTACAGCTCGTCACCCAGCTGACACACATCCAGACACACACAGCTGATACACATCCAGACACACACAGCTGATACACATCCAGACACACACAGCTGATACACATCCAGACACACACAGCTGACACACATCCAGACACACACAGCTGTGATGGAACCGTGTCCATGACCAACATGCAGCGGTGCTGACAGAGGCCTGTTACTGCTCTCAATGCTGTATTTTCTTACTAAATGCTTCTGTTGTTTTTCTGCAGAACTTTTGCAACCTTAAATTCTCTGGTCTGGATCCTCAGAACCCGACTCACTTGGAAGAACCTAAAACGACACTTATTTGGTAAATCTGGCCAATCTGGCAAAACACACACGCACGCACGATGTTTAAAGGATCTTAGTTGAGAGAGGTTGATAATATTTGGAAGTCCACAAGCTACTTCACACCTCACCTGCTCGTGTTTGCGTCAGCAGGCTCACCTGCGTGTCACAGGCTTTGATGAGTCGAACATTATGTGACGATCCTGCAGTTGAGGTGAAATCTGCTCGAACCGTCAGCGGCCGGTTGATTCAGACGATTGACAGTGGTTTTGAAGGTGTGCTTTTATAATGAAACTGATAGAAATTCTGTGTGTTTTCAGACAGAATGTAAATGGAATCTACGTCTACATCACAATATGACGTGACAAAGCTCAGCTGAATTACAAATCGGTGTTGTCAAGTTTGCATATTCAATACAATACAAACATTGTCATTCAATTAGAAAATTACAACCAGCTTCCTAAATTTGAAACGATAATTTACGAAAAATGAAACAAACATGAAGAAATACCAGAGTGTGGACTATGAATCAACTAAAACATTATTTGCTTCATTACTAATTAAAATAAAGTTGTCCGGCCAATGAAAATTTACCAAAACCAATGATGTGATTGATGATCAATACGCAAGCTGAATATCAGCCAAACCGGTTGATCGGACCTGAGCGTCAACGGAAGTTGTGGATGTTTAGGATGTTTTCTCCTCCTTTAGAGTCCAACCCTCCGGATGATGAACGGGTCCTTTCCTAACGTGACTGTGGTGATCGAGTACCGAGACTCCTTCACTAAAGCCGTCACCAAAAATGCGATTGTCGTGGTTCTCGGGATCTCCGTCAACTGCATCAACGCAGGCCTCATTCACACCTTCCGCAAACACCAGGTACAACTTTTCATTTCTCCACTGAGGCAACATGTTGCCGCACACGCGGCAGCTAACGTTGGTCAACTTAGACAACCGAGGCAGCCCGGCACCATTATCTGAAATGGCAGTGAGCACAGTCACACACTGAGGGGGTGCGCCAGCAGCAGTCGGTGCAGACGGACTCGTTCCGTTCACAGAGACGTGGAAAAGAGGTGCAAACGTTCAAGTACGCTCTACTTTAACCTCTCATCTTTCCTCCCCTCCTTCAGATCTTCTACATGAACCCTCGCTACATTCTCTTTCTCCACCTGGTCATCAACGACATGATCCAAGTGACTCTGACTGTCACCCTCTTCATCATCAGCTACGTCCTCTACAAAGTAAATGTGTCTGTCTGTTGCGCCTTCATCCTGCTGGCTCTTTTCACCACTGAAAACACTCCACTGAACCTGGCCTGCATGGCCATGGAGTGCTACATCGCCATCTGCCTCCCGCTTCACCACATGAGGATCTGCACCGTCAAAAGAACTTTGACGCTCATTGGTCTGATCTGGATGACGAGCGTGTTGTCCGTTCTCCCTGACCTCTTCGTCGCTCTGGCTACGGAGCCGCTGGAGTTTTTCAATTCTCGAGTGTTCTGTCTCAGAGAAACTGCCTTTCGAAGTCCACACATCATCAAGAAAAGGGACATTACCTACATCGTGTACCTCGTGATAGTGTGGTTTGTTATCATTTACACCTACTTCAAAATCCTGTTCACTGCAAAAACAGCTAGCAAAGATGCTAAAAAAGCCAGAAACACCATCGTCCTGCACGGTTTCCAGGTGCTGCTGTGCATGGCAACATATGCAGAGCACCTGCTGAAGCAGGGTCTGCTGCACTGGTTCCCCAAGAATTATGCAGACTCCCTGTTTGCCTGTTACATCATTATACAGGTGCTGCCCCGGTCAATAAGTCCACTGATCTACGGCATACGAGACAAATGTTTCAGGAAGTACCTGACCAAGAACCTCTCACGCAGCGTGAGTGTGCATCACTGAGGGAGGGGCCTGAAACAACCTCTTTAATTCCTTTAGTCATTCAGGTTAATGATTGCTGAGGTCAGACTTTTATAGTTAGGAGTTTAAAACAGGACAACTAGAGGATTGGGGTTCGGAATCAAGAACCGGGTCAAGGATTTTTGGATCCATTAGACAATCAGAACCATCTTTTCTCCGTTCCATCCTGCAGACCTTCCACATGAATCCACGCCACATTCTTTTTATTGCCCGGTGGTCAACGGCATGATCACTGGTTCATAACGGGTGCCGTGCCTGAGTTCCCCGTCCTGTCACGCTCCGTGTTATCGTCTCAGATGTCAACAAGGGCTGAACGGCCATCTTCATAAGAGGCTAGAGAAACTCAAACTTTCCTCCTCTCAGTTCTGCAGGCCTCTGGGCGACGCCTCCGCTGTGAGGCCTGCAGAACTGAGAGGAGGAAAGCCACCTTTGTGCCCAAAGCCATTCTTCTCTTTAACTCCAGCTGCTAACACCTTCCCCACACACACACACACCTACACACCAACACCTACACACCAACACCCTACACACACACACCTACACACACACACCTACACACCAACACCTACACACCAACACCCTACACACACACACCTACACACCAACACCTACACACACACACACACACCTACACACCAACACCCTACACACACACACACCTACACACACACACCTACACACTCTCCCCAGTCTACTCAATATCCTGTCTTCACTGCTACACTGTTTATACTGTTTAGATTGTCTGCACTTTATTCACTCACTCCAGTCACCTCACTCTTCATTTTACATTGTGTACATACTGTATGTAGTATATTTATTGTATTTTTATCTTTGATCTTATTTTTATTCTCTTATTTATTCCCACTGTCATGTCCCTGTTTTTTTTTTTTTTCTATTGTTTTTTAATGTCATGCTGCTCAGTTGTACCGTACTTTGATTGCCCCTCGGGGATAAATAAAGACATCTGAATCTGAATCTGAATCAAAGAATGGTCGTTATCAGCTGGTTGGGATCATTTCAGCAGCGTCAACTGAGTGTGTAAGAGCAGCTGGCAGGGTGTCTGTACGGTGAGGACCAGTGTCATCACAGCGAGGAGTAAAATGGGACGTACACACATTTGCATGCCCACGACCATACAGCTGACTCCACACACACACACACACACACACACACACACACACACACACACACACACACACCCCAACTCAATCCACCCTATAAAAAGTCTGACATTTTCTGTAGCCACTAAATCGACGCCCTCGTGTCAATGCAGCGGCTATGGTGAGTACAGCGACTACACACTGCAGTCGTACCTGTCAAAGGTGGACTGGTGATGCGGTGCAGCGCAGGTAGGCTTGTGTGGGATGTTTCTATGTTTTACTTCATCTGATATTGTTATTGGTGATGTAGAAAGGAGGAAAAGATGAATGAACGGGACAAGAAGGAAAGTGTGACAACTAAAACGTTTCCAATGCTGCTGATGGCGTGATTAAAATGTAGTTCTGATTCCCTGAAAATAAAAAACAAGCTTATTGGTTCATGCTTTCATCCCACGACTGCTTGTCATTCAATTCTAGTGAGTCAGATGTTGAGGTTCATCTTTCATGTTGACAGTGAGGATATAAATCAAGACTGACTAACGAGTTAATCGTTGCAACACAAATCATTCAGAATGTGTGTCTATAATTGTGAGCAATACAGGAATAACTGACAGAGAGAGAGAGAGAGAGAGAGAGAGAGAGAGAGAGAGAGAGAGATGGGAATTTCCTGTAGTTGGAACCAATGTATCAGGATCTAACGAAAGTTCTCCTCTGTAAGCGCAAACACCAGCCTGTGAGAGATGAACCTGTCGTCCACCAACGTGACAGCAGAGTTTTGGTACCGAGACTCCTTCACTAAAGCCGTGATGAAGAATGTCACTGTTGTGTTGTTCGTCATCGCCATCAACTACATCAATGCAGCCCTCATTCACACCTTCCACAAACACGAGGTGGGACGGTCCTCTCTGTATCTGGCTGACATTAATCTTCATATCACACTCCAGCACTGTTAAATAACTGGCAGGGGGAGAATGAAGGTTTCCCTCTGCGGGCCTCTTCCCGGTCCAGCCTCACAGCTTTTCAATGTCACGCAGATCTTCTACATGAACCCACGCTACATTCTCTTTATTCACCTGGTGGTCAACGACATGATCCAAATGACGCTGACGGTCTTCCTGTTCGTAATCAGCTACACCTTCTACAAGATCAACGCCTCCATCTGCTGTATTTTCATGTTGCCGGTTGTTTCCACCACTGAAAACACTCCTCTGAACCTGGCCTGCATGGCGGTAGAGTGCTACATCGCCGTCTGTATCCCCCTTCGCCACTCACAGATCTGCACCATCAAGAGGACCTTCATGATTATAGGACAAATCTGGACAGTAAGTCTGCTGTCTGTTCTCCCTGATCTGTTCATCACTTTAGCCACACAGCCTCTGGATTTCTTTTATTCCAAAGTTCTCTGCCTCAGACAAACTGCCTTCCCACATCCTGTTATTGTTAAGAAGAGAGACGTCACATTTGCAGTGTTTCTGGTTGTAGTTTGGATCACCATCTTTTACACCTACTTCAAAATCCTGTTCACTGCAAAGACGACAAGCAAAGACGCCAAAAAAGCCAGAAACACCATCTTCCTCCATGGGTTTCAGCTGCTGCTTTGCATGACAACATATGTCGCCCCTCAGCTGCTAAAACTTCTGAGGCAGAGGTTCCCCAAGAACTCCACAGATGCATTGTTTGCTTACTATATCATAGTCCAGGTCCTGCCCAGGTCTATAAGTCCAATCATCTATGGCGTACGAGACAACACTTTCAGGAAGTACCTGAAAATGCATCTGCTGTGGGGAATAAAAATAAGGTGACCAGAGTGCTTAAACTCAAAAACTGTACAGCTTTAATGAAGCACGTGATTTTCCCACATGACCACTTCTTAGTCTCACCAGCTGAATATGTGCTTTTCCTTCTTGACCCTCTGGAGTTCATTCTGACTGATAAAGCGATGCCAGGCACAAAGCAGTTATTCATTACTACAAACATACGTGCAGCTGCATGTCAAGTGATTGACTCACACTGATGATGCAGCATACAGGAACTTCAGGGTCCATCCAAAACCGATAACTCTCACTGCTCATGTCTGTGTAGTTTATGAAATCACACCAGTCTGTGGATTTGAACAGCAACACGCTCGCATCAATAAACTCTCTCTCCTTCCTGACTGCAGTCTGTGCCTATAACAAGCTTGAGCTGTGCAAAACCTGAGATGTCTGACAAGGCTTGGGGGGGGGGGGGGCAAGTGAGGCATGGTGGCAGTAGAACAGGTGTTCTGTGGAGCAGACACCAGAACCTGGTAACACATGCAGTAGGAGGAGCCAGGTCCAGTGCTCAGAACCTCCAAGCACCAAATGTCCCTGCACACATCCAAAGAAACAAGGCGTGAAATGGCCTGGCAACGACTAAAAGTGCCTTCAGACTGATGAGGCTGCAGACAAGATCCAAGGGGGACGAGGACCAGGGTCTCATTTATAAGAGACCGTAGGATTCATACTAAAAGTGTACTCACACCAAGACAAGGAAGCCACCAAAGGGGAAAGCAAGCCTGTCGGTACCGACCACAGGAAATCCAGCCAATCGAGCGGGTTAGACGAGCCACGGATCCACAAAGATTCTGGCAGACGAGTTCCAGCCTCCCAGCACACAGCTTCAGGAATTATCTGGCCCCGGTTTTGAAGGTATTTGATGTCATACAAGGTTTTGTTTTTTTTATTATTTCTAGTACGCAGCTTCAGAGCTTGGGTGAAGGCTCTGACATTGCTGCCATTAAAGAACAGAAAGAAAAAAAAATTGCTGAAGCCCATTTTGCAATATCTATTAAATTTTAATTAATTATGCAGCCCTGTTCTGTGCAACAGTACTTTTCAATGACTTAACATTTAAAAGAATAAGCCACAAACTGTGCATGCAAATAATTTGATGGAGGTTCATTAACAATCACAAATGTTGATGAGGGGAACTGGAGTGGTGGCCCGGTGGAGCAGTGGTCCTCCCTGTGGCCCCCAGCAAGAAGGTTGTGGGTGGAGCAGTGGTCCTCACTGTGGCCCCCAGCAAGGAGGTTGTGGGTGGAGCCCCGGCTGCAGCACGGGGTCTTTCTGGGTGAGTCTCCATGTTCTCCCTGTTCCTGCTGGGTTCTCTCTGGTACTCCAGCTTCCTCCACAGTCCAAAGACATCAAGAGGGACCAGGTTAATCCAGACTCTAAATTGACCGTAGGCGTGGCTGGGAGAGCCAATGGTTGTCTGTCTCTATGTGTTGGCCCTGCCATGGACTGGTGACCTGTCCAGGGTGAACCCTGCCTCTCGCCCATAGCTGCTGGGATCCCGTTGACGCTGGGATAGGCTCCAGCCCCCTGTGACCCTTAATGTAGGAATAAGCGGAAGACAATGGATGGATGGATGGGAACTGGAGTGTGCAGCTCTCCTGTAATGTCATTGGTTCCAACTCAGATTTGTTTTTAAATCTTTGTTTTTTTTAAGGCTCAAAAAACTCAAGTAAACGTCTTTTCTTGCCCAGAGTTTGAGAAAATAAAGCTGTCGCAAGTGTGTCCCACTAATTAGCTGCTTTGAGAGGTTAGTATCATGAGGGAAAGTGACATCAGCGCATACGGTACAATGTGACACACACACACACACACACACACACACACACACACACACACACACACACACACACACACCAGATAAAACATCTGAGATTTTCTGAAGCCTCGAAGTCGACGTCCCCATGTAAATGCAGCAGCTACGGTGAGTAAACTGCAACTACACACTGCAACTACACACAGCAGTCGCACCTGTTACAGTGCTCAGGTGGTTCGGTGATGCGGGGCAGCACAGGTGGGCCGGTCTGGTCTTTCTTCAGTACTCAAACCCATTTCTATATCCCTGTATATACGACCTGAATCATGAGAGTGAAATAAGAAACCTTTCCAACAAAGAAGTTTTCAAAGCCACTGATGTTGCAGTTGAGACGTGTCGTCGTTTTAATTTACTGGGACAAACGGAGCTTCAAGCTGAATCATGACCTTCATTCTATTCATGGGCATTTAAGTTTCATGCTTTCTTAAAAATAAACTTTCATATAATCCTTGTCTTTAAATTCTAGCCAATGAAATGTTTCATCCATTTTCTATACCGGTGGTGAGGGGTGGAGCCTATCCCAGCTGACATCAGGCAAGAGGCGGGGTTCACCCTGGACGGGTCGCCAGTGTGAATGAAATGTTGATTCTTATATTTTGCGTTAATATTTGGCAGATCTACCAGCTCCAGTTTTGTTTTTTTATATTTTCTACCCGCGTTTGTGTGTGAAACAACAATTGATGCCTTGATATAAAACATTAAAGCACAACAAGTCACTTGCTTACAGGTTGCTGTACTTTCACGGTGACCTGGAGAATCACTCGTAGTTCGGATTTTCAGGTTCTGCTGCCAGTTTGCTGATTTCATCCCAATGCAGGTGATGGTGCTCCATGTTGGACTCCACCCTAATCAGAGGTTACTGGTGTGGCGGCTGAACAAGGATGATTCCATAAAGCTGCCAAAGGAGCTCGGTTTTCCTGCAGTTATTCCACATTTGCTGAATGTGGAATGAGCGCAGGTATCGAAGGTGGGGATCAGTGCCTGTGGGGTCTAGCTCTCTGTTAGTAGTACGACTGGTGATGGCATGTGCACGTGCACCGTCCACGTGCACCAAGCACACGCACACGATCCCAGGAGTGAAGCAGAACTGCCTTCTTCCCCAAACCCTAAAAATAACAAGCCTGTTCATGACTCGCCTTTCTGTCACTTCCATATTTGTTTTGGCTGTGCCTGCAACATGAGAGGTAAGTTTAAACGCTGGGTTGTGAAACTTTGCACTTGGTCTCATCTAAATGTGTTGCGTTACGAATAATGAGCTGCTCTGTGACACGAGAGGGAAAACATGATTTACCTACATGTATAGTAAATGTTCTTCAATTATAATCATGGGTTTTGTTCAATAGAGCAATAAAAACTGTGAATGTTACACTAACCTGCACCGGACCCTGAGGTGCGTCGCTGGAGTCGTTCCATCTGTCCACTGCACTTATTAAAGACATTTTCTCATTCCTAGAAAGCGTCAACACCAGCCTGTGAGAGATGAACGCGTCCTCCACCAATGTGTCAGCGGAGTTACGGTACCGAGACTCCTTCGCTAAAGCCTTCGCCAAGAATGTGATTGTTCTGCTCCTCGCTGTCGGCATCAACTGCATCAACGCAAGCCTCATTTACACCTTCCACAAACACGAGGTGTGACGAGCTTTTCTACCACTAATAATTAATTTGCTGAAGTCATTTCATCCTCAGATGGGTTTTGCTTCTATTATGTAAGTCGTGACCAATAAACGCGTGTCTTCATCTTGTTTAGTTTTGCGTGAACATGGACGGCGCCACGATGGAAAGTCTTTTTCACCTTTTTTCTTTCACTGTGACAGTTCTCGCCACATTCGGGCCGCATGCTGCACCCATGGACAGAGTCTAGAGAGGAGGAGGGATATCTGGTAGAACAACGAAATAGAGGACAGGTTAGTCAGTTAGTTAGTGGCATGACTGTTAGCATGAGAAGCTAGTTAGCTATGCTAGGCTATCATTCCCCAGTAACGACAGCAGTCAGTCAGCTTATTCTACTCAAGTAGACCCACAGTTGCTTTGAGTTTTTTTTTCCGGTACGAGACTGTCGGCACTCCACATCGTGCTTCTGTTGTTATGTCAACCACCAGAACGTCAGCAAGATGGCAAGAGTGGGTGTTTCATGCAGTTTAAATGCCTGAGCATCACTTAGCCTGAGTGACGCATGATTTTTCTCTCCTCTGTCACACCGCACATTTTGGTTGGATTTTGCTCTTTGGCTTCAAGAACCGCTCAGTTATCAGCAGCAGAGGGCTGGTGAACAGATCAACTCATGCTCAGTCACGTCAGTTTCATGGTACAGTCCTATAGACTGGAATCTGGTCGGGACGTGAACCAGCACCATCACGCCGATATCCGCGCACGGTACCAGATATCCTTTCTGTGTTTCTCCTTTTCTCCCTTGGCTTTTGTTCCAACCTCCAGATCTTCTACATGAACCCACGCTACATTCTCTTTATTCACCTGGTGGTCAACGACATGATCCAAACGACGCTGACGGTCTTCCTGTTCGTTATCAGCTACACCTTCTACGAGATCAACGTCTCTTTCTGTTGCATTTTCATCCTGATTTCTCTGATCACCACTGAAAACACTCCTCTGAACCTGGCCTGCATGGCGGTAGAGTGCTACATCGCCGTCTGTATCCCCCTTCGCCACTCACAGATCTGCACCATCAAGAGGACCTTCATGATTATAGGACAAATCTGGACAGTAAGTCTGCTGTCTGTTCTCCCTGATCTGTTCATCACTTTAGCCACACAGCCTCTGGATTTCTTTTATTCCAAAGTTTTCTGCCTCAGACAAACTGCCTTCCCACATCCTGTTATTGTTAAGAAGAGAGACGTCACATTTGCAGTGTTTCTGGTTGTAGTTTGGATCACCATCTTTTACACCTACTTCAAAATCCTGTTCACTGCAAAGACGGCAAGCAAAGACGCCAAAAAAGCCAGAAACACCATCTTCCTCCATGGGTTTCAGCTGCTGCTTTGCATGACAACATATGTCGCCCCTCAGCTGCTAAAACTTCTGAGGCAGAGGTTCCCCAAGAACTCCACAGATGCATTGTTTGCTTACTATATCATAGTCCAGGTCCTGCCCAGGTCTATAAGTCCAATCATCTATGGCGTACGAGACAACACTTTCAGGAAGTACCTGAAAATGTAGCTGTTCTGCTGAATGAGCCTACATTAAGAAGCCATTCAAAGACTTTAAGTGTCTCTTTCAAGGCAGAAGAACAGGCGGACACTGGAGAACCTCGCTCCCTGAGCCGAGATGGTAGAGCTCACACCGAAGAAGAAGAGCTGGTGGACTTTAATTTTTACACAGCTTTTCTACCTCAGTGGCACTCAAAGTGCTTTAGAACGTTCCCTCATTCTCACAAACACAGAAGGTAGAAGTTGCCATGCAAGGCAAAGGCCAACCAGACCAGTCCATCAGAACCAGTCACGAATTCAGCATCTTGGTCCAGGGTACTTGGGCACAGTTACAGGGAAAGTACGGGATATCTCCGGTGAACTGGGGCCTTTCCCAGCTGTGTCCAGGAAAGAGTCGCAACAAGTCATGAAACAAGGGTTTGGGCCTGTGACGCCCTGTTCCTCCCTGGCTGTCAGGGTTTCAAACGCTGAGCAGCTTCCAGAGCAAGGAGGATAAATGTAAGATCAAGAACCGCTGGTCCAGCTTTCTCCTCAGGGTCCTTTGCTGCATAGGCAGTTCATTTTCTTGTATCTGCTGCAAAACATCTGCAAGTCTTCAAAACTATTTGTTGCAGGTTGGAAGGATGTTTTTGACAACAGGCCACCACCATGAAAAAATGTATATTATACAGTTTAACAGCATCTACTTCACTTAAATGAATGAAAATCTATTTGTCTTGATACAACATGAACACGTTTTCTAGTAAATCAACACCAACCAGGAGATTCTTAGAAGTCAATTGTAAATTAATCACATGTACTAAAATATGCAAGAAATTGTGAAGCATGACTTTTCCCCCAAAATGTTCTGGTTTTATGTTTCAAAAACCTTTTTAAAACTGGAAAACTGCCATTTTCCTCTTCTAGGTTTTCTGTGACTGAAGCTTTATAAACTTGTTATTGTAAGATTGTGCTGAAATAAAAATGATGCAAGTTTGATGAAGTGTCAGAGTTCTTCGGGTTCAACCACATTCCAAATGTTCTACCGTGACTGAAATATTGTTTCAGAACCGATGACGGCCGGTAGTTTGTCTTCACAACACCCTTTAAACGTAGTTAAACTGCATGGACATGAAGACGTTTTTATTCCCCTCATAAAAGCACACGTGCTATTTTTGAAAAGTTAACAAAAACATCACACACACAAAAAGCCGCAGCTGGCGGTGCAGGACGGGCACATCTCTGGCCTCCGTCTCACAGCCTCCACCAACTTTCATGCAAATGAGCCTGGCTTGTTTTTGCGTAATCCTGCTTACAGACAGACATGCAGGGTCATGCACTCGGTGCAGATCAATACAGAGGAACCTAATCCCTGATGTCTTCCATCGACCTGTTATTAACCCTCGGAGCAACGCCAACAACAGACTGGCGCTGCGACACACAGGTACGTGCAGCCCTCTCAAACTCTGGCTGACGCTGAAAACGCTGCTCTTTTTCATGTGCTATGTTTGTTATAATATGTTTTATGAGAAAATATATTTTTATGATTTGACTTCATAATGTAGAGAACTGCCAAGCTGTTTCTGTCACCTAGGAACACGTGGAGGCTGTAGCTTGTGTTCTTTGTACTCTAGCAGTAACTTTCAGGCTGACTGGCACTGACGGAGCTGTGGTGGAGCATCAGACAGACAGACAGACAGACAGACAGACTACTTTATTAATCCCTTTTGGACGTTCCGCCAGGGAAATTGCACTCTCCTCAACATACATTCACATCAGGAGCAGGAGGACATGCAGACACTCAAACACAGACACAGGAAAAAGCTAATTATGCTACAAAGACGTGCTACCAAAGGATAAATAAAAAAGCTGTACTGCCTTTGCATATTTGTTATCAGCACATTCTAAAATAAAGCTTTTCTTAAGTGCTTTACAGAACTACAAGTGGATAACTACATGAACTGCAGTCATGCTAAGCTCAGTGCTGCGCTTACTTCAGTCTAATCTCTCCTCTTTTCAGGCATGAATTTGTCCTCAGTCAATGGCTCTGTAGTTGTACTTGGGAGGCAGGGGGACAACTTCGCCTCTGCTGTGACCAAGAATGTGATCGTCACAGCTCTCTGCATCTCCATCAACTACATCAACAGTACCCTGATCCACACCTTCAGAAAGCACCAGGTCTTGCGCTTGTCATTGTTTTAGATGTGGTGAAGGTAGGAGAACGCAGGAAAGAAGGGCCTCTTCAATCAGCGTCTCAAGAATGATGCTAACGGCTGGCAGATCTTGAAATGTACACCAGAAGACGTCTGATTATTTATTCAACATGATCAGTGGTGGTCTAAAGCTTTTGGAGGGTGAGGTGAAGAAAACACAGCTTCGCCTCGATTACTGACACCCTTCACCCCGCCGGTACCAGCAGATGGGACTGGTGGTACTGGGCAGCATCTGAGGGAGACAATGGGAAGGAGCCTGGGGCTGCAAAAGTGGAGTCTTCCTCTTAGTCAGACTTGCAAATCAAACTTTTTTAAAACCACCGAGAGATAATCTGATTTCAGAATCTGCTCTTATAAAAGCTCACAAGCCCCAACTCACTGTCCCTGAGCAGAGAGTTGAATCTCTGGTCCGTTCACCTACTTTCATCTTCTTATCTTGGATTTTCTGTATAATTGTGTTAGGACCCACTTGAAAACCAGAGATTACAGATTCACTCTCTCTCTCTCACACACACACACACACACACACTCTCTCTCTCTCTCTCTCTCTCACTCTCACACACACTCTCTCTCTCTCACACACACTCTCTCTCTCTCACACACACTCTCTCTCTCTCTCACACACACACACTCCTATTTAGGGTCATTATTTTGCCCCAAAAACAGATGAAACAAACTTTAACACAACATGTTGAACAATGTGACAATGACTTGATCTGAAACCTGTTGGATGTGTGATTGCTGTGGGTGTCTGTGTCACACTGAGATGTGGAGGACATCGTGAAGGCAGGACGTCTCTGCGGCAGCACAACATCAACCTTAAATGCTATTGGACATGATATTAGTCGTCAGCAGCGACTGCAACTTCCTGCGATTTTAAAACTGTAAAGATTCATATTGAGATTTCTGAATCTGGTAAAATCTGAAAAATGAACGAAGCCAGATTTGAATTTGAGAAACCAACAAATGACACGACTTGAAAATCATAAAACCATGATTCAAAACTTTTACCTCATCTTCAAGTCGTATGATTCTTTTACACTCTGTCCCGATAGTGAAGCTGTGTACTCTGAATGTATCAAGTACTTGACTACCACATGATTAATTGCTCAGCCCTGCAAATAACTAAATAACTGCATCATTCACGACATGAGTTTTGGAAGCTCAGCACTTAAATGGCGTATTCACTGATCTAAACCTGAGTGCGCCGTCTTCGCTTGTGTCCTCCAGGTCTTCAATACAAGTCCTCGCTACATTCTGTTCATCCACCTGGTGATCAACGACATGACGCAGCTGTTCCTGTCCACCCTCCTCCATGTCATCAGCTTCACACTGCACACAGTCACTGTCCCCCTCTGCCTCCCCCTGCTGATCACGGCCGTCCTCACCACACACAACACGCCCCTGAATTTGGGCTCCATGGCGGTTGAGTGCTACGTCGCCATTTGCTTCCCGCTGCGACACGGACAGATCTGTACGGTCAAGAGAACCTACATCCTGATGGGTTTGATCTGGCTCGTCAGTGCATCCTCTATTCTACCAGATCTCTTCATCCTGCTGGCCACCGAGCCGCTACATTTCTTTCATTCTAAAGTCATGTGTGCCCGAGACCTCGTGTTCAGAAGCGCCTACAGCCTGAAGAAGAGGGACATTTCACACATCGTCTGTCTGGTCCTGGTTTGGCTCACACTCATTTACATCTACTTAAGGATTCTTTGTGCTGCCAGGGGAGCTGCTGCAGACTTGAAGAAGACCAGAAACACCATCCTCCTTCATGGGTTTCAGCTCCTGTTGTGTATGCTAACTTACATTCGACCCATGTTTGAACACAGCCTGATCCACTTATTGCCCACACAGCAAACGTCCATACGATTCGTCTCCTACATCATCACCCAGATCCTACCCCGGTTCATTAGTCCTGCTGTATACGGACTCAGAGACCAGACCTTCAGGACTTACATGAGAAGGTACCTGCTTTGTAAAGTGAGCATAAGAAAGAAGCCAGAAAATGTGACATGACGACCCTTCACCTGCAGCCATGGTGTCCCAGTGTCATATTCTAGCTAAGAAAATGCTACCAACATCAACATCCTTCCATCCCTCCGCTAACTTGAATCCGGACTAATCGTTTAAGTGTTTGGCTCACTGAAATTTTACAAACATCATCAGCCCAAATAAACCAAACTGTGGCCATTAAACAAGTCATTTCTCTTGGGTTGTGCAACGCCTAAACAACTTACACGTTTTGCTGTGAAACCAAGGGTAAGAACCAACAAGGTAACATGTACGCGTGTACTTATATCCAATTTACTGACTCCAGATCTTCTGCCAGTACCTCAGTTAGGAGTAATTTACTTCACACACATGTGTTTGATGGTGGAGGAAATCCACGCAGACATGGGGAGAACATGGGGTGCTGGGACTCTAATCCGGAACCTTCTTCCTGTGAGGCAACGGCACAAACCGCCGCCATTTGCCTTACAACAGGATCAAAACCTGACAGTAGCGCTCAACAGAACCACAAACCCCAGCCTTCAAAATGGCTGTTTCAACACACCCACCCTCCCTCAGATTCCATAGAAATGGAACATTATAATCCTCATGGGGGGGGGGGGGGGGGGGGTTTGGATTGTACTCAACAGGAAACGAGTCGGCGAATGATGTGCAGTAACAGACACCTTTGAGTAATACTCTGTGTATCGCACTATGATGTCAGAGTATCCAAGGCAAGTTGGATTTTAAATACTTTAACATGATTTGACCAAATGACCTGTTTTTAAAAAGCCAATATAAACAAAAGAAGACACAAAAGCAATGTTGAAATCATAATGAAGTGGTGCATATCAATAAATCAATCATAAAAACATAAACACCCTGGGAGGTCAGCTCAGGATGACCTTCTGCAGTCGTTCTCTTACCTCGTCCTGAGGGTCCGAATGGAGCCTTCATGTCAGGAGACAAGTTATCAGCCGTTGTCCAGGATTCTACCTGGAAACATGGGGATTAGGTTATCAACAGGTAGCCTACAGCATACAAGTGACAATCAACATTAAACTGGGCTTTCATAACCACTGGAGTCGTGTTTAGCCCTCGACTGATGAACCTCCAGGAGAAGAACGATGACTTAATCAATTAACCCCGTTGGAGGCATTTATAAAGGTAGTCCTCAGGAAGCAATACCACAGCCCCGGTTTGCTTGCACGACTGCACTTATTCTGTCAGAATATCTGGTTTTTCATTCTCAATTTCTAGACTTTATGAAGTAACTTTATTCTGTAATATTTGGATCAATGCCTGTGCAATGTATTGTGATGGGACTGTGATTTGAGCGGAGGTTTCCCAGCAGACAGCGTTTATCTTTGGATTCTCGTAGTTCTTCGGCGCTCCGGTGAAGGTAAAGCTGTGTTTGTGGCGGCTCCTGTTCACATTGTGATTTCCTGCTTCATTTACACGTCTTTGACTGAAATGTGCAGCGAGTGCAAACGAGGAAACCTTACTGCAGCATTTTTGTTAATAATGATGAACACAAGCTTGATGCTCAGGTCGGACGGCTGCTGATGGAGGAAAAAAAGAGGCTGAGACAAACGGGAATAAAGCAGGAGTGCTGCACAAGAGGAAGTTCCAATTACAGAAGTAATCGGTGTCATTTCTTCCTCAGGTTAAATCCAAGTTCAGAGCCCCTGAGCGACTCGATTCGATTCTAATAATTCTAGAATTGAACGTGTCTGCAGCTGCATGCATGTGTGAATAACAGAATAAACAAATAAAATAGAAGATTTAGAGCAACAACGAAGAGGAATGTCTGATGAATTTGCTAACTGAACTTTCAAGAAACCGCAAATCAAATGTTGGAAGTTATTTTGCATGACTTTAATAATATGTGGTTGAAACTGCTACTCATCATGAAAATACTCTTTAGTGACCTTACAAATATTTGAGTTTGTATCTTCTGTATTTCCTCTCAGTCAGAGAAGTATGAGCTCAGCTGGAGGTCCCGGAGGCAACGTGACGTTACCTCAGGTTGAAGCGCCGCACCAACACCCGTCCTCTGCTTCCCTCTGCATCCACATTGCTCACCTGCAGTTTACTGGCACCGCCGTTTCCTCTGATGAGAAAACTTTCTAGGTTGCAGTTTCAGAGTAAACCAGAGTTGAGGCTCTGATTCTAACCGTGATGGTTAAAACATCCTTGAACCATCAAGACATCGTTAGAATTAATCCTTTTAATCTTGTTAAGCCTAAAATCACTGCAGCCTCTAAGATTTCAATATTAATATCAAACATGTAAATATTCCAGGTCACTTGAGCCGATTCATGTTTGACTGACACCAAACAGTTCTACTACTATTTTTTTAAAGGAAGTAAAAGAACGAGAGCTTTGAGAATTTTAATGTTTCAGTATCATAGCTGAGAGAATGTCTGAGGCAGGCTGATGTTGAAAGTTTCTGTAAAAGTTAACAAGTGTCAAGATAAAAGTTAGATGACTCCTTGTGCTCATCACCCTATAAATGAGATGATCTGTTAAAAGGAGTCGCATGTGAAGTCTTTCCTTGTCTCTGGCTCCCTCTGCTGCCGGACCAGGCCATGCTGGTCAGGGACACCCGCACCACTGCACTAGTCAAGAACCTGATTGTGGTTCTGGTCTGGCTGGTCCTCAGTTACATCAATGGGAGCCTGGTCGCCACCTTCTTCAGACACCAGGTACTTTTTCATGACTTTACAGGGAAATCTCAAGGCCGCAGTTCAGTCTCAACTGGCTGAGAAGTACATCACGTTACTCAAAACACGTTTATTTATTCTAATTAAATATACTGTGGTAATATTTGATAAGGACTTTTCTTTGAAATATAACAATACTGTACATGATATAATAGACAGAGTTGTGGGGGAAACATCCAAGACTTTTCCAAAACACTTAATTGGCTTTTTTTCATTCCAAAAACGTCTCCAGCCATGAAAATTTTCAGTTTCTGAGACTTTTCCAGGTTTTTGTAGGACAGATTTGATAACAACGAAGGCAGGACAGGACGTTTATCAGGTAGAACCAACAATCAGAGTGACTCATGGATCAGATATCAGAGGAGCCATTTGAAGTGGGTTTTCTGGTGTTAAGAATCGCACTCAAACTTTCTGAGGATTCTTTTCCAGCCTTTCTTAATCAAGAATTCCTGCCTTTCAACACCCATTCTTTCCTAATTAGCAACTAATCAACTGTGCCATCCAGGCCTTTTCTCCTCCCTCTTTCTCTGGAGCTTTGTTGGAGGCTCGACTGACTGCTGATCGCCTTCTGTGCCCCTCCAGGCCTTCTACGAAGACTCTCGCTACATCCTCTTCATCCACATGGTGATCAATGATGCCGTCCAGCTGACAGTCACCGTCATGCTGTTCGTCCTCAGCTACATCTTCTACAAGATCAACGTCTCATTCTGTTGTTTTTTCATTCTGGTGGCAGTTTTCACCACCAGAAACACGCCGGTCAACCTAGCTAGCATGGCGATCGAGCGCTACATCGCCATTTGCAACCCTTTACGTCACCCTCAAATCTGCACGGTGAGGAGGACCTACATCGTCATTGGACTGATTTGGTTCATGTGTGTGGCTCCAGATATTACAGATCTATTTGTCACCCTGGCAACCGAGTCCCTCAGCTTCTTTCATGGGTCTGTGTTCTGTTTGCGCCAGAACGTGTTCAAAGACCCAGTCCTAGCATACAAAAGGCAAGCCTTTGACATCATCTATTTCTCCTGCGTGTTTCTGACGCTGGTCCTCACCTACTTGAGGATCATGTTTGCAGCCAGGGCCCTGTCCACAGAGAAGGTCTCCGCCCAGAGGGCCAGGAACACCATCCTGCTCCACGGGGCCCAGCTAGCAATGTGCATGCTCTCCTACATCTCCCCCAGTGTGGAGATTGTTCTGCATCTAATCTTCCCCGGACGAATACTAGAAATCAGATACGCAAACTACCTGATCGTCTACATCCTGCCCCGGTTCCTGAGCCCCATCATCTATGGAGTCAGAGACAAAAAGTTCAGGAGGTACCTCAAGATGCACCTTCTGAGCCACCACTGCAGGTTCAGGCTGCAGAAAGTACAAGATATCAGAGACGGTGGTTTCTGATGGCGGTTGTTGATCAGCTGATAGCAGAGCTCATGGGTTTGAATGTTTGGTGCGGCACAAAGAGCATTTTTAATCAATACATTTTCTTAATTTCTTTTATGAAAATCCACCACAAAATTTGTTAGCATTTATATAAAATACTTGACACACAACATGGATTGATACAAACATACACATGAATTAAAAGTGATCACTTTTAGTCCTACGAGATTTCCCTCCGCTGATTTTAACTGATCCTCATGCACGCAGACAGAATTTAAAGAATATTTTCATGACTTTTCCCAAATTTACTGACTTTTAAAAGCAAACAGGCAACATACGGCGCGACTGAACATGTGGACAAGCGCGGGCGCGGTGGTGCAACTGAATGCACCAGCTGGTCCCGCTTGGCGCTACCATGAACTCCTGCAGAACACAAGTGTTCTAGCTCATATCAGAGTGTTGGTGGATTACTGATCACACGTCTGGATGAAGACGACGTGGGTTATACCAAACGACCTGGAGAGTTGGTAAAGGAGGTTTAAGCTGTTGTTAGCCCTCAGCCTCCTTTAGTTTCAGTTTGAATGAACGTGTCTGGCTCTTTCTGCAGTCAAAGAAATGATAAAACAGAAATAATTCAGGAGCTCAGGCAGCCGAATTCTGAATACTTAAAAATGCAAAATACAGGTTTAAGGTGAATTATCATATTATTAAGTACATCTTTTAGCATTTGTACAGTTCAAGTATTACAAAAATAGTACATAATTAGTAAATAAACACAGCTTTAGGCAAAAACTAGTAATGTAGTGTGCAAGTGTTTTTATATTCAAATAAACGTGATTCCTCTGTTTGTACACGTCTCCTCCTTCAATGTCATTGTGCCTCTAATTTTTTTATTTGCCCTTAAATATTTTTTATGGGGGAAAGTACAAGTTATAAATGAGATATCTCCTCCTGACAGTGACATCATGACTCTCACTGGGTCTCCGCGACAACCTGATTGATGCACACTTGAGCATCAAAGCAAGTCCTCATTTATGAGCCAACTGCTGAGGAGGCTGCCGACACCGTCAGGGGCTCCGCAGGTGAGATGTCAGGGTTCTACTGTCTGATGAGGCTTTCAGACACTGGGTTGGTGCTGCTTTGACATGGCTTGAAGTTTATGTTCTTTATTCTGTTAAAAAAAGTTTTGTGTTTTACACTGTTGGCTACGCCACAGAGGGTATTTACACCTTAATCTCTGAATCAGTAAAACTGGATCCCTACTTTCATGATGAATTTGAGCTGTTGGGTTAAGAAATTGTTGTTATTACATACAATTTATTTGTATGAAACTTTACTTACAAAGCTTCTTAAGAGGAGCGTTTGTACTTTAACTATGAATACCTGAGAGTCTCCGGCATCCTGATCCAGCTGCAACTTTACTTGTGCGTGATTCTAAGCTGACAATATCTCAACAATGTACTTTAATTTAATGTCAACCACAAACTGTGAATTTTAGGCTATGAAAATGTTTTTAATATCATTTTCAAAGCTTTTTGAGTCGGCAAATGAACGTGAGCGATGAGTGGTTGTGGACATCTCCAGGTCAGGATGTCTACACATTTATCAATATCAGACATGGAAAGGTGGCTTTGAAAATGTCTGTCCTGAGAGTGATTAGTAACATCACGAGGTGTTAACTATGTCTCATATAACGGACTTCCATGTACGTGTATTTGCAACATTCGCGATGATATCAGCTGCCACTGTTTACAGGACAGCTTGTGACGAAATGTTTTAATCAGAACTGCGGTTCTGAGTCATTTCACCTTGTTCATGATAAACTGTTACAAGTTCTCCGCATGATGAGAACGTTTCATATCCAATTCATAACTGGCTGCTGTTGCATATTCGTACTATTCACACATCCCGGCTGTTGGCGCCTGCTGCATCCTGCGAGTGTCGGTGTTGATCTTCACTGAAATTTCTGTTCTAGAATGAAGTTCCTGCTTGTTTGGTGTTGGATGATCAATGTGGTCATGCCTTACTTCTGTGGATCACTGCTGCCATCTCGTTACATGTCGTCGTACAGTCACATCTTCGCATTGCCATTTATATCAATACCAAATATTGTGATACAGCCATCCATTTTCTATACTGCTTATCTTATCGGAAGGGTCGGGGGGGGGGGGCCTTGAGTCCATCGCAGTACTATTGTGATACAGTTTTGAATTTATACCACTCCCCCCCTTCACCAGTAAAATGTACTTTTAGTGTCAAGAGTAGAAGTACGAAGGAAGTATGTACTATGGCAAGTATGTTATCCTAGTTTATATTTGTTTTTATCTCCAAAAAAAAAAAAGAATCCTTTTATTGTCCAATTATGTGCACATATACAAGGACTTTCATAATATTTTCAGAATTTCCTAAACTGCTCGCCATGTGTGCACAGAATAGACGTGCAACCGACAGAGGGACAAGGAGCTGGACAAGGACAGACAGTAATAGAAAAACTACAATGTACTAGTAAGAGAAGAGGACTGATGGGGGAGCAGAACAGGAAACCTGCAGAGTGCAACATGAGCGTATGTTTACAAAAATATACTGAAGTACTAACATGGAGCCAATACTTTTTTGTGTACTACTTGGTACATTAAAGTTCTGCATCAGATCATTTATAACAGGTTTTCATGAAAAGAGTAACCAAGTGTCAAAACTGTGGTGTGTATAAGTATAATATGACATCAAATGGGAATTTTAAGTAAAGTTTGTGAAGTACATGGAATTACATACTGCTCATCCCACCACTGCGTAGTTTACCTGTAGTTCACAGGTAGTTTGCCCTTCATCACACAACAATCTGCTCGTAGAAGCACCACTAAAGAGGAGCTGAACTGTAAATCAACAGGTTTCATTTCCGTGTTCCTTCAGACTGAGAAGGAACTGCCAGCAATGCTCAACTCCTCGTCCTCCCCAGGCCCTCTGGACCTGCTGGTGAGCAATACCAGCTCCACACCGACAGGGGGCGCTGCAGCGGCCATGCCAAAAGACAGCTTCTCTAACGCCCTGACAAAGAACATTATGGCCATGATGGTGTGGCTCACCCTCAGCATCATCAACGGCAGCATGGTGCACACCTTCCTACGTCACAGGTACAGCCGTCACAGGTGCATGGCTGAGGCCCTTGCTTCAGTCCCAGTGTGACTCCTCCCAGCTCTTGTTTATCTCTGACTCCAGTCACTTCTACGAGAACCCGCGGTACATAATGTTCATCTGCATGGTGATCAATGACGCTCTGCAGCTCAGCCTTGTGACCACTCTCTACGTCGTCAGCTACATCTTCAGGAAGATCCACGCTTCCATCTGCTGCCTCCTGGTAAGCCTTCATCAGGTTAGCGTGACACCTGCTGGGTTCTCTTCAAGCTACGGTGCACGACATCAGACAGTCACAAACAACTGTTGACACGTGCTGATGTCATAGGCAGTAAAATGGTGGATGGCGCCTCAAAATCCCCATTAAATGACACCTTTCACTGTCACACTTTGATCTGATCACATTCCAGGAAAGCTGCATTGTTACACTTTCTATCCACACTCAAGTCCAGTCAGTGGCTGGTGACTGCAGTGCAGGAGGAACCTGTCAGACCAGCGACTGACAGCAAGTCTGCCCACAAGCTCTTCAGACGTGAGCTCAAAACAGACGAGCTCCTGTTTCTTCGTGTTTGTACTGATGTTAATGTAGTTGTGCTGATTCATGTGTTGGTCAACAACTTCATCCTTGATAAGAGAAGCGTTTTGCCTCCCTCAGGTCATGATGGCGGTCCTGACCACCCGCTCCACCCCGCTCATCCTAGCCGGCATGGCACTGGAGCGCTACATCTCCATCTGTTTCCCCCTCCACTACTGCCAGATTTGCACCGTCCCTCGCTCTCTCCTCCTCATCTGCATCATCCTCATCCTCACCGCCACCCCACCCCTCACAGACCTCCTCATCACCATCGTCAAAGAGCCCCCGAGTTTCTTCCATACCTCCATTTTTTGTGACCACACGCTTCTCTTTCGAGACCGGTCCATCTACTACAAGAACTGCGTGTTTGATGGAACGTACCTCTCTTTCGTGGCGCTGACGCTGCTCTACACCTACTGCAAGATCATGCTGACTGCACGCGCCGCCTCCATGGGCCTGGCTTCCATAAAGAGAGCGAGGAACACCGTGATGCTTCATGGGTTGCAGGTGACCACTCAAGCACACGTCGCATCTCTGCTCCATGAACAGGGGATTTTTTCCATATAAAAAAGTCGCATGGATAAAGTACTGCTGCACAATTCACTGAATCACGGTGTCAGCCTGAGCAAACAATGACAGTTATCATTTACAATACTACTGCTTCAACAAATTTTGCAGATTTTGTCCAATATTGTGTAAATGGTAATTAAATTTAGTAAAACGGTAACCCAGAAATGTTAGTTTTGCATTTTTCTGCTAATTTAATTTTGTACGATTATGTGGAGAAATGCACATTCTGACTTAAGTCATTTGTGTGCATTTTTTCTAGATAACCAAGCAAATGGTTGCGATACTCGTTGATTATTATATCGCAGTCCTGAAGACAACAATCACAGTGCGACTTCTTTGCCATTTCCTTGAGCTGCTCTGCACCTCTGGGAAGATCCACTCACTCATACACTGTCAGCTCATCTTCGCCTGCCAGGTGTTTGTTCCAAGTGATGATGCGTGATCTTCTGTTTCAGCTGCTGCTGTGCTTGCTCGCCTTCGTGGTTCCTACCCTTCAGGCTGCGTTAATCTCCATTTTCCCTCGCCTCAGCCTCGAGATTCGTTACGTCTTCTTCCTGCTCGTCTACATCATCCCTCGTTTTCTGAGCCCTGTGATTTATGGTTTTCGAGACGAGAAGTTCAGGAAGTACTGGACCCGGTACCTGGCTTGTCAGAGCCACAGCAACAGCAGGGTCAGACCGGCGCTACAGAGGGGGAACCTGTGGATAAAATAACTGGGCCACCACCAAAAGACCGAGTGACTGAGTGGACAGCACAGACTGAAGAATGAGGAGGTTTGCCCGCTAAAATCTGGGCAGCATTTATTCTTCTTCCTCTTTCCTACAGATAATAACCACGTTCACGCTGGTAATTGAACTCTGGGTTAAACCGCTACAGAAGGCAACTGATCCTGTTCACTCCTTCCCTGGTGTGTCACAAACGGCTTCGTCGCACTGGAGAGAAGCGATGGATGTCAGAGCAATGACAAAGCTACTAGCAGCGTCCCGGGCTCGTGTTCCATCTCTAGCAGGTGTAGTAAACCAGCATGGAGGACAGTGACGCAGTTCTGTTTTGGGTCAATTTTTTCAAACTCAATCCAGACTAAAGGATGTCGGAGCGTCGCAGGTGGAACACGGACGGTTGAGTTTGTGACTGAAAAGAAAAACAGTCACTGACGTCGCCGGCAGAAACGACAAGCTGGTCATGTAGCACCCCCCCCCCCCCCAACTGAGCCTCAATAACCAGCATCACACCGCGACATAAACGTCACCATCAACACAACATGATGATGCAATACTGTCACATCAATGGGAGCCATTGAAAAATTCCTATTACTCCCTTTATAAATGGTGAAATACATCCATTTTCATGCATCGTTCATCAAACTGCATGTAATTCAAGATACATTGAAGGCCTGATCATTTCAAAGCACTGCACTCTCCCAAGACTGATGATGTCATGCATTTCTGGAGACAAACTGTGTGGGGAATTGTTAAAAAAAACAAAAACAAATATGTTTTATGGGGTTTTTCAACTCATTTTGAAACAAAGAAAAATGTTCCTTTTTGAAATTCACAATGTTTATTTTTTGTGTTTTTCAAAATGTACAAAATGTGAATACCATGGTGTCTTTATCATATGGGTCACAGATGTCAGTAACAGTCCTCGATCTGCCCAAACACGATGTAAAATACTGGCGTTTGGGGCACCGACAAAACACTCAAGATGACAACAAGGAGTGTTCATTGTGAAGTCGTGCACCTTCGCTGTGGAATGATTAAATTGTTGTGATGTCAGGCTGAGAGCTGAAGACAATAAAATGACATTTCCAGGGTCAGCCCTGACGTGGAGGTCTTTATAAGCGCACCTCCTCCTGGTTCCCTCACTTCCTAAAGACTGAGTTCATCTTCGGCGCGACCACGAAGTCCCTGAGTAAGTTGGAGGTTCATTTTTAAAACCGACCGTTTACACATGAAGCTACAAATAAGAGAGACGCGTTGGGTTTCTGACACAGATACCAGTAACTACTAAAATAACGAGCATTAAATGTTTCGCTTATCTATGTTGATAACTAATTACTAATACACACAACTTTCAGGGATTCTGTCTCAAGCATTCACTGAATTAATCAGACTGTTCTTGAAAAATTATCCATGAGAGGAAAATTTTTGATGTAACCTTTAAATGAAGTTCTGATGAGTATAGAAGAGGATTTTGTTTTGTTTCTAAATATTAAATTTGTTTTTGCAGGCACTTTAATGAGATGCTAGGCTATCATGGTTTCAGCTACAGTTTTGTAATTCATCTATTTTCTTGAGACCAAATGTGGATTTAGCACAATCCTGATGGATCAGTGAGGCAGCATGAACTGGTGTGCTCCCACTGATGGCTGTCACGCTGCAGGGGTGAACTGGAACGCCAGACCACCTGCCTGTGGTGTCATGGATGGGAGTTCAAATTGCGTCTTTACCATGAACTTTTTTAGGGTCAATAGTTTGAGTTTTTCTAGTTTATTTGGAATAAAAACTGCAATCAAGAACACAAACATAGAGTGGAATACTGCTGCAGCTCACTTAGGCCTCCAGTGACGACACCCAAATACATAAAACTGCACACAAGCTTCTATAGAAATATAAATAATTAAAGTGCAGCATTAACAGTACTATTATTATTATTATTATTATTATTATAAGCTTGTTTGCATGTAATGCCTTTTCTTTAAGAATGAAACATTCTTGTTTGTAAAGAAGTTAACTGTTCCACACAATCAAATTTAAACCAGAATAAAAAAAAATACAATGTAATGATTTTACAGTAGTGTTTTGCTAAATTAAAACAGCCACTCCAATAAAGTGCAGCATGGTTGTGTCAGCCTGTTCTAAATAACAGTAGTTGTACTCTTGTTTTGTACTCTACAACTGTTACTTTGTGTATTCTTGAGTGAAGGGCACCTGAGCAGCTCCACCACTGGCTGAGTGACAAATATCTGATTGCAATTATTTGACACTTAGTGGGATATTATTTCCAGAATTAGACAGAATGTTAATTTTTGGACATAATTTTTTATTATGAAAATGTAAAATGTTGTCTGTAGTCAGCAGAGGGCGATGTGTACACAGGGCGCCTGTGCAGCGCCACATTATTTCATCTGAAGTAGGATTTGCCCCAAAATTGGCTTCTAACAAATATTAGGCCATCCTGTCATTGGAAAATTGCAGTGGGCAAAATACAAAACACCACCAATACAAACACAACTTGAGTTAATTAGGCAGCTGTCCTCAGCCACGTTGTCTCTGCCGGACCAGCAAGGCATGAACCTGAGCAGCCACCAGGACAAGTTCCACGAGGCTTTCACCAAGAACTTCATCACCGTGGCTCTTTGCATCATCATCAACTCCATCAACGGAGTTTTTGTCTACACCTACTTCAGGAACCAGGTCTTCCAGCGAGACCCCAGGTGATACCATGAGAGGTAGCGGGAGAAAATTCATAGGTGGAGCTTGAGGACACATTTTGCTGCATGTTAATGTCTCCGTCCTGGTTCCCCTGTTCCCGTCCCCAGTGTTTCCTCCTTTCCCTGACCGAGGCGCTCCTGTCCTCCCTGCAGGTACGTGCTCTACATCCACCTGGTGATCAATGACATGATCATGCTCACAGTCTCCGTGGCGCTGCAGGTCCTGACCTACACTGTCCCTCTACGTTTCACCCCGTGCTGCATCATGCTGCTCATCTTAATCACAAGCAACGAGTGTGTGTGTGTGTGTGTGTGTGTGCGTGCGCGTGTGTCTTATTCCACACATGTGCTTGTCACATGTTCACACTTGTGTCCAGACTCATTCATTCAAGTTCCAAACCCAGACGAGTTCCAATAGCAGAGGTCTTTTCTCATTATTTTTTGTCATTGTTGGCATTTCACGTTACACAATGAGGCTGTGGAAAACCACGAAGCACTCAGAGACAACAAAAACAACGCCGATACACTTTTAGACTCATCGCTGAAAACTGGACACAAACAAAACAAAAGAAAACATGCAGCCCCATTAATAATAAATACATTTTCCAAAAAAATCCATTCAGAGTATTCATCTTTGATCACATCCTAAATTTATCACCTTCCTTTGCTGTAGTTTCTTCGTTCAGTTGAGAGCATAAAAGTGAGAAGGAGGTGGTCAATAACGAAGTAGCTTTTACTCAAGTAACATTTAAGTACAATGTTGAGGTATTAGTGCTTACACTGAGTACTGTTTACATCACAGAGAATGTGTACTTTTACTTTTTTACTTCAGTTAGCTCATCTAGCTTAAGAGAAATTTTAAAAGTGGTTTTACTTTTACACTAATTCATCAAAGTAATTCTACTTTCTCCTCTGTAGGGGTGTAAAAGTAGCAGAAGTGGTAGTAGTAGTAGCAGTAGTAGTAGTAGTAGATATTTGTAGTATCACAGGAAGTTTGTATCTCCGTGGCTTTCCCTGATCTAAAGTCAGTGGACTAGAAAAAACTTAAAAAAAAACTAACTAAAAAACTTCAAGTTTTGACAGTTACAGAAGAAAAGCTGAAACGGGGTCTAGGATGCTACTACAGGGAGCATGCTAACTAGCACTCACATCAGGAAGAAGTCAACCGTCGTCATGGAGTCCGTCTGATAACGGGACAGCAGCAGGAGAACGGGGAACCTCCATCCTGGGTTCCAGGTCCTGTTGTTGAGAGCAGATGTTTGCTTAAGCTAAGTCGGTCCAGGCACCAGGAAGACCCGCCTCCAAGAGACAGCTTACCTTGGCTCGAGGCAGGTGAACAGTCGTGGACGCAGCTGCGTCACAGCTCCGCCGCCGGAGTGCGTGACTAACGTGGCGGGAGGCGAACAGCGGGCAGCGGGGAGGCAATAAAACACGAGTAGTGCCCCTAAAAGTGTTGACGAGGGGAAACGTGCTAACCTGTTGGCCAACGGGGGGGTTCAAACTGCCCGCCATTACTGCTTCGTGGTCTTCTTCGTTGGTGTTTACAGCAGTTAATATCCACGATATCGCGTTACTGCCTCCCTCAGGTTTATTCATCTCCCTCGTGTAGAACCGTAATAGTAACAAGAACAACAGTGATAAAATTATGGATGCAACTTGTTTGAACTGTTGTAAGCTGTTGGGGGGGGGGGGGGGCAATGAAGAAGGAAAGAGAGGGGAAATGGGGAAACAGAAAAGACCCCAACACTAAGTTTGACTTTCTGCCCTCTCAGGAAAAAAGCCCCCAATCTAAAGCCTCAGATACAATGCGTGTGTGTGTGTGTGTGTGTGTGTGTGTGTGTGTGTGTGTGTGTATATATATATATATATATATATATATATATATGATAACACTTCCCACCCACTACCAATCTCTGTGCTAAGCTAACTAGCATAGGTCTCCCAAAAGAAGAGGATTCCAGAAGAGTTGGAGTGTTGTGTGTAAGTGGCACAGTAACCCTGGATTATCTTGTGATTTTGATTGGTCCTCATCCAGGAACAGCCCTCTGAACCTGGCCGGCATGGCGGTTGAGCGCTACGTTGCTGTTTGCCGACCACTTCATCACGTCCACATCTGCAGTGTGCAGCGAGCCTACGCTCTGATCGCACTGATGTGGGTCACCTCCCTGACCCCCGCCCTCAGTGACATCTGCATTGTCCTCGCCACCCAGCCCCCCTCTGTCTTCTCCACCAGAGTCCTCTGCTACTTTGCTAACGTGTACAAATCACCATACCACAGGATGAAGCAAGTGGTTGTGGAGGTAAAACTTTAATCTTTATTTTCATAGGTGATGAATACATGTGACCCATATTTTGTGCACCCCCCCCCCCCCCCCCGGTCCTCCTGTTCTCCTTTGTCTACCTGACATTGCTCGTCACCTACCTGAAGGTTGCCAATGCTGCTCATGCTGTGACCAGCTCAACTAAAAATGCCCACAAACCATCCTGCTGCATGGAGTTCAGCTCCTCATCTGCATGTCGTCCTTCATCCCCCCCCTCTCAGCGGCCTTCTCGTCTCCATTCGGCCAAAAGACTGCACCAACATCCTCTTCAGCAGCTTCCTGATCACCAACGTGCTTCCTCGTCTGCTCAGTCCGTTCATCTACGGCGTCAGAGACAAGAAGCTGAGCAGCCACGTCAGGCTGCACTTCTGCTTTAGATGCTGCGGCTCCGAGGAAAAGAGCCTGAAAAAGAGGATGGCAAAGGTCAAGCAGGTGTTTGACTAGGACAGGGACGGTAAACGTGCTGGACATCAGCGTGAGTGTTTGGACCTTCAGCGGACGAAGGGTTTAAAATGTGAATCTGAGAACTGAAAAGGTTAATCAAACGATGACGCAATCAAACCATCAACACATCAATCACAAACACAGAAAAGAAAGCAATGGAGAGATAGATTCATGAATACAGTAAATTAAAAAAAATAAATGAAGAGGAAAATAAATATAAAAAGTTCATAATTCCTCTGTACCCAGAATATTAATTCATCTTTGTTATTTTGTCTTTTAACATCATCACAAACACGTCGGCGTTGAGGTGCAGGAGCGTCTTCCGGACACTAGATGGGGCTGTTATCGTCACCAACGTTCGCTGCTGTTGGGAGGAAGCCGCTCATCGGGAGTGGGGTGTTGATGGTGGCGAGGAAAACGACACGAGCAAAGAAACCCATTTCACTTCATCACTTTATGTCGTGAACATGATCAATTATATGATTTTTAAAAAACACGTGGCATTTTTGTGCTTTTAAGCTCTTTGGAGTTTAGAAAAGTAAATAACACAAAAACAAAAGAATTCTTTCATCAAGTGGATTCCTGAGTATTTCCTTAATAACCGCACATTCACTCCCCATCACGTGATTGTTATAAATTATATGATTACTAGATAGAGTACATCTTTCTTCCTCTATTTACAGTTTTCTGTTAGGATTTCAGTTGTTTTTTATTTATTTGTGCAAATAAAAATACATTTTTGAAAATGATGCTGCGTAGAATTCTTTTTTTTTAAGAGGAGCCTCGCTGACAGGAGCGTCCGGCTCTACAGGAAACGCTTTATGAATACAATCAAAGGCGTGTCTCCTTCGGAGGCACGAAGATGTTCCGGAATGCGACGGGAAAAGCCGAAGAGGAGAGGAGTCGCTCAGACGCAGGTCCAGATGGAGGCGAGCCGACAGCCCTCCGCTGACTCCGGCGGTGCTGCTCCTCAGTGAGGGAGGGTCGCTCTCAAAGTTTGTGGAAGCTTTTCGTCTTTCCTCGACGTTTAGGGGAGTTTTCCCTGGTGGAAGTAGCAAACTTAGAGCGGGATGGGGTGAACGTGAGACCCGAGGAGGCTGCTGATCCGGGAGGTGAGAGAACCCTGTTAACAAGGTGGGTCAGTCAACATGTGAGCGGCTGATTCTTTGACTTGTGAAGTTTGTTGTTTGCTGAGCTGATACGGACGTGTGTGTGTGTGTGTGTGTGTGTGTGTGTGTGTGTGTGTGTGTGTGTGTGTGTGTGTGAGAGAGAGAGACCAGTTGTTGATGTTGAAGGTGCATTTTTCCACCGCTGTGATTTTGAGCCGCAGCGCTTCCCTGCTGAATTATAGATCACTTTTATTTCTGTATGTGCAGCACTCCTGCTGCCCCGGGAGCTCAGCATGGGCCCTGCATGTAATTATAGACCCACACTGTTGTTTACCACCCACACTTGCCTTTTTGATATTTGGTAAAGGAAGTAATTGTTTAAAAGAACAGCACCACCACCCATTTAAAGGTGGCTGTGGTGATGAAACTATGATTGTGTGACGGAGCGACACTGTGGAGCATCAGCACATGAATCAGGCAGACTCCGAGTATTCAGCTCTGCTGTCAGATGCAAAGTGTCCATTTCCTGATTTTCCGAGAGCCCACGAGTCCGGGGCCCTGGAGGCGAACTCAGTCACATTACAGAGGAAAACTGACCTGGAGTCAGTTGGACGGAGGTTCCTGAGACGTGCCTGGAAGCGCACGGAGCAAACAGATGAGATTATTCTCAGATTATTCTCAGATTACTCAAATGAGAGATTAGTGTCACCATTTTGTTTCTCTCTGGCCACCAATGAAACAGTAACGATGACATCTGACCAAAAAGCAGGCACAGGGTTTGTTACTGGGAGTGTCAGATCCTCCTCTGGTTCATGAGAGGGCCGTTGATGTTGAGCTGCATGGACCAGAGCGACCATCGAGGCAGAATCACAGCCGACTTCAGTCAATCACAATCCCGTCACCGAATGCCACCAACAGGAAGCTGCTTCAGGATCTGAGGGTGGACTTTGGTTGCTCAGTCCTGATAAATCACTTTGGTTTGTTGATTAGAGGATCCGCCTGTCATTGGGTATCGTGTTGTGTTAGCGTACGTCGTAGAATGAAAGCGAGGCAGTTCAGGCGTCTAAGTCAGGAGGCCCCCTGAGCACCAGGACCAGGACCAGGACCAGGACCAGGAGGAGAGATGGAAGGAATGTGGGCAGGGGAAGAGAAATGATAGATGGATGGAATAAAAATGTACATACCCAAATAAATAAGTATGAAGTAGCACAAACTGGAAATATCCACGTAGCTCAAAATTGTACTTTTGAGAACACTCCACCACCGCCGAGCCTCTCACAAACACACCCACCGGGCCGCCCTCGCACGCAGCAGACAGATGGAGACGGATTTCCAGGTGTAAGCTGCATGCGAGATGTGAGACCATAAATCAGGAGCCCAGGAGAGACAGACAAACAGGATTAAATACCAGCAGGAAGACAGGAAACGCTTCCAAGACCGATGAAGTCAGGCCGCGCTGCTTTAAACACCATTAAATCCACATTAGCTTCACACCTGACCGTGGTTCCTTCACTCAGCCCTCGGAGACCAGAGGAGGCTGTTAGACTGGAGCTGCACTCGTCCTGCAGCAGAGGTGCAGCAGAGGTGCAGCAGAGGTGCAGCAGAGGTGCAGCAGAGGTGCAGCAGAGCGCTCCGGCTGGCCGCAGACTCTCAGTCCTGTCAGTGAGCACCAGGTCTTGTACCCGCTCACCTGAGCCCTGTCCAGAGAAACAGAATCTCAGTAACACTAAAACCGGGTTCAGGGCAGTCACACTGACCTTTGACCCCCATAATCCCGTCAGCTCGTCCTCACATCCTGGTGCGTTTGTGCCAAATTCCCTGAAAGTGGTCCTGAGATATTTTCACGGAGCTGAAACTGGTTGAGTGCAGTCACACTGACCTTGACCTTTGACCTCTTCAAGTTCAAGAGAAGGCTTGTATTGAAGCAATGCCATTGAAGGGTTACTGAGGTGACACTTTGATAAGGTCAAGAGCAGGCATTCTTGCGGTCACAATTACTCTGACCTTTGACCTCCAAAGCGTCATCAGTTTGTCCTGAGTCTGAAGGAATTCCCTTGAGACGCTGCTGAGATTTAACACTCACGCGGTTAAAAACTGGTTTGATGCAATCACACTGACCTTGACCTTTGACCTCAAGAGGCTAAAACAGTCACCCTTGGTTTCACAGCTATCATCTGGTAGCTTTGGTCTGAATCACTGGTGGTGTTCTCAGGTTCCTGTTCTCACAGTTCTGAGTGAGAACCAACACCTGTCACCAGATGACACGCGCAGGTCCTAAAGGTCACGCAGGTCCTAAAGGTCATTCGTCTATTTGAAAGTCTGTGAGAGAAAATAACTTTCTGTTGATCCCAATCGAAAAGTACTTCAAAGTATCGCAGTAGAAAAGCTTGATAGAAAAATAAAACTAAAAATCTCAATTTCACAAACAGTTTTTACTCTGCTTGAAGTTGTTCAAGGAGAGGAGGAGCAGCTGATTCATTCCTTGAGTCTCCAAGTGAGAGTCTTGCTACATTTTATGGAGGTCCCACCAGTGATGGACGATGAGAGCGGGACGGGTGGGCGGAACCCTGAGACGCGACACCTGATAACGACGATCCAGAGATGCTGAGCCGCGTCATCTGAGGCCATCAGCTGAATATTCTCTGCAGGAGCATCAGCATGGAGGTGCTGGAAGCTTCTGGAGCCTCTAGCACCTGCAAACCTCCTGGGTCTCTGTAGGTGGCTGAGGTCAGTGGTATTCACCTGTGGAGTGACCAGGTGAGCGTGCGCCTGCTCCGTGGCGCCTGCTCCGTGGCGCCTGCTCCGTGGCGCCTGCTCTGGGAGGCGTTCACGCGCGGGTGCTGCGTCCATGTGAGTTATTTTAGCTTGATCACGTGGAGACGAGATGCTCGGGACTGTCACCATTCAAAGATGCACTTTGGTAGATTTGTATTCAGCCTGCAAAGATCCAACATCCAGAACATAATTCAAGCCTTTAATCAACCCTCACGGCGTTCATCCTTAACGTTAAAACGTCTGGGACATTAAGTGACTGTCTGGCTGTCAAAGTGCGTTAAGCAGAACAGATGAATTAATGCCACATCACAACAAAGAGGCTCAAACATCGGGGGAGGGGGGGCAAAATGAATCATCTTTGCCAGGAAAGTCTTCATGGGACGGCGGCTGCTGACTCAGCCTGGAGGGAAGAAAAGAGGAGATCTGAATCCCTTCCAGCCGGCGATTCACAAAGTTTCTTCCAGCAAAGTTCAATGTCAAACCTGGTAAAAGGATACGACGGCTGTTATTCTATATTTTTGTTATTGTCATCGGCGATGGAAGGACCTTGCGAAAAAGCTATTTTGGCTCCAGCCAGAGAAACTGCAGATTCTCCACTGATGAAAGTGGCTGGAAACCAGATACGTCTGGTTCTCCTGCAAAGGTCTGGACTCCCACGGGAAGACGACGCAGGAAGAGAGGACATAAATATCCTTGCAGAAAGTTTTAGTAACCAACTCGCTGAACCCTCCAGCACTTTCTGGACGTCCCGTCCATTTTTACTGGCTGCGGGCTCCTGCATGTGTGCAGCACAGCGCATTCACGAAGCAGAAATGTTTCGAAGCACTGGATGAACAGAAACCGTCGTTGAGGCTCCATAACTGGTGGCAATACTGGAAACACACCTTGATCGTTAGAAATGTGCGACGCTTCTATCAACCAGGGGCTTTCACTCACTGCCACCTGCAACCCAGGTGAGAAGATGCTTGTCACGTGACAAGCACGCACGCAGGAGTCTTGACCTCCCGGCGTGACGAGTTGGAGCCGAACCAGACATTTTAAATTCAGCTTTTAGAATGAAGTGATGTTGACGGAATGTCAGTTGTAAAGTTTCCACATATTTACACGTTTCCAGCAGAAACAAAACATTTGGCGAACAGCGTCTTAGCTGACTTGGCGGATCTTAACAAACTTGTAGTGAAGCGAAGCTATGAGAAGGCGACTGACGTGATCGGGCCGTTGTCACGTGAGTAGAGGTGTCATCGAGTCGTTTCTGGTGACCACGGTCAGCACCCGTGGGACCTGCAGGATTTCTCGGTCGTCAGCGGTTCGCGGGCGCTGTCCCTCGTCCCTCCCTGGACAGAACCAGCCGAGCCCCACCGCGCTTGCATCCCTGCACAGCTGCTTTCCAGTCTGATTCACGTAGAGCCGTAAACCCGTCAGCAGGGCAAGACAGTTTTATTCTGGCAGACACAAAACTTGCTCAAGAATAAACTACTCGCTGGTTTCTACGTCACTGTCTCCTCACGTGCGCGCAGCTGTTATTTTCCTCTCATCCTCAACAACGAGACGAGGAATATTGCGAGCACCTCAAAAATACCTTTAATGTTCGCTGTCTGATCGGAGGAGCCTCAAATTCTGCGGAGCGCAATGAACAGGTTTTGTTGTGCGCTCGTCATCGGGATGAACGCAGCTGAACACGAAGGGACGGACCTGAGGGATGAGCAGGGCAGCGGGACTCAAGATGCTGAGGAAACAGGAGATGAACACAGTCAGAGCAAATTTAGCACTTTATTGAGGTCGCGGTATGAAAGCCCTCAAACCAGAGGGAACTGGAGTTCCGATGCCCCAAAGCGAGTCGCTTGCTTTCTCTAAGTTCACGCAAACGGAAACATAATCATTCCAACATCAAGAACCTGAAATAAGTTCAGTGTCCCTTCAACATTATCAGCCTCCTACTCTCCTGCAAGGTGCTTCATGTTCTCAGGGAACCAGTGCAGCTCGGCTGGGGTGGAAGCCCCCAGTTCTCCCTCCCCTACTGGGATGGGCTGGGCCCAGTCCACGATTCCCAGTTCTTTCCTCAGTGATGGAGACTCTGGGTTAATTACTGTACTTCTTAGACCACGAGAGTCAAATGTAGCATTTCCACATTGACGGGAAGATGATTTGGTATGAAATTTTAGTTTGGAACCCGGAACTGAGCGGGGGGGGGGGGGCTTCCCGTTGCAGGTCTTGTTGGTTTATTTGCGTAGTTTTGTTGCCATTTTATGGCAGTCTTCACTGAAATATGCAGATATAAAGTGAGGGGGGGATCCTGGACGGTCTGGACCCTGTCAGGTCACATTTCCACCTGATGAAGTTCATCCTGACATTTGCATCTGGGGCTCCAGCTGCTTTCCTGAAGAAAACGATCCCGTCCCGTAAGGATCCATAATCCATATTGTGTGTTTGGTTTAGCTTCTTCTTCCATGTCTGTCCAGGTAACCATGGTGAAGGAGAATCTGCCCAGCTGGGTCCACCAGGACTCGGGCGAGGCTCTCGTCCACGTGAATGTCGGCGGTCTGAAGAGGAGCCTCTGCTCAAGCACGCTGAAGAAATTCCCCGACACGAGACTCGGGAAACTCCTGACCTGTGACACAGAGGAAGATATACTGCAGGTTGGTGACGAGTAGAGTCAGGTGAGGGGATGGATGACGGATGGTACAATTGGGTTCATTCTCGAGGGTAATTCCCCCCTCCTTCATCTTCTACTACTCAGGTGTGCGATGACTACGATGTGCAGCAGAAGGAGTTTTATTTTGACAGGAATCCCGGCTTGTTCCCGTACGTCCTCCAATTCTACCAAACGGGCAAACTTCACATCATGGAGGAGCTGTGCGTCTTCTCCTTCAGGTTCAATGTGTTCGTCTGCTGGCTTCCCACATCGCACACAAACAAATTCACCGTTCAGTATTCTGTGTGCTTAATGTGCAACATGAGCACTGAGACCTTGGTGGGTCGGTGGGTAACACCAGAACTTTACCGCTCATGTACAAATTCATAGCAGCTGAGCAGTACAGTTGAGGAGGCCAGAGGAAGCAGGCTAGTACTGTAAGCTTGTAATGCGCTCATTTAATGACACTGCTTACAGCGCTGGTAAGGTAGCGCTCACCCCTCAGACACACACTTGAGTAGCTGGTAAGGTAGCGCTCACCCCTCAGACACACACTTGAGTAGCTGGTAAGGTAGCGCTCACGCCTCAGACACAGACTTGAGTAGCTGGTAAGGTAGCGCTCACCCCTCAGACACAGACTTGAGTAGCTGGTAAGGTAGCGCTCACCCCTCAGACACAGACTTGAGTAGCTGGTAAGGTAGCGCTCACGCCTCATGAGTAGCACTTTAGAAGGATCCTTCAGAGCTTGAATACTTCATCATTTGACTTGGGAATCACTGCACATTGTCTTACATGTGTTTGGTGAATTTCTGTGGTGATGTTGAAGAGTTTATTAGCTTGTAGCTAATGAGTGCTGGCTACAACAGAGATGGACAGATACATCCCAGAGAACAATCCCTGAGATAAAGTGCAGTTATGTTGTAGGTGTGAGCGCCGTCAGCAGGAGAGAGGAATACGTGACCTCGTAGCATCGCTGTTGGCTTTCTGTCCTACACGTTGCCACTGTGGTTTCGTTTTCTTTTACATTCGTGTCATGTTTCATCCTACCAACCCGTAAAACGTCAACTTTCTAGTTATCAAACACCATCGCCTCCATGGTGCCGCCATCTTGCTCTGCCACATGCTCACATCAACGTGACCAATGATTAGATTGAATATGCTATTTTAGAAACTGTCTTTTAATTCAGCTTTAATTTGTAACATACTTTTGAGTTGGGTTGTGAGGATTTCTTATTTCTTATTGGCCATGTGACCCCTGACCTAAAAAAGTGGGAGGAACGCTCTCTTAGAATGTTCCTTACAAGGGTTTGCTGTGTTCTAGCACACTGCCACCCCTGTACTGATACACCGTCTATCTCAGTCAGGAGATCGAGTACTGGGGCATCAATGAGTTCTTCCTGGACAGTTGCTGTAGTTACCGTTACCATGACCGCAAGCTGGAGAGTAGCCGCCGTCGCTGCTGGGACGACGAGAGCGAGGTCAGCAGCATTGACACCTCCGTGGACGAGATATCGGATTTGAACAGGTAAAGGACAGGAGCGCCCGGCAGATCCTCGTCCGTCCTGATGCCTAACAGTCTGATCTGTCCTCACAGGGACATGCAACATTTTCAGAGGGTTCGTTTTGGAAGCATCAGGAAGTGTCTGTGGCTGACTCTGGAGAACCCGGGCTACTCCATCCCCAGCAAGCTCTTCAGTTTGCTGTCCATCGCCGTGGTGCTCACGTCCATCGCCACCATGTGTATCAACAGCATCCCAGAGTATCAGGTTGGTACAGAGGGAGCAGAAGACCACGCCCCCTCACGCTGAACCTCCAAGGCTCATCAGCCTTTTACGCAAAGTTTCATATAAGATAAGATGGAGGCACCGCTGTCGGAGCTCTACGGCCTCAGGTTGGGAGGAGGGATCAAGGACAACCATAAGGTCATAAGGGCTTCATGCAGAGTCCAGAAAGTCTTCCTTTCAGTCCCTCACCTGACAGGAAGCCGTGAAGGTGACCCGGCCTGGTGTTGTATGTACCTGCTTTCTTTTCCCAGTTTTTTTAACTATGATGCAGGGAAGAAGCCACAGTCTTCTCAGGTCATCTTTGAGTCCACAGAGACGATTGTGCCAAATTAGGGAAACTCCAGGTGTTCCAGAAGGCTGTTGTTGGGACAACCAGCCCACATCACGACGCCCTCAGGCCGCCGCAGGCTGAGCTGCCCAGAGGGGATCGAAACTTGCTGCTGATGAGATTATTCCTCTCTCTGTTCTCGGCTCCCAGAAGTTTGACTCCGATGGAAAGCTGATGGAGGACCCAACCATGCAGGCCCTGGAGGTCTTCTGCAGCTGCTGGTTCACCTTTGAGGTGGGCGAAGCGTGGAAATGTTCACCAGTGTGTTCAATGTCAGTGGTGGGATATTGAAACACTGAGGCTTTCTTTATTCGTCTTGAGGTGGTGATGCGGCTGCTGCTCGCACCCAACAGGAGGAAGTTTTTCCACCACCCACTGAACATCATTGACATGGTGTCTGTGGTTCCCATCTACATCACCCTGATCTTTGACATAACGGTGGGATCCGAGCCTGAACTGGGAGATCTGGGACGACTCATTCAGGTTCAAACCTTTGATTCATCTTTTACTCAAACACTGAACATCTAAACTCAAGTGACGTCTGGTTGTCTTGTTGTCAGTATCAGTAAAAAACACGCCACCTTGGTTGGAAAAGCACTTGTCCGTCACTTTTAGAGCCAATAAAGGAAATAACCTGACTGCATTAACAGAGCAAGATTCGTTTACAGGGCTGGACTCTGAGAGTCGTCACTCACGTGCGACTAAAACCAGATGTGTGAAATGTAAACTGCACTCAGGAGAACGCGTGTGAGTAACGGCATCCAGCCCAGTGACCCACCACCTGTTCTCACAACAAAAATGAGCGCCACATCACTGGTCTAATGCCGTCCAAACCACCACTGTCCACAGTGTAGCTGGTGTTTTATTTTGAAAATTGACCAGATGCACAATGCCATTCATGTTTTAACTTCCTGTTTATTCCACGCAGCCCAGAAGCAGCTTACCGCACTGACAAGAATGATGGCGATCAGCTGTGGCTGCCACAGCACAGTAGTTATGTGGGTGTGAACACTACAGGGCGCCGCCCTCACGTAGCGCACAGCACACGCCGTACAGGGTTCAAGTGATCATCAAGAGAATGTTTGACCCTTGTTCTCCTCATGACTCAACCTCTGAGTCAACACTTGGAATGAACGTTCCAGCTGCTGCCGAGTCGTGAGTGAGTTCTGAGATCACCTGACAGACCAAATAAACACGTGACTTGGTGTCCCTCAGGTCTTCAGGTTAATGAGGATCTTCAGAGTTCTGAAACTGGCCCGGCACTCAACGGGACTCCGTTCACTGGGAGCCACGCTTCGGGTGAGTCAGGACACACACACACACACACACACACACACACACACACACACACACACACTGAGAGCCCGACCCCACTTTGATTCGACTCAAGCGCAGGACGGGGACCAAAACCCAGAGGGTTGTGGGTTTTTCTTCAGATGTGAACGAAGCAGCGGGTCTGGGTGATGCGGTTGCTGACGCACTGGCAGCTCCTCAGAAGTCACAGGTTTTCCTGTCACATCGGTGTCTCGTGAGTTCTGCTACCAATTCATATTTACAGGATTATTTTGGGCTCCTGCGGCCTTGTTGTGTAATGAGTTTGTCAGGTGAACCAGGAAGTGGAACAGTTGTGGAGACGCCAGAGGCTCCCAAGTTCAGAGATGAGAGCAGGCCAGTAGAGTTCCCCGTTCCTGACGATCTGTCCTCCATCCTGCAGCACAGCTACCGCGAGGTGGGCATCCTGCTGCTCTACCTGGCCGTCGGCGTGTCCGTCTTCTCTGGCATCGCTTACACGGCGGAATACGAAGAGGTAACATCGCTAACCTGTTTCATAAGACCTGGATTTTTTTCTTTGTTGTAATTTGCCGGCCAGGTTTTGTCCCTGACATTTGTTGTCAGCAGGGTCATGCAGTTAGAGACGGTGAAGACTCCTGCACGTTTCTGTACCGTGAAGATGAGTTAATTGGGGTAATTTACATTCACGTATTACCACAGAAGGTAATTTCAGTGTCACTGGTGTCAATAAAGTTTGAGTTTAAACCTCCATTACACGGGTGAGTGGGACCTGCCTGCTGAGACGTCCGTGCGTGGGGAACTCAGGGGTGGAGTCCCTCATCAGAACAGCTCTTCTGCCCCCAGCAGGGTGCTGGTGCAGCTGATGATGATGCAGCTGGCAAAACAGAGGAGTAGGAAATGGCAGCAATGCTAGGAGCGTAAAGACAGTTGTAAGTGCTGAAAGAAGCGAACAGCCAAGAGGAGTTTCTCAGGAAGACATTTTCTGTTCTTCATTGTTAGATTTGCTTTGATTTGACTGCAATAAAGAGAAAGCCAGCCTGAAATCCTGGCATCCCGTCCGTCAACAGGCAAACCACCTTGAGAAAATGTACTTTCTGAATAGTCTGGATCAAGTCGACTACAGGAAGTTAACAACAGGTCGTGCAACTTTTCACCAGTGTTGAATATTTAAAAAACACACAAACTCAGGAAGTGGTGTGGTTCCTCCATCAGCTCTCGTACGTAAAGGCCAGGTGTAACAAAGCCCTCTTGTCTCCATCAGGACGTGGGCCTGGACACCATCCCGGCCTGCTGGTGGTGGGGGACAGTGAGTATGACCACGGTGGGCTACGGGGACGTGGTGCCCGTCACAGTGGCCGGGAAGCTGGCCGCCAGTGGCTGCATCTTGGGCGGCACCCTGGTGGTCGCGCTGCCCATCACCATCATCTTCAACAAGTTCTCCCACTTCTACCGGCGGCAGAAAGCCCTGGAGGCATCGGTGAGGAACAACAACCGTAAGAAGATGAGCTGTGAGAGTTTGCCTGACGAGGACGAAGAGGAGGAGTCGGACGGGGACGACATCGATGATATAGAGGAGGACGATGTCGATTATGAGGACGATGGAGGAGTCATCAATTACAGCTACGTGGAGCACCCGTCCTTCACGTACACGGTGAGGAAGAAGGAGCATCTGCATTGAGAACAAGAACTACTTTCCAAAGACAACCTCCTTGCTGTTGAGCGAGACCTCCACCAGGACCTGCTGGGTGGGATCAGTCAGGCTGGATGTGATCTGAGGACATCCAGAACACCAACACTGAGTAAAGCAGCAGCTGAGAACTCGTCGCTGCAGTCGTGATCACATGTGACGGATCTTTATCTCTGGGGCTTCCAGACTCTTCTGAGCGACTCATCGCAGGCTGTTCTTTTTTGTGCATGCCGGCTGTTCCAGGAGGGAAGCTGCTGGTACCGATGTGCTTCTCTGCTCAAAAAACATATCAGGAGTGAAAGGTCACGGTGTAGGTGACCGAGCGTGAGATTCTGGGTCCACAGCTGTACAAATACTCACTAATACACTGATCATCCAGCGTGAGTTGGCCCAGAGCAGCAGAGAGACTTGTCTGACTGCCGGAACTCAACTGGACAGGTCAGCGTTAGCTAGCTTAGCAGCAGTGAATGCTAACAGTGGCAGAGGAAGATGTCTCTAAGCCAATGAATGAGCATCTAAAATGGTCTTCCTCCGCATTAGTAGAACTAGAACTGTGTAACACTTGCTGTGGAGAAACTGCTGAAGAAAATGGGTTGTTGTTGATTCAGGCACATATCCGGAACTACTTTCCTGACCTGGCACAGTGATTTGAAAGGCTCCATCGTCGCGACCGCTGCCACTAGCCTAGGCTAAGCTAGCAAAGCTGCATTTGTGTGACAAGAACACCGGTGCGGTCACTGCAAACATGATGAGAGTAGAACGGTACCAACACACGACTTTAGTGGGCTGAATGACACGTTTGGGCCTCTGATGGTTCACGCAGGAAAAAAAAAAGCAGCTCAGAATTGGAAAATTGGCTTTAAGCAATGTCGCGATGGCGAATGACCGTTAAGATTCTTGTGATATCACTGGGGCCCTGCGAGTGCAGCAATGGGGTGACCACAAAGACCCCCAATGTGACCAAAGATGAACCGTATTCACTTTGCCCCTTTAGACTAAGAACTCTGTTTATAAAAGAGCATAATCTCAAAAAACAACATGGCGGCCCTGCCCAGGGTTGCCGTGGGGGGTGGGGGTGGTGGAAGCAGTGTGTGGCTGGAGCATGCTACCCCCCCCCCCCCACACACACACACACACACACACACACACACTGAATGCAGCTAGCATCACGTTCAAGGGCGCGGCTCACATCTCTGTCTTGGTCAACCATGAGGTGGTGAGTTTCAGGGGGCTCCGCTGACGTCAGCTAGCATGTCTGCTAGCCGGCTGTCTGCCGCCATTCACCCAGAGTCGTCAACTATCATTGTAGTGGTTAAACATGGCGGTTTGTATGAGACGTGAGCTGATTGTCACATCTTCAGTTGAGTCTTGACAAACCCACACATGCTCATCGGTCACCAACATCGCATCGGCCGATAACGAAGGTGAATATCGACCGTCCGTCAAATCGGCGTCGGCAGAAGAATTTGTGAACTGGAACTGAAATTGCATGCAAATGAAATCAATAAAGAATGAAAAGTCAAACCAAAGGTGACAGTTTCTCTGATTGAATACAGCAGCAGATGAGGATTTGTGTGTGTTCTACTGAGAACGTTCCACATCAACTGTTTTTAATTCTGGATGCGTCGGAGTTCATCTCCAGGACGCCTCCACGCTGGTCATGATGGATGGACGCCTGTCAGACTGTCCTCTGTTGTCACCGCTGAGCTGGCGCATGATTCCTCTGCTGCACTTTACTCAAATTAAGATGCTTTTCGACACGCCGGTCAAATACTAAATCAATGTATTCATCATCTACCACCTCCGGCTGACCAGGTTGAAGGAGACGCGTTTCTCTCTTTAACCACCAAGACCAGATTTCTTCTTTGCTGCTTCACGTGCAGTTGGCGCTGTAGCGAGAGTGGACCTGCTGGTAACCTTCGCCACGACGGTGAAGCAGTCAGCTGCCATGCTTCTGCTTCACACCCTTAAATGGACAATGCTGATGAAAAAGCCACTCTCAGCTTTTTGTCTTAAAAAAATTGCAAATGTTGAGTCATTTGTTACTCAAGGAAGTTTCAGTGTGAAACGGAGGTTCACCCTCAAATCGGTTTGGAAGCTCCTTCAAGGTGAAAAAGTCAAACGTGGCTTTGTTCCAGATTCCAAGAGTCGGAAAACCGAAGGAGAATAAAAATCAACGCTTACAACAAATCAAGCTGCATTTATTAGTTTCCCTTTCCACCCAAACAAGTCAAACAATTATTCATAACAGCAGAAACTTCCAGTTTGAAACTAACATCCATGCGCATGTAACAGAAGGTGAGATGATGGTGAACAGCCCCCCCCCCGTGAGATTTTTCTCCCCCAGAAGCCCATTTGACTTCGTCCATTGAAAGTTAATAACTTAATGAAAAAAGTTCCATTTTGATGACAAACTCTCAAAAATAATCACAATCTACAAACACAGCAGTAGCGGCGCTAAAACACTCACAGACACACACACACACACAGACAGACAGATACAGACAGACAGAGACACACACACACACCACTCTCGTCGTTCCTCAACATCGTTATGTTGCTCACCTGAGGAGTTTTCGGACCTGAGACCAAAGTTTTGTAACCGTGTATAAAAATAGAATCGTCCCTTCACCAGGTGCATGAGAACGTTCTCAGGAATGTTGAGGGTTCCGGCGGAGAACATCAGGGCTGCAGCTGTTAGAGACGATCGTCAGCGTAGGAGATAAACGAGGATAAAAGCGTCACGGGTTCCATAAACGCATCAGCGACTCCGGGAGATGACCAGCATGCGTCAACAGTGACATCATCACATCAAACCTGCTGGACCAGGACGCTGCAGCTGACTGGAGCTAAAAGTCTGACATAAAACACACAACTCTCATCCTCAACAGCTGCGCACAAACAGTTGCATTTTGTAAAACATATTTTACTGCCATTTACTTCAGTAAAACATGATTATTGTTGTTATTAAAAAAGTCCTGCTCAAATGTTTGAGTCTGTGTTGAAGTCGCACGTCTCCATCGATGCCGCTGGTTTGACGTCGCACAGAAGAACCAGGAAGGAACCGACTGACCAAACCGCGCAGCACCGAGGGTAGAACACAGACGTGGAACACAGAAACCCTTTCCTTGGATGCTGAAGTGTCTCCACAGACGCGTTCACAGTTGTCTTGTTTTATAAAAGTGAGTTTCGCAGACGTCACGTGACCGGTGAAAGCACGACATCAGGCTCAAGACAGCTGGAGAGGAATTCCTCCACCTGGTGAGCGTCCAGGTGACCACGAGAACTCTCCAGTCCCAGGCTTCAGGCAGCAGCAGGACGAACCCTCAGCATGTACCACAAAAACACACGTCGGAACATCCTGGAGCCTCTCAGCAGGTTCTGATGAACAGCATAAACGTTCTTGAAGGTTCCAGAAGTCTCCAGTGGGCACACAAATGTCAAGCAGAACCGGCAGTTTGAAGGAGGTCGGACGTCTGTAGGGAGACCTGAGACACGTTCCACATAAGAGAACCCAAGCCGCCAGTTGTGCCGCTGCAGGGAACCTGGCAGCTCTCAGAAGTTCTGCTGCCGGCGTTTCTTGGCCTCGATGGCGTCCAGGATGGGCTGCCGCTTGGCCTGGTAACGCTGGTGGATCTCCTCGATCTCCTGCTCCATCTGAGGGTCCAGAGAGGCCAGACGCAGACGCAGCTCCTCCACCGACCATGTACTCACCTGCATGCATGCACACACACACACACACACACACGCACGCACGCACACCCGTTTTATAGTAGACATTGCAACATGTTATACGTGTTGTGAGACATGAACGGAGGTCAGTGACCTCCATGCAGCAGAGGAAGGCTGAGAGGCGGTGACGACTGTCACAGTCCTCCGTGCTGCCCCCCCCACGCCTGACTCCACCCCCTGCTTGGCCGATTGATCAGGCTTGATCTTTTCTCATTGTTAGTAGTTGTGTGAATTACCTGACATCATGTGACTAATTATTGTATCCATCAGCTCAGCACAGTAGAACTCAGGGGTTGGTTCGGTTCCGTCTGGCTCCTGTGGTCAGGTATAGAACCAGACTCAGCGATGATGTCAGCGTGGGGGGGGCCACTGGGCCATTAAAACCCATTACCACAAAGCTGAACTCTGTCCAGCCCGACAGGGACCAGGAGGCGTCTATAAGAGGATCTATTTTCGGCGCCGTCAGCAGCTTCACATATTGACAACGACTCCTCAGAGGGTCCTGACTTCGCTCCCCACCCCCAGCCTTTACCAGCAGCCCTCCCCTCTCCAGCTATTTATGACCCTCGATCGATGGAGCTAAAATAACCCTGGCTGCACCTCACCACCCTGAAACTTGAGGGTGGAAGGTCCTGGACTACAAAGGGTCTGGCTAAAACCAGACCCTGAGGTCCAGCAGCTCACATCCAGGTTGGGGATCCTGGACCCACTGAAGGAGGTTGACATGATTTAACTCAGCTGGAACTGGAATGTGACACCATGGTGGCAGCCTGACCTCTTGACCTTTGAACCCCCAGATAAAAATTATCTTCAATTACAGCCATGAGACACATTTCATCATAAATAACACAACTTCTTCTATCACTACGCCTGCGGTCACCAGTAGAGGAGCTACCAGGGTATCACTACGCCTGCGGTCACCAGTAGAGGAGCTACCAGGGTATCACTACGCCTGCGGTCACCGGTAGAGGAGCTACCAGGGTATCACTACGCCTGCGGTCACCAGTAGAGGAGCTACCAGGTATCACTACGCCTGCGGTCACACGTGAGGCTGCTTAAGAAGGTGGCTGTCCTCTCACGTCGGCGCGGGACTACGTGTCATGAAATAATTTCAAGTGGTTGAGACTGGAGTTTGTGAGACGTCGGTAAGGAAGAGAGGTGGATCCTGAGACCAGACCAGGAGGGTCTGAGCCCGAAGGAGGAAGTACAGAAAAAAGGGGAGAAAAAAGAAAAACCAAAGACCAAAAATAGAAATGAGAAGAAGGGGAAAAAAAAGCAGGGAAAAGAGGGGAAAGTGGAGAAAATGGGCAGGATCAGTTGTTCCACATCTGCTTTTCATGAATAATGAATGCTGGAGCTTTCGCTCCCCATGTAGCACCGCTGACGCCATGAGGGTAAACGAGAGACGCAGCACTGTCCCATCACAGCCCAGCGCCTAAAACCACTGATTAGGAGGATCTAAATTTAAGTGCCGGCAGCTTGAACGTGTCAATCATTCCAGGAAGAAGCCAGCTTTTCTCCTCACATTTGCAAGTCTGATGGAACAATAATCCTCCTGAGTGGGATTTGTGGCGTTGAAGCCTCGGTGTTGCTCACGCCAGGTGCTCTACTGATGGTGCGACCGTTGCTGTGGCGCGTCCTCCACTCGCTCCACCCTCAGACCGACGGGCTGAACAATAACGGACTTCAGACAGGTGGAGGATCTCGATCAGAGACGCTAATGTGATCACAGCGCCCCCTGCAGGATCACATGTGCCTGCCAGATTTACGCCGGCCTAACTGGCTACTTCCTGTTAGCCTGCTGCAAATGAATATGGATAAATAATAACCTGATGGAGGGGGAGGGGCATAACAATCTGAGAGGACCTTTTTATTGGATGCCAACTTAGTACACGCCCACGTTGTCATTTGATTGTGTTTACGATGGATGTTAGCGGAGAAATCCTCATTTCTTTTTACATCAATACTGCTAATGAACGATGGGAAGAAGATTCCTGAACCTCAACACCTACGCAGTACATCTCCAGGTTGCAGGTACTTTTATGTAGTAAAACTGCAGAGTGAACGAGTGCTGGCAGAGCGCTGGTGAGCTGGAGTCTGCTGAACATTCAGGCAGCTGAAACCTAAAGGTCTGTACCAGAGGTGAAGATGTGAAACGTCTTCTGCTTTTTATTCAAATAGATTTGGATCAATACTGAAAAAGTATCCTACCCTCAACCACACACACACACACACACACACACACACACACACACACACACACACACACAAAATCTAAGATTGCTTCTAAACATGATCTTAATTATCAAGAAAACTGCTTAGTTGTTGAACGATAACGAAGGAGGAGGAGGAGGAGGAAGAGAACAAAGAGGATGAGGAGGAGGAGGAGGAAGAGAACAAAGAGGATGAGGAGGAGGAGGAAGAGAACAAAGAGGAGGAGGAGGAGGAGGAGGAGGAAGAGAACAAAGAGGAGGAGGAGGTGGAGGAGGAGGAGGAGGGGACCAAAGAGGAGGAGGAGGTGGAGGAGGAGGAGGAAGAGAACAAAGAGGAGGAAGAGGAGGAGGAGCAGGAGGAGGAAGAGGAGGAGGAGGAGGAGCAGGAGGAGCAGGAGGAGCAGGAGGAGGAGGAGCTGAAGCTTCCCTCCAGAGCACAAGAGGCTGCTGGGTGGTCTGGTGAGAGAAACCACCTCGTACTTTAAAAAGGTCACATTCTGAATATTTGATGGGGGCAGCAGCCCACCATCCCTCCACTCCAGCTCCTGACTGTCAACATCACATCACTGCGTTACAGCTCACACAAACATGGCAGTCTGACCCTCGCCATCTTCTCACGGTTGGACCGCCATGACGCCGCTGCGGCAACTCAATTAGCCCCGCACCAGCCGCACATTTCTGTAGGGTTCTCTGAATTTAACCTGGAGGTCCCGTGTGTGTGTGTGTGTGTGTGTGTGTGTGTGTGGCAACAACGTTAGTAAAGGAGTGGATGGGGGTGTTAATAATAGTGTTGTGCTTTTATTCTGAGGGCAGGGTTGCTGCAGAGCAGTGAGATGAGTGTGTAGGCAACTGATCCAGGATCAGGAATGAATAAATATATAAAAGATCAAGTTTCTCATGAACAAATTATGTTCTCATAATGGTGAGTAATAGATTACTCTGCCCCCCCCCCCCCCCCGATGGTCAACAGAGGGTTATGTGAATGAAGTGATTAATGGACCCGGGTCAGAGCAGCGGCTCACTCACCACTTCCAGATCTCCGTCCGTGGGCAGCCTGCGGTTGTCGGCGTTAGCAACTCCTCCTCTTCCGTCACTGTTGGCCTCCTTCTCTTTCTGCTCAAAGTACTCCAAGAAGGACGGCTTGGCCGGCTGCATGGTCTCATCTCTCCCTGAACGGCACAGAAGCAACGTTCCTCACAGCAGCTGAGCAGAAGTGATCCACTCCCACCAACTCTGACTCAGAATGAGTTTTTGTAATTGTCACTAGAACAGGAGATGCAGTGAGATATCGCATCTAAACATCTTTACACACACAACGAAGAGAACAGATAAAAGTACTGGGAGAGTCTTGGACTGGTAGGGAGCAAGAAGAGGCGGCGGCTCAGCAGCGTCCAATCAGGCTTCCATCAAAGCGTTTGTGGATTATTGATCAGATGCTGGACTAAGATGACAAATCATCAGTTTGTGAACGGTGGCTTGTTGGACAGTTTGACTGTTGTTAGTCTCCGTTAGCTTCAAGCTAGATGGACGTGATTGGCTCTTCCTGCATTCTGGAGTCACTCAGAACTAAAGAGGGGAGACGTCTGTGTGAGCTCCAGGCTCCAGGCTCCGATCAGGGAGTTCTTGGAAGTACACGTCTTGAGTGAAGTACTTCTTTGATGCTACCCTTGACAACAACGGAAGCCCAGAAACAACGGCCAGCAGGTGAACAGATAAGAGGCCGTCCCAGCAGGTGTTCTCGCATGCAGTTCAGCGTCGGCTCCACGGCTCTGATCAGGTGGTTCCGAGGCTGAAGTTGCCACTCCCACGGTACGAAGAGAACCCACTGAGAAAACCGTTGAGGCTAACAGGTTTTGACCCCTGCTGTTATTTGTATTATGTGAGAAAGTTGAGATTTCTTACATATTTTTAGCTGCTCTTTGCTTTCCACAGCCTGGCAGGAGAAAATCTGATGTCACAGCAAAAGAAAATTGAAGTTGGTTTATGAGTGCACTTAAAACATATTTACGGCCAAAAACCAGCTTTTTTAAATGGTCAAGTAATAAGTGGAATAGAGCTCAGCTGTCCTGGGTGGCCATTAACTGAAGATTGATTTGGATTTGGATGCAGCAGCTTGCAAAGCTTTCCCATCAGACAGGTCGGATGTGCTGCTGATGTCAGACGGCACTAAAATCAAAGTAATTGTTAGAAGTCATTCAAATCTCTTGTGTCTGCTCCTTCAAAAGTGAAGAAACCAGGAGGTTTTCACCACTAAAGTCCTGAAACAGAGGACAGTCTTGGTTTATATCCTCGTCCATCAACGCCACTGCTCTGACCACCGCGGCAGTAAACGTTTCACCCTACACCACTTTTAACGGTGAAGACGGCTCTCTGGCTCCTCAGCAGTCACGCCGACTCTGGGTAGTAGGGGAGTGAATCTCAGCACTGAGGACGATTCCATACACATCTCGATGCACTGCCAGCGATACGATACTTTTAACGATTATAATTTTCTGCCGATACGATGCGATACGATTCACCCTCTTCACAATGTGATACGATGCAATAATCATTTAGTTCAAGTCAATGCGATACGATATGCTGCAATTTGTTGCGATATGATGCGATTCAACATGATGCAAATAAGCAAAGAAAAAAAAGAAATTAAATGAAGTACCCTCCGGCTCAGGCCCTAAAAAAAATGTACTTCAGTTTGGTAGAACAAAAGGATTTGGCTTTGTTCCTCATGGGCACTGGCAGTAAATTCAACAAAAGTGCTGTTTGTCTTTTTTACTGTGCACCACTTCATGCAAATTCTTTTTGCCATCTTAAAACAGCAACAACTTTCCTCACACTTTCACATCGGCTATGCAATCACAATAGCAGTGGTTCTCTAACTTTTAAATTTCAAGGACCATCATAATTCTGAGTCTACAAATAGAACCAAATGAACCCATGAGTGTCCTTTGGTTCCGTTTTGTAGTTACACGGATTAGACAGACCTGCCACTGTTAAGGAATCTGAATCAATAAAATCCTAAAGGATTCCAATCCCAAACCTACATCACACAAGTGCTCTGTCCTAGTCGGGTCATGTTACAGTACATTATTGAACAACTAATGCACGGCCTCACATGGTGCAAGTAAACCATTCAATGGCCATGACACCGTCGGCCAAACTGCTAGAGTTGACTTTCTAACTGGCCACTGAGAATCAGTGATTTGAGTGAGTTCTGCAACAATAAAAGAGAAAAACAATTAAACAATAATTACTGCTGTAAAAAGTACAGTACACAGCAACAACAAAACACTCAATGAGCAACCTGAAGTGACTTTTTCAACAGTGCAATCAATGTTTCTCCAGTGTCCGGCGAGGAACTAGACGGGGAAGCGGGGAGGTGGCGGTAGACTTGTCGGTGATGTGGTGCGCTCTTCTTCAGTGGGTCTGCATGTTTGTCATGCTGCCACTGTACGGCTTCCTAACGCGGCATTCTTTGCGAATGACGGACGTTTTGTCGAGCTTTCCGTCTTTCTTTGCGAATCCGTAGTGTTTCCAAACATAGGATTTAAACGTTGCGGGTGCATTAAATATAGAAGCTTCCTCGCTGCTGTTCGCGCGAACGTCCATGCTGTTTTACTAGTAGTGGATTGTTTGTGCCTCACGGCTTCCGTCCGTATTCAATACAATACGCAAAATAATGATGGTGCATTCATAGCTCCTGGGGAACAGCAGATGGGGTGAAGTTTAACATGAAGAAAACGGCGCTTGCATCAGATTTTACCGATACCCACCAACGCACCGAGATGAATCTAGATTTCACCCATCAAGTGCATCACACCCAGTGAATGAGCCGATGCACTCGCATCGCACACATGCACATCGATGCATCGATTAATATCGATTATTTTCCACACCTTTACTGGGTAGGCGTGTGCAGCACTCGGCACCTTCAGCTTCTGTAGCGTGACGCTCTACATATCCAGAACCAGAACACCAGAAAACAAGCAAGCGGAGCGAAATCCGGATGTGTGGAGACTTGGCCTCAGTTTGTGTGTTTGTGAGGCAGCGTCACTCATCTGAACGTTTAAAGAACCAGACATGAGTGCTGGAGGCACTGGACAGAACCACTTGTTCTCCATTCCCTCATTGCTGACTTCTGCTCATTTCTTTGCAGGTTTCAACCGATTTCAAGCCAATTTCCAGGTCGTTTCTTGACGGAGGACATAAATCTAATTTAATGACAAAGAACCAAAAATTTTCAATGACCAAAAAAAAGAAAAAGAAAAAGAAAAAAAGAAACGAAAGACATTTACTGGACAATGAGCAGAAAATGAAGTGACCCGTATGTAGTCGGCCCCATCAATGGGCCAGTCTTGTATTTGTAGGTTTTCTCCTTGGCCACTGTCTCGCTGCCTGACCGCCATCTGCCGATGGAAATGCACACGACGCAACCAGCCACACGTAAACGACCGTCATTTGTGTTTGCTGATTCTGTGGCATTTCCTGGGAGGTTCACTCAGGCCTCGGCGGCAGCTAGCAGGTACCGAGCTAACAGGTACTGAGCCTCAGTGGAGACAGAAATGCTGCCAGGTGACTCAGCACCTGGTCGAGGCTTCGCTCGCTGGCTCCAGACTCTTAAAGAGCAGGATCTGCTGGTGTTCGCTCATTTACGCCAGAAAATGAAGTCCTGGGTTTTGGACTGTTGAGTGAAAAGAGGAAGTGATCTGAAGGCGTCGCTTTGGGCTTTGGGACAACGTGACGATAATCATCCGTCCACTTTTATTGACTCTGTATTTAAAGTATTGATTCGGCAGAACATGCGAACGCAGCAGAGCCTCAGTGTTTCCAGCTTTGATCACATAATAATTAGCAGATGAAAATGATTGGCAGCTGCAGCCCTGCCAGTTCAACAGTTTCTCATGACCTTCAGCCAGCCTGCAAGTGATTCATCCTGTCCCTCTTGTTGAATCAGTCACCAGACGGACAGAGATTAGCTTCAAAAAGCAAGAGGTAGATTTTACAGCCGAGCCACTGCCGCTACACCCAATTACCCGTTTACAAAGAAATCTGATTTCAGCTTCTTGGCTCCTCCTCATCACGGCAGCAGACGGTCACGCCTGCACGGTGAGGGAGGATAAAAGAGGAGGGAGGGCAGCACTGAAGCTCATCAGAGCCCGAGGGGTTAGAAAAGCCCACGGCTCAGCTGAGACGACGGCAGAAGAACTAGAGCGTTTAAGAGAAACCTGGCGTTCGTTTCCTTGTCTTTCTCTGATCATCATCTCAGTCACACGCTTGCACCGGGTCACTGGGCTGTTAATGATGTAACACCAACGCTGAAGCCTCCGAGTTTAACGTCTAAAATAAAATCCCATCCAGCTGGCTCATATTTCCCAACAACTGCAATGACATTCATTCAGAAGGATTTAACTCGTTTAATGAGGACGGAAGACAAAAAATTATGTTAATCTGGGGAGAAGCCAAAGTATCAACTGCTGCTGAACTTCATTTTAAAAAGGCGGATTAAAATCGGGACCACTAAAAAGCTGAAGCCTGATTCTGCCGCCGCAACACCCGACTGAACACACACCACAAGTTGAAGAGAAAAGGGTTTTCTACAGTTGGAAGTGAGAGTGGAGGCCGAGGCTGAGTGGACTCTCGAGACACGGCCTTCAGCTCCCGCTGTTCACAACAAAATGGAACTTTAATGGTGTCATGAGATGGAAGAGCTCAGCAGGTGCAGAGCAACACAAGGCTCCTACCAAGAGGGAGGAGTTTACTTGACGTGTGCTAAGTTGCACTTCTGAGCTGCAGACAGACGTGAATCCAGGTGTTCACAGGGTTTCTGGGCCTGCGGGAAGGAAACTAGGAGATGCTGCAGCCTACAAGCCTCAGCTGCTGGGCCGGGTTCATCCCCCAGCCACACACTCACACAGGTGAGCAGAAACAGCACCAACAGCCTGGTGACAGAAGAGCCAGACACTAAAAGGTGACTGAAGGATGGAAAGGTGAAACTGAGTGGTTCTGCCAGCTGATCCTCTAAAAATCCTCCTCTCACAGACTAAAGAATGTAAACATGTTGCGTCAAAACTGGCCTCCAGACAGGTTGTGTGAGGTCGAGTGACCCTTCCTGCTCACCAGATGTTCCATTACATGTTTTATAAAAACCCTTTTCTGCCCAACACAAGATGTCTCCTCACAGTCAATTTGTGCTTCCAGGGATCAAGTTTCCACATCTGAACGAAGCCTCGCGAAGGATCCACGTGAGCGTGAAAACAGTTTCATCCTGTTCACTTTCCCCCGACATCATTCAGCAGAGCGGAGCTCCAACCTCCAAACGAAGTAGCAGCTTTAAGAAAACCCATTAGAGTGGACGAGAACCAGCCACTACAGACAGAATCAGAGATGGGAAACTGCTTTTCAATAATTCATTTAAATCAAGCTAATGGTTTCCGTCTACTTGCATCTCAAACAACAAATGAAGAGCGTGGAGAGACGACCAGCTGCTGCTCTCGCAGTGATCAAGCAGCAGAAGCACTTAGTGTCTGTCTCCGACACCAAGATCAGCAGAAGAGGACCAACACCTCAAACCCGGCAAGACCAACTGTTCTGGCTGGGACCTGAAGAGTTGAGTGTGAGCCAGAGCTGTGAACACCAACATCCACAACTCATCTGGAACACTCAACACAGGAGCTGAACACAAATGAACACAAAACACAGGTTGACCGCTTCTTCCTTCCTCAAGGGCAGATGTTCCCCAACAGGCCTGACGAGCGCAGCAGAGCATCGGCGCCGACCGAGCCACGGTCGTCCAGCCCGTCCACCAGTCAGCTGACACGGATCAACGCTAAACAAGTGGGTTTCTGACCGCTTGGTAAAATTTCTCATCAATAAATCCACTTAATTTCAGCTCAAGTAAAAGTGCAGAGAGACCAGAGTGACCAGTGGAGGCGAGCGGCGAACTAAAAGGCTTTTTATTATTCAGGACCATCAGGAAGGATCAAAGCTGATCCAATAACTCGTCCTGATCCTCACTCAAGCGTACAGACATTGAAATATTCATTCATGTTGTTGAAATACAGTCTTTTACAAATATTTTATGCATTTCATGTTAAATGTGACTACTTCTGTCCTGTCAGATCCGTTCTGTTGTGGCGAGGACGCCACTGCTGCTCTTCGGCGTCGGTCTGGTGTGACGCAGCACAACGGCGTCGTTTCGTTTCATGAGCTTTTGTCTTTCATGTGTTAAACAGAACCTGACACACAAATCACGCGTCAGCTACTGATGCTTTTTAAGCACCAGCCTGCATATAAATAGATCTCTGGGAGACTAACAGACGGAACATTTACAGCCACGTTTATGAACGCGTCCTTGAAATAAAATAAAAGAAGACAAACACGGGCGAAGGACGTCAGACCGCTAACGTAATTATCCAGTCTAAATGTTACTGTGGCTTGAACTGCCGGCGCTGGGATCCATACTAACTTGATAGAGGGATACAGACGGAGGGAATGGGGGAAATTCAGAGAATGCTCAATGCCTGAAAACGCCCAACTGCAAACTGTAATGAAATAAAGGAGGAAGATGGAGACGGGGCAGCAAGTTCAAGCGTCCCAGCACCCGAGGGGGCGGAGCATTAAGGTACACATGCTTGAACTTCAGTTTTGTCCTAGCGGGTCTCTCCTCCTGCTGCTCAGGATCAAGTTCGGCTTCTTGTTAACTTCTTGATGGTGTAAATCGCTGTGTAGAACACAAAACACGTCCACACGAAAAAGTTACTGCTGTATGAGATCTGTAACACGACCAGACAAACCATACAGCCATGGTCCCAACGCCGCAGGACCTGTACTCCCACGGATACACAGTCATGTCAAACGGTACGCAAAAAAATTCTGCAGTAGCCTCTCCTGTCTTCAATCAAAACTACTCTCACCTCCTGTACTCCAGGTACCAGCCAATCAGAGGCAGAGGAAGGCTGTGGGGGAGGTTATCTGGTTATTTCCCCCCAGTATGACCAGTTCCTCCTGGGTCAGAGGAAATTAGGCCCTTTAGCAGCCAATTAGTTGCCTAACTTGCTCAAATATGAATAAATATTTGACAGCATCTCATCGGTGGGAGCAGCAGCAGCAGCAGCAGCAGCCAGAGGACATCGGCGTCCTGACGCCAGCAGCGGCTCTGAATCAGCGCCTGACTCCATTTTGACAGCCATTGCAATGTGAGTTGAATATCATTGTAATTATTACAGCTCGCTATGATGACGGCCTGACTGCTGTGAGGATCTGGAGCCACCCAGGATGCCACTGGAGGACACGTGTTTAGTTTAAAATGCTCCAATTATAGTATAGTAGTATCTGTATCAGTACTGCGTGCCTACATGAGATAGTAGTCGTCAGTAGTAGTCTATTCATCTGTGAGCGGGGGCCTTCAGGATGCTCAGGGCTGAACACACTCACACCCAGACTGGGAGCTGCAGGGTCTCACTGAGTTCATTCTTTGCATTTCAAAACAAACCCATAAAACACGCCCACACAGGCAGCGCTGATGAACGGACTCCAACTCTCCCTGAGACTCCATCCAAACCTGCAACTCCCACACTGCAATCAAAGCAGACTCTCACACACCCATGCAGTACAACACTTCTGTCACCAAGTAATCCTGCAGAGGGCTACTTGGCATCATGGAGGATTATGGGTGGTCTTATCGCCAGGATACTTCATGTATCACAGCCTGTTCTTCCTGGGGTGCAGAAAACAGGACGATAGATAAAGAGTCAGTGGATCTTGACCTCAGCTGGTTCTGAGGGTGCTTCCTCAGACCGCCTCCATCCATCACCTCCTCTTCTCTGTTACAGCTACAAACTGCATTTCCAATTCATGCACAAAAGACATCCGAGTGGAAACACGGAGACCTTGAATAAATCTCTATCCTGAAAAGGCTGCTCAGGCCTGGAGCAGGTGGGGAAGTGTGCGTCTGGGTCCAAGACAAACGTGAGGAACTGCAGTGGAAACAGATCGAGTGAGTCCGTGACGGGGCTCAGGCTCGTCACCACAGGAGCTCAAAGATGGAGGGTTAGATTCAAACTCTCCAGTGACATCCTCCCTCAACAACTTTCAGAGGACTGCTCCAGTTCTACCTGACCCCCTTTGAATCCGTGTTCATTTAAGGTTCTTCATTTTGTCATCTTGCTGCTTGGCTTCTTCTACAGTGATAAAAGCATTCATCAGCACCACCTACTGTTTGACTGCATGAACAAACACCAAATGTTTGAATAACTCAGGTTGGACTTGTGTAAATTTATGATTTCTTTGGTGAAATGTCTGAAAATTCAGTTAAAATGTACAGATTTGGATGGAACCCTGAGCGCAGCATAATGCCGTCTTTACCGCCACCTGCTGGTGGGATTAGCTTCCTATCCTACCACTCACCAGTTTGTGGAACACAACCAAATCACATCTCCTTCTTTGCAACATTTTCACAGTTTGCTTAATATTTGCTTGATAATTAAGTGGAAACTACTTGTATCACCAGCGTATTGCAAGAGGACGTATATTACAGTACTAATACCTTGTTCTTCCTCCATATTTCTGCAGGGACTCTTATCATTGTTTCATCAGGATAAATATTTAAGTTCATTGAACATTCCTTCGTGTGTTGAACTGTTGTTGTTTGAGCTGGCACCATGAACGCACCTCGCCAGTCCTCCATAAAGACAGCTTCAGCAAAAGGTATAAAATACAAGCATGGCAGCATGGGGTTGTGTGTGTGTGTGTGTGTGCGTGTGAGTGATCGGGTCGGCTCAGTACAGGTGTGTTTCCACTAGCACCACGTCAGTGTGGGTGGACTCACCAGCTGAGAGGTCCTTGGTGTAATTTGTGTGAGACACAACAACAACGGAGGACGTGGAGGCGGCGTGATGCCTGCTACTCGTCCATGGTTTTTGCTTAAACTAAAAGTGAGGGAGGACAGACAGGCGAGGGTTCAAGCAGCGAAACAGAACCCCCAAGAAAAGAATAAAAAGTTTACCAAGCCATGACCAGGATTCCACCGAGGCCAGGATGATAGGAAGTAGACAACGTAAGCGGGCAAGTTACCCAATCAGAGCCCCGCTGTGTGTTTACATCACATTGTAGTTCCTGCTGGGCTCACTTGGAACCCCAGCAGAGCAGGGACCAAAATGGTAACAGTTAGTACCGTGTTGGGGCCGGTGAAAACCGGGCCAAACCGAGCTGACCTGAGCCAAAGTGAGCCGGTGGAAATGCGTCCTAAGACTCATGGGACTGAAGGAGGGTGAGAGCGACGTGTGTGTGCCTACGGTTCATCAGAGTTCATGACCAACACTTCTCCCATCAACGTAAAGATTGACATGTTCCCGGAAAAACGGCGTCCTGGAGCACACGCACCTCCATCTCAACCACTGTAAGCAAAATCCTGCATTTAGCTTTGGTCGACAGATCCGCCTCAACCAGCATCAAACCCTTTTAGGGACATCCTGGAGTCCCAGTGGACATTTGGACGTAGAGGCGTCTGTGTTAACAGGGTTACAAACAGATCACCAGTCTTACTTTTCATGGTGCCGGCTTCCTCCTCATCCTCGTCATCAGACACGATGACCATGGTGCCCAGCTGCGACTGCATGGTTCCGGTGTCCTGGTGTTCGATCATCGTCCGCGCCGTCCCTCCGAGAGAGCCCGCTGCCGGGCCGGCAGCACGAATGGTCCCTGAGTCGCCTGTCCCCGCCCGCACCATCGTCCCCTGGTCTACCTCATCTTCATCCTGAAACACAAAGCTTCACGTTACCGTCACATAAGCATCAACCAGTCTTAGAGGGTTAATCAGACACAGCCTGCACAGGCGTCACAGCAAGTAGGGTTACTGAGTAAATACTACTACTAAACTAGTGTATTTGGTAGTAGTAAATACTACTACCAAATACACTAGTTTGTGAAAGGCTCAGTCAACAACAGTGAAGAGAACAAAGTTGTGTTGCGATCTAAACCTCTAATCTGGACCTCGTTCTTGAACAACTCAGGAAACTAACAGGGAATCAACAAGACTCCGACTCTTAACATTTCAGCTGCTGCCAAACTCTGGTTTTACTTCCACGCAACGTTCTGTTGTTACATCTTGTAGACGGATGTAGGACAGAAGTTGACGTTACTCTGATTCCTTCTTAGGGAAGAGTAGAACGAGGAGGCTCCACTTCAGCATCATGCTGAGGACGTTCAATGATCCCTGAAGTCTGTACCGAATTGTCGTCATCCTCAGCATCCTGTTCTCTCTGTTCTGCCTCCTCTTGTCTCTTCAGTTTGATCTCCATGGCGTCGGTGATCAGAGCTTGGAGGATGGAACTGGGCTTGGCCGATTTGATGAACGAATGCTGAAAGGGTTGGGAAAAAGCACAGAAAGATTAAATCTCTCATATTAGCAGCTCCCGACAACAGTAAAAATGCTTTATTTTCTCATTAACTCTCAGAACCCTGGAGAGCTTCCCCTCGGTCTTATTTTCCCCTCATTTATGAGTCACCAGGCAATGCAGCAGCCTGGAGGTTTTTGGAGAGGGTGGGATCCAGATATGCTGCCTTCAAAAGCACCTTCCTCCAAGAGACGAAAAAACCCTAAAACTGGAGGTTACATGATGTCATCGTCTTCACGTCCACTTTGCAGTAAACATTCAATTAGAAGGGATTGTCAGAGTTCCAGGAGGATGAGTGGACGGGCGCTGCAGTAATGTCCAAATATGTGTTGACGGTGTCAATAATTGGACAAGCTACAGGAACCACATTTGCCTTTATTGCATCTCTCTTCCTGTTGACTGGAAAATTTCTGCATCTGCCAGCAAACATGAGCTCAAACCACAACACCAGTTACGTTTTCAGAAGAGCAAACGTTCGGGCCGTCTTCCCTGTTAGTGAATCGCCTGAGTGACATCGTACAGCTGATTGGGCTGGGAGTCGGACGTCGATGTCATCTGCGTAAAAACAACTACACACGCATGCCAAAGACCTGGGAATTCTCCCCGTTTCCAAAACATGAAGAGAAGCCCATAAATACAAACATTCACCATCTGTTGTTGGAGAGAGAGAGCAGATACAAACACTGGCCCGGTTCTGCCCATGGGACCCACTGTTTGGGTTTGAGAGTTTTTTCGACAGGAAACGTTCTGGTGAGTAGAACCATGAGCCTCCTCCCCCGTGGCGGTGCTGGTGTTTGTGGCCGGTCGGGTCACCGGTGGAATCACAATGAAAGCAGAAGCGGGTTCTTAGTGGTTACCTGGAGCAGCTGCGTGGCGGTGGCTCTGCTCTCTGGGTTTTTCTCTAAACACATCTTGATGAAGTTTTGAAACTCTGAAGACCACAGATCAGGTTTCCGAAGCGTTGGCGGAGGATTGGTGGGAATCATGAAGATGGCCTGGACACATGACGGGGATACAAAAACTTGAATGAGTTGACAAGCACACATAAAACACTCTCCTACCACACATAAGCTCCTTCACACACACACACACACACACCCTCATTGGGTGTATGTCGGCGTAGGGCGGCTTCCCCTCGGCCATCTCTATAGCTGTGATTCCCAGGGACCAGATGTCAGCCACGCAGTTGTAGCCGATCTCCTGTATGACCTCGGGAGCCATCCAGAAGGGGGTGCCGATGACGGTGTTCCTCTTCGCCATGGTGTCCTGCAGTGGGAGAGATGATTACAAACTGAAAAATCAGTCCAAATAATCACCATGACGATTGTCCAGTCCTGAATGGAGATGATGATTCCACCGGCAGCCCAGGCGATGCAGTCACATGAAGCTGGACTGAATCAGACATTCGGAACCGCTGGCTGACTCGCACGTGTTATGGTCGATACTTTCCCTTCGATAGTGCGGTGTGTTTACAGTACAGAACTGAGAACACGTCACGCTCTGGATTCCGTCTCAGTAAACCAGGAACACACTTGAATAAACAGGCGCGTGGCAGTAAATGTGACTGGAAACACCCGGCGCCGTTCCTTACTGTGAGCTGTCCAGCAACTCCGAAGTCGGCCAGCTTGGCTTGACCCTCCGTGTTCAGCAGGATGTTGCCGGCTTTGATGTCTCGGTGGATTTTCCTCATGAAGTGAAGATACTGCAGACCCTTCAGGGTGGACTGCAGGATGGTGGCGATCTCCTCCTCTGTTAGCTACACCCCACACACACACACACACACACACACACACACGAGCAATCATTCACTGCAGTTAAATCTGTCCACAACAATAAGTGCAGACACATAGAAACACGCTCGAGCACGACCCCGACGGATGGTCAAACCCAACGTGTCAGTGAATTTGTGGTTTCTTACCGTCTTGTTGCGTATTCGGATGATGTCAGACACTGATCCTGCTCCACAGAACTCCATGACGATCCACAGGTCGCTGTTTTTGAAGTAGCTGCCGTAGTATCGCACCACATGCGGGCTGAACGCACACACATCAAATCAGATTTGACTCAGTATCAGAGCCAGGTGAAGTTCTGCTGCTCAGCCTGAGCTGGAGATGTCATCACACCCCTCGACTCCGCCTCCTGTACCTGTTGCACTGCTGCATGATGGAGATTTCCTTGATGATCTCCTGAAGATCCGACTCCACAGGAACTTGTTTAATGGCCACAATCTCCCCCGTTTCTTTGTAGTGGGCTTTAAACACACAACCGTATGACCTGAGACACACAAGTGAGAGCTCTAAGACATTCCGTCACACAAGAACACAATCAATCACAAGAGGAGCAACGCTGGGCTTGTTGCGCTCCTGGATCTAGCAGTTATCAATGCCTTCATTTTAGGTCAAGTTAGGTTTCAACAAACTTTAACACAAGAAGAAAAATGCCGCAGATGCACATCAGGTGTGTTTAAGTCGGCTCCCTGAACACCAGAGGTTCCTGGGGATGATCGAGATGTGGAGGGAGGCCATCCACACCTTTGTCCCAGCCACATAAAGGCGTGGGCCCTCCTCACTTCAACTCACCCTCTTGCCTGGTTCCCACTGGCCAAAAACTCAGAAACACCCAGGCTTCATTAGCAGGTTTGCTTGGGTCACACAAACCTGAAAGGGTCATTGAGATGAGCTCAGTGTTCCAGCGGAACGGGGGGGGGGGGTGTCTGCTGGAGCTACTCTGTTCACGGCAACAGAACAGTGCAATGTTGAACTCAGCGATGATATAAACACGGCTCTCTGGGTGTTGTTAGCAAAGGCGGAGCTGCGCTCAGCACCGGCTGGAGGTTTGGAGCGGTGCAGTAAGAAATAAAAGCAGGAGTTCTTGTCTCATAACTCTTTCAGGTTGTCTTAGGTCACTTTAGAACACTTTTTGTTTTGTTTCACTTGCAGAGATGAACTAAAGTGAAGAAACACTCTGTTGAGTTCTTCTATAGCAGAAAGGAACTCTCCCCTCGTCTTTTACATTCACAGTTAGTAAGCAGCGAGAGCCGCGAAGAACCAGGCCTTGAACCACCCTGTCGGTGTCACTCTGCCACTCAGAACAGGAAGTGTGTTGAGAAACAGGAAATGAGGAGTCAATCTTTCTGTTGGTGTTTACAAGAGAAAGGAGGAGCATTTTTAATGAGTAAAAAGGCGAGGGAGGGAGGGCGGGAGGTGGGACGTAATGACTCACCCTTCACCAAGCTTCTCCATGATATCAAAGACTTCCTCCGGCTGCTTGGTGAGGCTGTCTTCACTCAGCTTCTTCAACTGCCTGTCATCACATAGACAGGGGGGGGGAGGGGGGGGGGGATAGCGGGAAGAGAGAGCGAGAGAAAGAGAGGGAGACAGAGAGCGAGAGTGAGGCTGGTTAGAGGGAACAGACTCAGGTGACAATGCCTCCATTCTTCATCTCCTTTCAACTGAAAACATCAATAAGGTCAACAGCGCTTGATGAATCCCTCCCTCTCCTCCTGTTGAGGGTGGTGGGGGTGGAGCCTATCCCAGCAGCCTTCCCCCTGGACAGGTCACCAGTCCATGGCAGGGCCAACACATAGAGACAGACAACCATTGGCTCTCCCAGCCACGCCTACGGTCAATTTAGAGTCTGGATTAACCTGGTCCCTCTTGATGTCTTTGGACTGTGGAGGAAGCTGGAGTACCAGAGAGAACCCAGCAGGAACAGGGAGAACATGGAGACCACTTGATGAAAATTTATAATAATATTTTACAAGTCTGCATTAAGAGAATAACGTTTCAAGCCCTCACAGGCTTTTTTTTTTTGGGGGGGGGTGCTGTGCTTTCATATTAGGGATGTAAAACTGAACTGTGAAACAATGAACTGCTCAACTCACCAGGTCACCAACTGGCACAGGTGAGTGCCATCATTTACGTCCAAGAGGAAACACGACAGAGTAGGTTGAGAGTACCTGTGACAGGCACATTAGCTCCGCCCTCACCGAGACGGTTCAGGACAGAACAGGCAAGAGCGCAACGCCAACCAAAGATGTCAGTCAAATGCAGTAGTGGTTACGAGTGTTTGTGTTTTTCCATTCTCCTTCATGCACTAAACAAAGTGAAACCATGAAACAGGCGTTCCTAACCAGACCCGGGCCCCAGAGCAGCAACGCAGGAGGGAAAAACCTCTAGAACGGTCTTTTTGTGAGGATCTGGCAGACTAACACATTTTTTTGGGTGAAGCATCGCTTTCCATAGCCAGAACAACACCTTGAGACAATGACGGCAGATTATCTGATGATGAAGGCCACGATTCTGCGGAGCTCCGCTCATCAGAAAAAGACAGCTCTTCTTTTCAAGTCAGCAGTTGCTACTTTTAAATAGCTGAATATTTTTAGGTCGCTGATCACCTTTGCTCTTCTCAGGGACATCAGCAAACTTCTCCAGATGTTCAGTCAGGAGACAAAAATAGTCCCCACACAGAGGCAAAAATAGACCCCAACCCCACGCGACTGACGCCACGTTACATCAAAGATACCTCGTCACTACTTGTACTTCAAAGATTTTTTTACTGTGTATCTGAGGCTGCTTTGGTAGTGTTTATGCAGCCTCGTCCAGAGTGCAGCTGCAGCGCTGTTCCTTTGGTTAAAGGTTCCTGTTCTTCACCGCTGTGTTGCAGTTTAAAACATGAGAGCGAAAGGTGGCCGAAGATCGGCTCGATATCCGAATGCCAGGAGGAGAATTTATGACTAAGAAAATGATGACGTCACGACCGTGGCTCAAGATGTATTCCATTTATAGAGCCGGGTGGATGGTACCGGGCTGAGCGGTTGTCTTCCTCTCGGTCCTGAGCTCGGTATGTGCTGCGGTGACAGCAGGGATCCACAGGTGTGTTACCACAACACCTGAGCTGATGGAGTCTGGATCAAGTGCTATTCCAGCTGGGAGCTCTGGTAGAGTTCTGGTAACAGCCCCGACCAGCACCAGCACCAGCACCAGCACCAGCACCAGCACCAGCACCAGCACCAGCACCAGCAGCCCCGACCTCCAGGTGATGTTTTTTTAAGACCAGCTTCTCCAGACCGCCCCCACCCTTCCCACCCAAAAAGTGCTCATCAATGGCCCGACCCAACCCACTCATGGCCACACGTACATTCTATAAATACTTATGTTGATTTACGCTTTGTTGAAGTACTGCAGGTGTCTGGAAGTGCTTTTGGTCCACAGACACGCGCTCATAAATGTCCACAGACTTGCTCCATCAGGGGTGATACGCCACGGCGCCGCTCTACAAGCTCACGCTGGCTTCTAGTGCAGAGAGGCGAAAGCTAAACTGCTGAGTCCATGTTTGCATCAGTTTGATGAGGAAACACTGGACGAGTGAGCGGATGTGCTAGCAGGCGAGCAGCGTCTTTTGTTCCCCCTGATAAGGAATAGGAACTCCTCACTTCCTACCGTCACACACGGAGCGACCCGAGCCAGACTCATGCTTCCTAAAACCAACAGCGCACAGTCAGAGGCTCTCATCAGTCAGTGACGCTCGTAGGTGCGGCGGCCAGCGTCCACACTCATCCCCGGTGACAGCGCACCATCAGGGTCAGTGCCCGTAAACAAGCAGAGTTTGAGAGTCTCAAAGTATCACAATCACAAGATGATAAAGTGAAAGTTTTAACAGCTTCATCTCACGTGACTGTGAACGGAACATTGTGGCGCTACAGAGACTCTGACGAACCATGACAGAGCCAATATTCCCGCCTGAGCACTGCTGATACTTCCTGTCAAAACCAAGTTGACGACGTTCACGCTGCGAACCAGACAGCAGCTGCTTCTCTGCCTCTGACCAGCAAATCAGAGCAGAAGTCAGAGGCTGATGCAGGTGCGTGTCACTGTGCACCTGAACCGTGGTCACACCAGATGACACCACTTCCTGTGGCCGACATCGATTCTTCCGCACACCTGAGCTAGGATCTTGCGCCCTCCTGTTGCCTAGGAAACCTACCACACAACACAGAGACTGTAGCGTCTCTCCTGTCAGAACTGCAGCAGCCATGTTTCTGCAGGCAGCGACCCACCTTACCAGCCTGACTGTGGGCACCAGACCTGCCAGGTGAATAGAAACATATTGAGAGAACAACATGAATTCATCAAATTGACTGTACAGGTTCTGTGGCCACAACTTCCCCAGGTTCTGGGGAAATTCTCCTTTCCCAAGGCCTTCCGCGACACCGTAGATCAGAGATCATTCACTGGGATGGAGGATCAAAGCGGCTGAGGGGAGAATTAACGTGTTTGCAGGATTGAGGATTTAAGATTTACGACCCTTAACCGGATCACCGGGGGATCTGACACGCGATCAGATCTCACTCTCTCTCACACACACACGCGCGCGCGCGCACTCTCAGCCGAACCTTAAGAGTAAACTCAAACAGATCGATTCCTACTGCACGTGAGTCACTTTTCAGATTTTTTTTAAACTGAGAATATATTACAATAAAAAAATCTACTTCAGGATTCACGACAAAGAATAATTTCCCCTCAGCTACTGTGAGATAAACCGTCTCTTATTCGAATAAAAGAGGGAAAACTTCTTTACCGCGTCGCTTCAGAGCGACACCGGCGGGTCACGTCCTGGAACCGAACCCGTCCAGTTGACGGGCGAGGGAGTTTCATGTTCCGTAGAGATTCAGCCGCCAACCGGGCGGATGGACGTTGATCAATGAGGACGCCAGGCAGGCGAGCCGCCGCGTTACCGTTCCCACCTCAACCTCACCTGCGAGGATGGTTCCTCATCTGCACTTTCTCCTTGTTCTCCATGTTCTCCCCCCGCGCGGCTCTCTCGGGACCAGTTCCAGTCGTCAACCGTCAAAGTTGACCGAGCGTGTCTGACTCGTCGATGCTAGCAGGCTAGCAGCTACACGGCTCCGTCTCACAGCGGCGTCCCCGCACCCGCCGCCCGCCGCCCGGGAAAAACATCGCGTCTGATGCTCATTTTAAAATTAACGAAACAAAAAAAACGACGGGTACGAGTGAGCAGGCTGCGTTTGGTTATCGTCTGCTCGCCGTTACGGGCATCTTCCTCCCGTGTCAGAACAACTTTGGACTTGTTTGTAGCCGCCGAGACGTCCACTTGACTCAACCAGGAAGAACCGCGGCGTGTGGGCAGGAAGGAAGGCGGGCCAGACAAAGGCTGCGGCGCGGGGCGCGGCCAGCAGGGGGCGACATTAACAACCAACCACGGCCTCCACGTTCAGAGGTTTGGAACCCAACGACAGGAACTCATGTCCCTTCTTAAATGGCTCACATTATTAGGATACAACATTAGAAGGGAAGTAGTGTGGTTATGACCTGCAGCTTTGACATTTTACTCATATTTTTCTCTATAGATTCAGTGAGGGATGGACACACCACAAACATGTGACCTTGAATAACAAATAAAATCAAAATCCAACTGTTTACAATTGTTGGCAAGTTCAATATGAACTGATGAAGGATTACAAAAAAATCCTTTGGAATGTTCCTCTCCTCCCTGCACATTTTTGGAACTGTCATTACCATTACTTGTTGCACTTTGTAGTTTGGCCTTGGTGTCTCTCAGTCTCTCTGTGTTTCCACAGATCCACCAGAGCCCCAACCGCCGCCTGCATCGCCCCCCCCCCCTTATTCCCCACTGTTACACCGGCCTGCACTCTCCTCCCATGAACCAGTCTGCCATCCAGTCCCCCATCAAGCTGGCTTGCTCTCCCTGCCTCCCATGAACCAGTCTACCATCCAGTCCCCCATCAAGCTGGCTTGCTCTCCCTGCCTCCCCTCCCATGAACCAGTCTGCCATCCAGTCCCCCATCAAGCTGGCTTGCTCTCCCTGCCTCCCCTCCCATGAACCAGTCTACCATCCAGTCCCCCATCAAGCTGGCTTGCTCTCCCTGCCTCCCCTTCCATGAACCAGTCTACCATCCAGTCCCCCATCAAGCTGGCTTGCTCTCCCTGCCTCCCCTCCCATGAACCAGTCTACCATCCAGTCCCCCATCAAGCTGGCTTGCTCTCCCTGCCTCCCCTCCCATGACCCAGTCTACCATCCAGTCCCCCATCAAGCTGGCTTGCTCTCCCTGCCTCCCCTTCCATGATCCAGTCTACCATCCAGTCCCCCATCAAGCTGGCTTGCTCTCCCTGCCTCCCCTTCCATGATCCAGTCTACCATCCAGTCCCCCATCAAGCTGGCTTGCTCTCCCTGCCTCCCCTTCCATGATCCAGTCTACCATCCAGTCCCCCATCAAGCTGGCTTGCTCTTCCTGCCTCCCCTTCCAGAAGCTTCCTTCTTCAACTGTTATTAACATTTCCATGTTTCCTCCATTCTGTGTTATAAACTGTTTTCTTGTCTGTAACAACATCTCCAGCACGTCTGTCCCTCCTGGTGAGGGATCCTCCTCCCCTCCTCACCCTGAGGTTTCTCCCATTTTTCCCTGTTCAAGGTTTTCTATGGAGTTTCTCCTCAGTCGATGTGAGGCTCTGAGGGCCGAGGATGTTGTTATGATGCCATGAAGCCTGGAGACAAACTGGTGGGGAAAACAGGCTACAAAGAAAACTGCCTTGGCTTCATACCTGCAGCAGAGACCTTTAGACTGTCCCTTGTTTCTGCTTCCTTCATTAAACTCATTTCTGTATCGTTTTTAAATTCAAATCGTGAGTTTGTCAGTGAAAAGAAGGCAACAACAAAGTGACATCATCAGAAATAGTTTCCTTCTTAGCAGCATGTTGGTACTGTTGACCTAACAAATGCAGGGTCGTGACTGGAGCGTTAATAAGTGGATGGTGGTTTGACAGCTCAAAGATTTTAGAGGACAAAGTTTTTAATATTAAAATGAAGAAATTGTTTAAAGAAAGGCAGTAGCTGTGACGAGTTGCAGTCTGAGTGACAAGTGGGGAATATTGTAGTTAGCCCATCAGAGCACAAAGGTAAAATCAATCAATAACTGAAGTAAAAAGTTGTTGGTCTGAAACGTTGGCAGCAGCCCACAGCCTGCATGATCCCTCCTCCAGCTGCTCAGACGGAACCAAACCAAGAGAACTCACGGAACACCGCCATTTTAGCACGAAGAGTGTTGGGACCCCAAACCGTACAGAAGAGGACAAGAAGGTCGTCTCTTTAATTAAACTGTTTATTTAAAGGAACATGACATTATAGTGAGGTTCACATCTGATCACTTAAATACATCCAAAAGGAGCAGGAAATGCCTCCCTCCTCAGAGCAGGAATGAAAGAAGGAGAAGATCTGGAAGAAGAAAAACACAGAAGAAAAAACCCAGGATTGACAGGATTCATTCCATCATCCAACGACCGGATCAAATCTTTCAAAAGTGTCTGATATTTTCCTCAACTCTGTTCCAGACAGGTTGCATCCGTTCACCTCCTTTCACCGCAGACACTTTTTCCAAAGTTGACACAGTAAAACATCAAACACACTGCAGTATTTAAACGGATGTGATGCAGAATGTTCGCGTTAGCAGGAATTTGTCACCCACTTTTAATGACAACAGGGATTTTTGCACCGAGATGTTTGAGCCCGGTGAGCATCTTTTACAGGCTGAGATGTGACATCTGATAAGGACTGATCGTTTGATGCACCTCCTGACATTTATTTTCCAGATATTTCATCCAAAATCCTTCGTTATCATCCATCAGTTCCCACCCGTGAAGTACTCACCGCTGGTTTACTCCTTGGAGGGCCCCACGCTCTCGAAGATACCCGCCTCCCTCATTTCTTCGAAATCTTTGACAGGGTCATAGTGCTTGTAGAACTCTTCGTAGGCCCTTTTCCTGGGTTCCGTCACCCCGAACTGGAGACACACAGACAGACCAGCTCAGCGCTTCAGTCCAAGCCCACAGAGACCGACTCAGCACTACACCAGATTCAGGGCTGCGCGGGATCCCTCAGCGCCCTGGTTCCATGGAGTTCACATCACGCTAACGTTTGGCATTAGAATGTTTCTGCGGGCCGTCGCTACACAGCAGCGGCCCCCGGGGCGCGGCTGACCTCCTGCCCTCCTTGCTGTCGTCACAATTGTTGGTACTGAAGTGACATCGGCTCACGCACCAGTTTCTTAGGGTCATTAACGTTCAAGGGTGCAGGAAAATTTTTATTAACAGCAGCTGCAAACATTCAACTCAGAATAAACCATCTGTGTTTTCCACATCAGAGAGGCAACAATGTCGTAACTCCAGGTTGCAGCCGTGTGTGCGACCCTCACCTTGACTATTCCTGCAGCAAATAATGACAGAGCGAAAGCGAGGGGCAGGTGAAACCTCAGGCGCTTCGCCAGCAGCCCCCTCATCATTGGCTTGGGCAGAGACATGGTGGACACCTGTGGAAAGGAAGAGGAGGATGACAAGATTCCAGATTAACCTGTTCAACACTCCAGAGACGGTGTGGCCGGCTGCTGCCTCAGCCGAACCAACGCACTCGCCAGCGTTTGTCCACGCCCCCACGCAACTGCAGGTGTTCTAGTTAGTTTCAGTTCAAATCAAAGGGCTGTTGGATTACTGATCATTCAGACGGGTTAGGAAGATGCAGATTACCGGGAATTATGACTTTGACTGATGTTCTTGGGCAGTTTTAGTGTTAAAGTGTGTGGCCTGTAGCGATCTATAATTTTCTGGTCACTGTAACAGGAAATACAAGAAGCAGGTCAAAAAACATTTGAAGGGCGTCATGTGACCACACAGTACTCGTGTGGGAACGAGGTCAATCTGGGAACCCGCCATCCCTGTCAGAGGACGTAGCCTCTGGGAACAAGGGTCCATATTTGGGGCTTTCCGGTGAAGCTGGCGGATATCCGGGCCAACGCTTCCTGTCCCACCCACTGCTCACCGTCATCAGTCTGCACAGCAACTTGAGACGATTCATCGGAGCGGACTGTCTCAAACGTAGCCGCTGTTAACAACTCTGGTGGATCCTCAGACCACAGACAGTTTCTCCAACCTTGAATTTCTGTAAGTCTGTTGGTCTCTTTTACAGTCCACACGTGACCAAAGTTACCAAAACAAAAAACAGAAACAGAGGCTTCCGTCCTGCCAGGTCTCCCCGCGCCTCCAGATCCCCGCTCATACCAGACTCTGTTGCAGAGAGCAGAGAGGCAGATGGGAGGGCTTCTTCGTTGATGAAGAAGACAAAACAATTTTGAGTAAATCGTCTGCTCAGAAAGCCCCCTCCCACATTTGTGGGTGGAGCCAAAGAGCGAACTGACAACAGACCAGCTCAGCCTAGACCGCCCCCCTGCAGCATCTCACTCAACTCTGCAAAAGCTGCTTTAAAACAATATTGTAATAATAATAATACTAATACTAATAATAATGAGATAATGGAATGTTGTTTGTTAGATGGCCCAGGTGGATCGTGCCAGGACGTGTCAGCAGGTCTATTCAGAGGAGCTCAGCTAAGCACAGAATCACCAAATATTCATAAAACCAAACCGTGATCGTACCGCGACGGTGCGGCATCGTGAGGTCCTGACCCGCGATCCTCTCCTTCATCCGTGCGTCTGCAACTCTCGAGTCCTCGCGGCTCATCAGTATAAAAGCAAAACTAGCAAAACTAGCACGTTACATCTTGAACGGCCTGAGCGATCACGTGACCCTGCAGCCGCCGCCATGTCAAGTGACCACCGGCCACCGTGCGTCCGGAGGTGACCTGGCGGACTCACACCGGGTCAAATATCCTGTTTCAAGCGAGCAGCGTGTGGCAGCCACTCAACCCTCATCCGAACAGGTCCTTTCCACGCTGACGAACATCAACCGAGGAAAATCAAGCAAAAGCTTCAAAGTCACGTCACCTCCAGCGAGGCAGCGAATATTTCTTCTTTTCAGATGACTTCCTCCTCACAGATATGGACGTTCATTTGTCGGCCAAACATTCGTGTTTGGCTTGAGTGCGTAATTCTGCTGGGATCGAAGTTGACGACAAGTCTCTTGCTAGCTAAGCTAAGTCCTCACCAGCGAGTCTCCCGAGAGCGGAGCCGCGAAAATACACAGCAGCGGTCCCACCAGGAGGCCTACTACTCCTTCGGAAGAGTTCCACGAAGTATTATCAGTTCAACACACACATCTGAAATGTTTACGGGGGAAACGTACTCACCAGAACAACCCACGACCTTCAGCTACTGTACTTCGGCAGGATGAGATTCTTCTTCTACGAAATTTATTGGCAGGTAACCCTTTACGACATATCACTGCCCCCTGCTGCAGTGGAGAGCAGTGGCAGTTCAATCCAACTAACAATTTCAAATATTGCTGGTACGTAGTTTCCTGTAGGTATTTACTTCGATCACATTCGGATCATTTAAGTTTATCATTATTATCTTTTTTCCAATGATAATCATAACATGATCAAAAAATATGGCAAAAATAACTAAAGGATTTAAAGCAGAGTAGCAGAAAGGCTGATGGCTGATAAACAATTAAACTCTTTTAAACTACCTAAACCTATACATTTAAAATAGCGTCTTAATGTATTTTACAGCATTTCCCCTCAACTTTTAGTCTACAATGTGAGAACGAAAATCTGCACTCAGTGGATCAATCAACACACACCGATACCGTGAATGTCTGATTACACACCCGAAGGGGGCGCCAGAGCAACACTGGACTATCCTCAGTGGAGCGTGCGTGCGCGTGTGTATGTATGTGCGTGTGCGAGTGCAAAGACGAAACTGAGTCAGACAAGAAACAAGACGATGATCATGTTGTTTGGATCGAGGAGGTCATCAAAGCAGCATTCGTCTGAATCCATGAATGCTGCTTGATTCCATCCTGAGTTTCATTGCTTTTCTGTCTTTGCTCAGAGTCCAGATTTGAAACAAAACATAAAACAACTGAAGCAAAAATTGATATAGACTTTTTATTGTGTTGTTTTCCTCATTTTTCCCCTCATAAAATGTTGGCGTCTGCAGAAAGCTGATCAAGATTCAAAGCGTTGCCATTGCGTCATTTCTCCATCAAAAACAATCACACTTGGTGTTTACGTTTGTTCTGAACGTTTCCTCCCCTGAACGTGTGAAAGCATCGAGTCTGTCCAGACTCACTCCTCCACCAGGGTCCCCTCAGAACATTTACACGCTCCACTGGTGAGTAGTTTTCTCCACTCTGCCGCTCAGATGTCCAGAGACCACCATCACCGAGGAGGCTCGGAGAGGGAGGAGTGGCTGATGCAGCGCCGCACGCCAGCCCGGAGGAGGCATTCCTCTCACCCTCAACACCAAGCTTCAACTGTTCAATTTGATCTCAGAATGCTACGTAACGATGCTTTGAAAGAGTAGGTCACTGGTTTACAGGTCACATGCACGCTCTTAAGACACAGAGGGACGATGGTGTGAGGGTCATCCTCTTCCCTCGCTCGCCTCAGTCATCAGCTTCAGCTGCAGCCGGAGGTCTCCGGCAGAGCCGCCGCAGCAGCAGATGTCCGCTACACGCAAGCACATGGAACCTGTTGGTTGTACATCTTCACATGAACTCACTCTAAGAACCCAGCAGACGCCTCACTGCGAGATCTAAATCTTCATCCAAACTCGCCACTTTCGTCATGTCGCTCATGACTGCCTAGCGAGCGCTGAGGTTCCAGCCGGGGAAGCTTCGAGAAAGCAACACTCACGCGGCACTGCAGGCAAATGAAAGTCAAAGCCGGTGACTCGTTTGAGAGTTCAGGTACATGACAAGAGGCACCCGGGTGAATGAAATCCAGCCAGACAGGAAGACTCGCCAGCGTCTCTGGGACGTGGGTCCTCGTGGTCCGTGTCTGTTCCATCAGGTCCAGGAGGGTTCCAGGTCATTGCAGGACTAACAGAACATGTAATTTACAGTCTGGATAAATCGACGTATAACCTATGATAGACTCCGAGAATGTGGGAGTCGCACCGCGGCGGCTCTGTTCTCAGGTCGTACCATCAGTGGAGAGTTGTTGAAGGGTCATACCATCACTGTGGGTAGGCTGGGGGGGGGGGTGTTTGAGGTTTCACATCGTGGAGAAGGGTGTCGGAGGCACATATATCAAGCTGCAGGTTTGCAACCTCACTGGCTTCGGTCCGGGGGGGGGGGGGGGGGTCAGGGTTCTGGGTCAACCCCTCAAGGTAGTACAGGGGTGTTATCAGATCTGATGGGTGATACCATCTTAAGGATAAAGGAATGTTGATAGGTGACGTAGGGTCAAATCATCATCACGGTCCAGGGTGGTGTCAGAGGACCTTGGGTCGTACCATCATGATGAAAGAGTCACTGCCATCATCAAGGTGGTACGACCTTGACAGATGACGTCAGGTCAAACCATCATGATGGTAAACAGGTGTTTGCCAACATGGTAAATGAGAATTGTCAGAAGTCGTAGGGTCGAACCATCATGGAGGTGGAGTGGAGGGAGTAGCTGGGGCCTCGAAAGTGATGCCACTTGATCCCGTTGAGCTTCCTGATGTTGTGGCCGACGGTGTAGTAGATACCATTGAGGTTGGAGAAACCACAGGCATCAAACCACCACCCTGATGGACGGAGAGATACAGGGAGATGTGAAGAATGACCTCAGCTGTGAGAGGACGTCCATCTACAACAACATTCACGACTACAACGTCACGCCATCTCTGCTTGTCTCTCCAGGCATCAGGCGCACGAGGTCGGCTGTCAGGAAAATCAACGTCTGTGCACTTAAACACGATTACTGGGTCCTACGATAGCTTCTAGCTGTCATGTCACGGGTTAGAAGTTTAGAGGTTGTCAGAAGTCAACGGATCAAACCATTGCAGAGGTAGAGGGGTGAGGTCAGATGCCTACTTACTGGGTGATGAGGTAGATTTGCTAACTCACTAATAGGAGTCTTGTGTTCACGAGGATATTTTTCCCCCCTCCATCACTTCTTTGTGCCTCCAGAACTCAGGAAGTGCCAGCCATGACATTTAGCTTGAAGCTAACGGAGACTGATGGCTAACAGCAGCTAAACTGTCCACAAATATCAAGCTCGTCGTCCGGTTTAATCCACGTCTTCTTCATCCGGCCGTGTCTCCACAATCACTTCACCTGAACACAAACGCTACCTCGAACACTGTCAGGTAAGTGAACGATTCTTCTCTGGCCTGTCTGTCTCGATCTGTCTCGTTAGCGCGATGTCTCAGGAACAGCTTGCAACATTTGCTTCAAATTTGGCTCAAACATCCACTGGGACTTGAAAATTAACAGAAAAGTTGTTAATGGTCGAAGGTCCAAGTTCAAGGCCTCTGTCACCTCACACGTACGCGATGTCTGTCTCATGATCTTACACATTATCTCAGGAATGTTTGGAGATCTTTTTTTTTTAATTTAGGTCAAACATCCACTGGGATTGAAGGAATTTTTTTCCACCACTCTGTCTTTGTGGTTTCCATTTCTCCGTAAATTGCGGTGATTCAGAAATGACTAATGGTGAGCCTGAGGTTTCACTGAATGATGAAGCTAATCTCAACAACAGAGAACCAAAGAGTTGTTTGTCTTGGCCATGACAGTGACAGAGACGGATGTTTGACAGACAGGAAGTTTCAGGGACACATCATGAATCTTGATCCTCCAATAAAAAAAACCTGGATTTTTAGATCTCAATTCTGCTCTGTGTTTGTTCTTATGAGTGAGATCCTGTCACCAACCCAGCGTCTCTCCGCTGGAATATTCTTGTGATTGTTTCAGATCCACCCTCTGATTCATCTGCACAGCTGCTTCGTTGGTCCCGCGGGGAACTGAAGCACGGACAACGACACAGACGGCAGCTTCTCCGCACGCGCATCACTTCCACCTCAGACAGACTGAGCCGTGTTACCTCCAGTCAGCATCAGGGCACATTTGCAGTGGTCGCAGTTGTCGTTGTCCTGGTCTCGGGTGCTGAAGCCGGTCCCGTGGGTGGTCAGGCTGCTCTGCCTCCCCGTGGTGCCGCTGTGACCTCTCAGGTACAACCTGAGTGACAGGAGAGTCTGATCACCTTCACGTTTATTCTCACCTCAGTGGGGGAAGGTTCATTTATTTAAGAAGCGTTGAAGTAAAATGACTGGTTTACTTCCTCAAAGCTGTTTATTTTCAATATTCATTTATCATTTATCCTCAAACAAAAAATTACAAATGCAGTTTTTACATGACGAGGATGTGCAGGTGAGGTAAGAAACCCAGCTAGAAGACACGTGAGGACCTGTGGAGGGTCAAAGTGCATAAACCAGACGCTCCGATCCACAGCAATGCCATCTCAGACGTGCTGCTGACGTTTGCCCAACGCAGGATTTGAACCTCGAGTCCCCCGAGCTGGTCAACCAACTAACAACTAACTAGCAACCAACTAACAACCACCGGCACCAGTGTTCATGTAGCCGGTAAATGAACAGCTCCTCACTTTGAACAGCTCGACTGCCGTTTTGTGAGTGCAGACGAAGCCGTGACACCTGGCTGTACGCGTGTCTCTGCGCCATCTGTGTGTACATCCCAGTCGTACCTGTACTGCTGTCGCTCGCTGGCCAGTGTAAATCTGTCGTACTGGGAGTGGGCGGAGTTTCCCTCCCAGTCTCTCAGCTCCACCCTCAGAGAGTATTGGCCCTGACTGGTCAGCAGGTACAAAACTTCGTTCCCCAGCCAGTGCTCCCCGAACACGTTGCCGAAACCCTGTGGGGGGGGGGGGGGGGGGGGGGGGTTACTAATGGTGCTCACTCAAACCTTTATTTTGATTGATGGCGAGACCAACTGACCATTTTATATTCCCTCCAGCTCCTCTGGAAGTCCACACTGCCGTTAAAGCGTCTCTGGAAAACGGTCCAGCCTCCGCCACTCGTCTCCATGTCACAGAAAACCTGCAGGATGAGAGAAGTTGGACGCCACCAGCTTCACACCTGCTGATTCAGACCAGGTATCATCACTACGATCATGTGACACCTGGTGTGTTGCAGGAAGTTGAGTGACTCTGTTGCTAGCTTGTTGTTGGTAGCTAAGCTAACATAACTCAACCTTCTGGCTGCTCTCCCGTTACGTTCACGTCTCATGGAATGGGACATAAATTCTCGAAATCAAACAGGACATTTTTTGCTTTTACCGCTCTTCCCTGCTGCCTTGAGTTCTAAGATGAGCTGGAAAAGCAGATTTCCCTCCATGAGGAATCAATCTTCCCTCGAGCTGAGAGAAGATGAGTCACGCCTGTCCCTCGTTTAACCTAATGACCCCTGGCTCGCTTGCCTCGTGTCTGTTGCTGACCTGAAAATATCTGTTAAGGCTCTTTGGTCTTTGCCAACATGCAGGTCGAATCCAACTGGATCTGATGGTTGAGGTATGGCAGGTTTACCTGCACCGGCTCGGTGCTGTTGCTGATGTAGATGTGGTACACACCGCTGACGGCGTGACCGGCCTTGTAGGCGTCTGCACAGTCCCTCCAGGGCTCGGTCCTGTGGGGCGACCCTGAACACACGACACAAGAACGCCTGATGAATCAGGGACACGACAGAGATCCAGAGGGGACAAACGCACAAATAATACAATAAAGTAGAAACGCTCGATGCTCTCTGCTGGGCTGTCCCCTCACCCTTCCTTCAGCGCCTTAGAAGCTCCGTAGTCTAGTCAGTACTGCCGTATCGATGTATCTACAGGTGTGCGTACCTGAGGTGCTGGCCACCATGGTGATGAGCGTGTGGACCGACTCCATCAGCTGAGCCTGCTGCCTCTGCAGAGCCGAGTTGTTGCTGCTGGCGACTCGCAGCTGCTTCTCTAAAGACTCGATGGCCGCCATCTGAGTCCTGACCACAGACTGGGAGAGACAGATGAGCTATCAGCTTCTTGTTCATCAAAATGATTGAGGAGGGGAGGTGGAGGAGGGGAGGAGGAGGAGGGGGAGGGGGGAGGCTTCAGTCAGGAGCTTGAAGTCAGACATGATTTGTGGAACACACGTATGAGGCCACAGAACCAATCGGCTTCTGGTCCGCGGGAACTGCTTGTAGAAGTCAAAAGGCCTCACCGGCGTGAGGCTACAAAGATGCTGGGTTCACCTGCAGCCGGTTCTTCTCCTCCTTCATGTCCTCCAGCTCTCCCCTCTGCTGAGACTCCAGCATCTTCACTTTGACTTCCAAACGACTGAAACACACAAAACAGACGCACTCACACAATCTGGAGAGAGAAAAGAGGCCACAGACACAAATTTACGCCCTGGCTTTATCATTTGGAGTTCTCTCCCAACAGCTTTGCCATTTTGAGTGCACAAAAAAAGGAATTGGTTCCCTCCATTTAGCTTCTTTGAGGTCAGAAGAAAGGACTTGCACTCATGCACACACGTTTCTGAGCTCCCGCTTCAGTCGGGCACACGTGGCCTCTGGTCTGGTCATGTATGATCGGCGAGCAGCCGTGGAACCGGCCTGGATGAGGACGAAGATGAGAACACCATCGTCTCTGACGGCTTTTCCATCTCGTTCCAGTGGTTTGACTTGACATTTCTCCTGCACCTGCATGGGTGAGGCTGGAGGTGCCGCCACCACCCCTGGACCACCGCCTCCTGGAGAGATCAGTGGTTGCATTTCATCACCTAACAACTGCTGGAATGCAGCGAACTGATGAGACGACTCAACATGGAGGCCGCGTGCATTTGCAGAATCTCAGCCGTTTTTACCACAAATCTGTCTGCAGTTAGAAGCCGTACCTCCCGAAGCCATAAACCAGCGCAATAAAGATTAATGTCCTGGCCATCATTCTTTCTGCCGCAGCAGACTGCAGCCTACGTTATCTCTGCAGCTGAATCAGCAGCACAGCAGCTGAAAATAGACGCCAGCCCACTGTTGGATCAACAAGGCCGGAGCCAAGTGAATGAAACCTGATAAAGGCGCCGCCGCCGCCGCCGCAGCTGGGATATAGGACATGAAAATGGCCAAAAGACCAGTTCACACTCCAGTGTTGGAAGGTCAGCACCAGTCAGGTGAGGGGAAACCAGCTGAGCTCCCTGCTGTTTCCCAGACTAAACCACAATCTGTTCTTAACGGTGCTGTGTGATGGTGCATTCGTGCACAACCGGGAAGTCGGGAAGTTCAAAGCTCCGAGGTCCCTTAACGTGGCACCTAAATAAAGCTACATGGATCTCTTCATTGAAGACTTTACATTCACTCAATATTCAGTCTTCCAGGACAGTCAATGACCACTAATCGTCCTGGTGCCACGCGCTGCGACCGGCTGGCTTCACCAGGCAGCCCAAGGGTGGTAGTGAGGTGTGCTAACCTCGGTTCCTCCTGTCCGATTCATGTGGCTAATGTTAGCCTTCTGGCTAGCTAAACATGTTACCTCACAGTCAACAGTGTAACTTACAAAAGTCAGTTGGACGATCCACGTCCTGACCTTCATCTAGTCCAGGTTATACGGGTGATGACGAGGTTTGTGACTGGTTGTGTTCTGACGCCAGAAACTAAGCAGATTTCGACACCGTTGACAGTCTGAAGTGTTCTAGCTGGTTTTAACAGATCAAAGTGAGTTACCGAGCATTCGGATGGACGAAGAAGACATGAGCGGACATGTTTGGACAGTTGTTAGCAGTCAGTTGCTATTAGCTTCAAGCTAAATGTACATAGCTGGCTCCTTCTGCGTTTTGTGTTCACCTGTTTGTGAGTGTAGGAAAGACACAGGACACTTGTGGGGTCCAGTGTGGCTTCCACTGTCAGGATGTCATCGTTCCTTGTCATTGGTGACAGACATGTAAGTGTAGAAGTGTGGGATGGACAAGTGGGAAGTCTGAACACGGCACTCTGGGCTGAGGGAACTTGAGATCAGCATTTTTGACTTTTCTGAGACAAAACAACCCATCAATTGATGGTGAAAATAATCAGTGGATTTACCAGTGATGAAATAATCATTAGTTCCTCTTTGAAATGATTTTGTCGATCAGGCGACCGACACTGCTGAGATCTTTAATAATCTGAGGGATTCAAGGTTGTTACGTACACACACACACACACACGCAACAGTGTGGTCATGTCAACAGAGAACATGCTACATGATACTGACTACATGTTCTGGCGTCCAAGTTCCCCTCTCAATGACAAATAGTGAAAATATTGAGAGTGTAAATATTGACGTTCCTCTCAGCAGCAGCTGTGGACGCGGTTCCATCGACTCTACTGACTCACGTACTTCAGAGATCCTAACTGTTTAGTCGAGAACTCACTGATGAGGTTCATCATCTTGGGTTCCACTCAGGGTCGACCCGAATGTGGGTCACAGGATTGAAAAAAAGAGAAGAAAAAGAAGACAGAAGGCAGTCGTTTCAGCTCTAATGAGGACCCACAGAGACGGGCAGCGTCGGGGGGTTGAGATCAGTTTGACTCGTCAAACCTTCATGTCTCACAGATTACCTGAGCGTGTGAAGCACTGAACCCGACCTCAGCCCCGGTCCAGCAGGTGGCCCTGAACGTCTCATGATCGCACACGTTTTGTCGCGACTGCGCTGAAAACACTTTTCTCCAGATCACAACTTAGAAAGTGAAGTTTATTATTTCAGTGTTATACATCCAGCCGCCATCAAAATATCTTTGTTGTGTTTATGATGACTACATTGGGGGATCACAGCAAAGCTCCCTAATGCTGGTACCAGCACCAGGCTCAGAACCTCAGAACCACTCGCGCTCCAGTTGTTACTAAGTGAAGCGACGTCACTGTTCAGAGTGCTGAGGTCATCATTTGAAAGATGAAGCCTATCATCAGCCGGTAAACGATCCCGCCTCCCTTCACAAATCAAGTACGCATTTCTGCTGACGTTCTGGTTTTCTTACTCTCTTCTACCGGTTCTGACCCAAATGAATCCTGCACCTGTCGTGTTGCAGCCACGTCAGTTGCAGTCTTGCAGTATAAGTACAGCAACACTACAACCTCTGGTACTTGTAAACACATCCCTGCTCAGTTACTGATGACACTGCATCGTGTCACGTAGGCCCCTAATATACGGTACCAGTCGTCGATACGGCACCAAGGAACGCCACTTGGGTCGCCAGCAGAACTCTACTTTTAATTCTAAAGTTTCATTTTTCAGGTTTCAGTTCCTCCTCCATGGAGAGATCCGGTTCCTGCAGCTCTTGTTACCTGTTCTTGTCCCGTAGCTGGCTGATCTCAGTCGTTTGCAGGAGAAGTTCTTTCTCCAGCTTGTTGGTGGACAGCGAGTTCTCCAGGAGCTGGATCTCGATCCGAGACGTGTGGTTCAGCACCTGGTGGGATAAAGCACCTCAGAGGGGGACCTCAGGTCTTTTCTGTCATGAACCCAATCTTCCCAACGTTTTTAGTGAATGACGGAGACCAGGACGCAAAGTAAGAACGAATGACTTGACAGCGTCGCGACTCAGATCCCCCGCTGCGTCCTGCTCTACGGAGGGGAAACCTTACCTTGGCTTCCACCACGTTGAGTTTGCGCGTCTGCTCTGCTGTGTGTGTGAGGAGGTTGGTTCCGATCTCCAGCATGGTGGCGGTCTGGTTGTGAACAACGTGCGACGGTATGTTGGCGGCGTCCAGCCTGATGCTCCTTTGTATGGCGCTCTCCAGCTGCAGACAGGAAGAGAGAGAGGAAGTAGAGGGCTTCAGGTACAAGATGAGATCAGCTTGTTCGGTTGGTGTTCCTGATGTGTTCAAGTACCAGGAATTATTCTCCTGCAAAACTCCGGCTAAACCTGCTGAGAACCTCACAGGACTCACATCAGACCTGAAGAAAATGGTATTTTTATGGGTCTCGTGCGTCGCGAGCCAACAGGAAGGGCGCCGTTTTGATGTAAAGTTCATTCGGAGTCATTTTAGGCCTTTTCCAGTCATTCAGTGGACTCCTGGAGGGTCACTGCAGTCTGACCACTGACCACCGCTGTGCGTCCACAGTGGGTCGGCAGATTTAGATGATTCGCCATAAAATGAAACTGGTCCACCCCCCCCACACACACAGGGTCGGTAGCGCCACCTAATTGCAGAAGGAAGTAAGACTTATGTAACAGAATCTATGAGCATCTCAGTTCCAGGTGGTCTTCACACGTGTGTCCAATCACACATGAACAACGGCCAACATGGCGAGAGGAAACCACGCGGCGGAAGGTCATGGCTTCATCCTCAGCCACGGCGCTGCATCGACACTGGAGGAGGAAGTTTCAGGGTTCATCGCAGTATCAGTAAGTTAGAAGGAGACAGCTGAAGGTATCAGGCGCATCCTCAACGCGGTTTACATCGAGCGTTCCTGACTTGTTCTGAGTCTGTCCAGCTGCAGCCTTCTGAACTCTCACCATCCAATCAGTGAATCAGCTTCTCCAGATCAAACTTGTCAGGGATACAAAGATAATCCTGCTCTCCATCTCTGGGAATATCGACCGCAGCCAACTGGCAGTGCCACGCTGCGACCTTCAATCCCTGCAAAATAAATAATCCGTCCGTCCAGCCTAGGTTTGTCCCTCAGACTGCGAGTACCCAGGATATCAGTTGATAAATATACCACTGGACCAACAAACAGGCTGGTCCCAGCGGGCCGGCCCGAGACCGTGGAGGGGTCACTGGGAGGGGGAGTGCAGCTCCGTCACGCTGGAGTCACGTCCCTGTACTGCATCAAAGACACCAACTAACAGAAACGCGCTTGTTTTCCCTGTCTTTTTATGAGTTCCAGTGAACACATCTTGTTATACGTGCCAAACCGTCACACACCGCCTCCACGCCGTTCTTGGGAAGGAGGCAGCGGGTTAGCCTCTGACGGGAGGGAGCGACGCTGCTGATCTGCCAACGCAGAGGTAGCGAGGTGCTAAATGCCAGAAATCTGCGCTGAAATTCATCCCTCAAATGGAAGCGAAGTCAGATTGTTGAAGGAGGTTTGTTGGCTGCTGGAGGCTGACAGCTGATTGGTTCGGTGACAGCAGAATTATGGGGTGGAGGTTTTATTCCTCTCAACTGCTGATGTTATCCACACCAACCGGCCTTATCGGAGTCATCGCTCTTCACGCACGCTGACGGCACAATTACTCATTTTCACAACCCAATTAAAGTTCTTCAAGTGTTACTGTGTTTAGTCTGCTTCGATTGAACTGCTCTGCTCCATCAGAACCTGGTTCTCGGGACCAGATACCGATCAGCAGGAGCCCAAGTGGCTTTTTGGAGGCTAAGAAACTGACCTGGAACAAAGACGTTAAAAAAAGAGCTGTGAGGCGGTGAGGAGTCAATCGACTGATCAAACCAGGAGGACATAAGGAGCAGCTTTCCTCCTCCATCCTGCTCCGCTCCACGTGATGCTGCTCTGATAAACTCTGATCAAAGCTAAAACCTCCACCTGGCAGACGGAGTGCAGCAGGAGAGGCGGGGCTCGCTGGAGGGGTGTCCAGGATGAGGCCAGGAGCTCCCACCAAGCAAAGAAGAAAGTTAAATTTAACAAGTTGTTTTTTTTTTTCTGGAGACACAATGTGCTGACTTTTTAATTTACTCACTTCCTGCTGTAGCATCTCACACACACACACACACACACACACACACACACACACACACACACACACACACACACACACCTAATTAGAAGCTCCACAGCCTGACTGACAAGCTGTGGGAGAACAAGCCCACGTATGGACGCTCATTTCTGGGATGCTAACTCAAACCACATGTTGGCTGAGATCTGGGTGACGGGGGGGGGGGGGGGGGTGACGGGATCAAACAGTCCTGATAACGAGACTGACGCACAAGCAAGTAGCACCGATAAGAATCTGAGGTAACAAGTGCACTCTGGGTCGCTGGAGTGTGTCAGGAGCTGACGTGACGGAACACTGAGGGGGAGTGTTCCCGGTCGGCGCCAGAGACGGACGCCGCTGGACAGGCCGGCGTAGGTCCCTCCTTGGCGGCGTAGGTTCCTGCATGGCGGCGTATTAAATGACTTTAAGCCGACCCATCAGGACAGACGCGTACTTGCGGAGCTCGTTATTTTCCTGCGGTTTCAGCGAGCCCAGATGTTTTGGCTGCATGTCAGGGTGTCCTGACCCGGCAGAGCCCGCCAACAGCCCCCAGCTCCACTTGACTCTGTCGGGAAGAGCCTCGCTGCACGGTGCTTGGTTCCAGCTCCAGAACCTCGCAGGACTCTCCTTCCTCCGAACTTCACTCTCTATTTTCTTACTCATTTCTTCTCTCATTTTATTCTTTAAAACAATTCAAGAGACACAGACTTTGGAATCGTGGAAATCAGAACAGGTGTGACGAAACCTTCTGTTTAAAAATCTTTGTACGCACATTGACAGTGAAAAAGGTGTTTGACCCTTTAGAAACATCCACTCGGCCAAACCCCTCAAATCCATCCAGACGTTTGAGTTTCCTGCGACGAAGCAAACCGGCGCCGGTGATCCGAGGCAGAGCGACGAGTGCGTGAGGGTGTGACTGACTGGTGATGGACCCCTCCATCCTCTCACCCCCCCAACAAAGAGTTCTCTGTTTCTCTCTCTGGACTTGACGAGCTCAGGAACCCCGACTGGTCGTCCGGTCCGATCTGGACTGACGGAGACGGAAGTTCATGCCCTCATGAACTAAAATCCTTCAGAGTTCATCAGGACGCGACGCCCAGGACAGAAGTCTCCTCGGTGTCTTCAGTGCAGCTACGCCACACAACACGCACGTCATCCAGCACGTCATCCAGAGTCGAAGACACGAAGACGAAGAAAACAGGACATCAATGACCAGCTTCTGGTCAGTAGAAAGTTTGAGATCCTCGGTGGCGTTGGCGTTTGGCCCGGCGCCATCTTGAATGAGGGCTGTAAGAGTGGGAACCAGAGGGAGAGAGCAGAATGAGACAGAACCAGCATGAAGCTCTGTGTGGTTCTGGTCCGATTGGCCTGAAGTCCCGGGGGGAGCAACCATTTCCACCATCATCACATCTTCGTTGTCTATAATCTCATCCGCCATCTTCACCATTGCCCCCCCCCCCCCCCGCCCCCATCCTCAGCTCATGCACCTCCTGGTAACAGAAGTCTCCTCCAGCGTGACCCCCCCCCCCCCCGTGATGGATGACTCCCTGGACTGGAGCCCTCATTCTCTCCATCACACTGAGGAGGAGAACTTGATCTCCACCCGGCTGTCAGCAGCCTGTCTGCTCTGCTAACAAATGCCGTGACCTTTTGAACCTAAGATCAATCTCACGTGGTTGCTCTCAGTCCTCCTCCCAGATAGTCCTCGTCTGCTGCGCTGTGTCTCAAAGTCTGGCTCGGGGCCCCAAACTTGGCTACCAGGTACACTGAGCACCAGTAGGGACACAGATCCAACTGGTGTCACTGGGGAGACCCGTTGTTTCTTCCAACAGAGAGAAGTTCAGGTTCAGACTCTGATCCCATCTCTCGCCTGGCATGGATTTGCACCGATGGCAGGAGGAATTCAGGCTCTAAGGTTCATTCGGGGTCCTGCAGGTAAGAAAACTGGAAGAGACTCACAAAGCCATGAGGAAGAACATGACAAGATCCTCTTCATGTTCTGCTGCCTCTGGCTGTGTGGGAGACTTTACACTTGACCTACATCTTCTTGATGGGTGGAGCCCACAACCCTGGGAGGTCCAACCCTTGTGCGCTGAGCTCCATGTACATGTGTGTTCAATGTAGCCGTTATCTGAGTGTAGCTGCGGGCCCTACGAGCCCCGTCACACCCTCCGTGAACACGTTGAGGAAAAGCAGATTCGTCCTGACTTCAGGAGCCCACGTAGGGTTTCTGAACCCTGGACGTGTGATGATCCAGCTTGGGTGTCTGGCAGAGACCTGCAGTCATGGAGGGTGTGTGTGCAGGACCAACCAGCTGAAGATCAGCAGACGTCTGGAGGTCGTGGAGCCAAGAGGAAAGGATCTATGTCCTATTACAAGCCTGATATTCTCTCTAGTTCAGTTCTGGACCCTGGTCCCTGGGGTCCGTAGTGGTTTACAGCGGCTCTGGTGACGAACGCTGTTTTGCCGCTTCAAGTCGAGGAGTTTATTCAGCCGTCAAAGGTGCCAGAAGAAGATCGTCGGAAAGATTTCACTACATTAAGACATTAAAAATGAAAAGAAGATACGAAAAGCATTGAGGGGCGGCGTGGCTCAGAGGTAGAGTGGCTGCCTAGCAACCAAAGGGTCGCTGGTTAGATCCCCACTGGATGGATGAATGATGGATGGATAGATGGATGGATAGATGGATGATGGATGGATGGATGGATGGATAGATGGATGGATGGATGATTGATGGATGGAGGGATGATTGATGGATGGAGGGATGATGGATGGATGGATGAATGATAGTTGGATGGATGGAGGGATGATGGATAATTGATGGATGGAGGGATGATTGATGGATGGAGGGATGATGGATGGATGGAGGGATGATGGATGGATGGATGGATGATGGATGGATGGATGGATGATGGAGGGAGGGATGACGGAGGGAGGGATGATGGAGGGATGGATGGATGATGGAGGGATGGATGGATGATGGATGGATGATGGAGGGATGGATGGATTGATGGATGGAGGGATGATGGATGGATGGAGGGATGATGGAGGGATGGAGGGATGATGGAGGGAGGGATGGATGATGGAGGGAGGGATGGATGATGGAGGGAGGGATGATGGAGGGAGGGATGGACGATGGAGGGAGGGATGGACGATGGAGGGAGGGATGGATGATGGAGGGAGGGATGATGGAGGGAGGGATGGACGATGGAGGGAGGGATGGACGATGGAGGGAGGGATGGACGATGGAGGGAGGGATGATGGAGGGAGGGATGGACGATGGAGGGAGGGATGGATGATGGAGGGAGGGATGGATGATGGAGGGATGGATGATGGAGGGAGGGATGATGGATGGAAAGTATTGTGAAAAGGAGAGCAGGAAAGGCAGCTGGGATGTAAATCAGAGCTCATAAATGAACCTCCTGAAATCCACCAAAGTGCTGCTTCGTCACGTTTCTGCTCCTCAACACAGGACGACGTTCATTTAGGAGCAGGACAGATGAGTGGAGTCCGTCCAGAGGAACCAGAACCGAGCTCTGACTCACAGTCCCAGACGGCTCCGAGGGAGAACATCACCCGCCTGCAGCCTCTGCTCATCCCTGTTGTTTTCTCCTGAACCGACCCTGCGCATCACAGCTGGACGTGAAGCCACGACCACTGAAGGTGACGCAGGGTTGAGAGTACGTTGTAGTGGCGTGTGTGAAGCCCACGGCGAGCGGCTTGGGTCGGCGCCGCGGTGCTGTCCAGACACCCCCCCCCAGATATTTGTTTCCCTTTGGAAGAAAAACTTTGATTGGAAAAATTGAAAGAATCAATTCACAAAACATTCGACCAGACGAGCTGTAAACACGGCGGTTTGTCCACAAGCAGGCCCCCCCCCCCATTCTCCTCTCACTCGTAATTACAATGGGGGGGGGGGGGGGGTTAAGGCTACATTTGATTGCGCCAGCAGATTCCAGCCCATTAATTATGTGTTATCATAAATTTAGGACTGAGCCTGAAGTGGATTTTCTGTTTTCTTTGCAATTCAGAGTTGCTGGCTTCCCCCAAACTGGGCCTGAGTGCTTTGACCCGGCAGCTCGGGGGGAGGGAGCAGCGCCGGGCCAAGAGGAGAGATTCCTCTCTCAGGCTCACGTAAACAAACACCGAGTGGAGGACGGCAGCACTGGAAGGAGAACTGGAACGCCGGAGGACAGTCGGAGGCAGCGCCACCTCCACGCAGGAACGCAACGGTCCGCACACCGCACTTCATTCTGCATGTTCTCGCCGCCATCACACACCATGACTGCATGACATCATGATACATAATTGACAAGATGACTCGACACTAAATCTGTTCACTAAACACTGAAAACAAACGCAGGTCAAACATGTCGAGCTCTCGCTGCCAGATTTGTGGAGGATGGAATTCCTGAGCCTGTGAAGCTCCTCCCTTCTCCCCGACTGCGTTCTTAATTACTAATCATTTATTATGAAAACTGCCTTCGACAACCTTCCTCTTTTCTAGGCTGCACGTTTGGTTTCACCTCTCCTGAATTATATCGACTTGGTAAAAATGGCGGAGGAGTGATTTAGCGATTGCCTTGTGATTCGTGATAATCTGGCCACAGCAGGGTAAAGGAAGCACGTCGCTCAGTGGGCTGTAGCGACGGCCGTCAGGCGACGACAGGGTGAGGACTCGTTCTGGACAGAAACAGCACGTATGGAATCACTCCAACAACACCAACGCTCGCCAACACACGTCAGCCGTGAAATCTCTGCAGCCATCTTGGGAACTGGCAGGTTGTGTGTTTGTGTTTTATTTTTGCACACTTAAAGGTAGTGATTGATTCCTACTGATGTAAGCGGGTTTCTCGTTCGTGGCAGCTCTCTCTCTCTCCCTCGACGGCGCTCCATCACGACCCACCATGACGGCGTGGTTGTTCTTGGCCAACCGTGTCAGCAGCACACTGGTGCTTGATCACGACTACAGGGCTTCTTCATCTGGTTTGACATCAGAGTAAACAACGCAATCACGTCTTCAGGTTGCAGCTGCCGCAGCAACACCCTTGAAACACGCGATAGCGTCGTATGGATTTGTTCACAAACTCAAACTGTCATTCGCAGATATCGAGGGCTGCGACGGAGAAAAGTGGAAACAGCTGTTCCACCCTTGGAGGGGGTTTTTCCACATTGTGCTGTTTCCATAAAAAGTAAAATGCTGCATATAATCAAATGTGCATCAGAGTTCCTGACTGGCTGTTGTAAGAGTAGAGCCCAGTTCTTGTTCTCTGGCTTGGTTTTGTCTAAAGTCTCCTCACCTCCATCTCCTCCCCCTCCCGCCTCCCATCTATCACACACAGCCTCACCCCCCCCCCTTGCTCCTCCCGCCTCGCCTCACTGTCCTGATGGATGCGTTGACGGGCGACTCGTCTGGAAGTGTTGAACTATGTCTTCCTCTCTCACTCCCACTTCTCAGCTGTGAGACACTTGAGTCCTCCTCCCCCTCTGTCCTCCCTCCTCTTCTGGGATGAATTTCAACTTTAAACTGTCTCTTTTATGGAGTAATCAAGCGCAGATTTCAGGGAATGGAAACTAAACCATATATTGACATTGATTTGAACTCGTGAAGCCCAAAAACACTGTGTTTGATTTCACGAGGCGACATTTCTGGAGATATTTACAGGCTCTCTGTCACTCCCATCATCGTCGTCTTCCCTTGTCTTTCTGTAAATGTGCTGAATGGGACCTGAGGCCGCGAGCGGAGATGTTGCTCCTCATGCTGCAGACACGTTTTGAGCAAGATGTTTTAGTTCCGTTTGACCGGACGAGAAGAAAATCAACTGGAGTCAAACTGAAGACGCCTTTTTGGTGACAACTTCCCCCTCAAGTCTTTCGCTATTTGATCTCTGACTGTACGAGTGAGCAGGAGTTTGGAGATCTGATGTGCAGCTCCTCCTCTTCGGTGTGTTGTCTTCATCCTCTGTGCGTCCTCATAAGTGACGTCTGTTGCTGCCGTCGCCATGACAGCCAGCTTCAGTGACCTGTTCCCACCTGACACCAGCAGGGGTTTCAAACCTGCTGATAACAGCTGCTGGTCCTCTTTCCATCACGAGCAGATGAGTTGCTTCTTTCCTGGCGCATCATGTGTGACATCACAATGCTCTGGAAAGTCGTGATCGGCGTCACCGCAGCAGCGGCAGAGAGCAGCGTCTTGTACTTGAACGCGATCTTCAGCAGCTGCAGCAGCACGGTGGACAGTGACGGTGCCCCTCAGACTTCAGTCTGTCTCTCGAACTAGGCACCAACTGAACGATGTCAAAGCGTCGCGGCGGGAACGGACGGTGGAAGGCGTCAGAGGGTGAAGGGACCGGCGGTAGGGAGGAGCGGTCTGTCCACGTTCTCAGGAGCTGGTTGGTCCATGCTGGGCTCACAACAACGATGATCTGCTGTCCACGCACAAATAAAAGACTCAGCATTTTGTTGGTTTAGGTTATCAAACACTCATGACATCTCTGGTCGTGACATCACAGCCAAGCAGTCTCACCAAGAGACCCAGAGCTCCTTCACAGTCCCCTCAAACCCCCCCCCCCCCCCCACTTCTTTGGTTGGTCTCTATCTCTCTGTCTTTCCCGTCGGTGCTTCCTCTTCATCTCTGTCAGTGTTTGAAGCAGGTCTCCAGCAGCGAGCCGGTTGATAACAGCCTGGTAATCAGCCTGAGTGATAAAGCAGGCCGACCTGGCTCCGACTGAAAGGAACTCCTCTAAACTGGTGTCTTTCTTCTTCTTCTCTTTTCATCCGTCTCTGTCACGGGAAGTGAAAACCTTCAGTAGCGAGGTCTGATAGTGAGCCACATGTGGTCCAGGAGGACTCTGTTCTAGAGACAGACTACATACCCTTTCTCTGATACAACTTAAAGTTTTGTGTTCTGCTCTGGGGTTCTGGTTCCTTGTTTATTGTCGGGATTTCTGACAAGTTTGGTTCTTCTTGCTATTTGCTCTTGTGATTTGCCGTTCGCAGCGTGGGAGGAGCTGAGGGCTCGTCTGTGCTCCTTCAGCAGTTTCTCAGACACATCGCGTTGGTTCGCCTTGCACAAAAAAGCATCAGTGACTGGAGCTCACGAGGATGTTTCTTTATCTACATTCTGCATTTTTTTCTCTGTGACTCCAGAATGCAGAAAGAGCCAGCCACATGTTAGCTTCAAGCTAACAGAGACTGACGGCTAACAGTGTGTTTTGGGGTGAAGCATCGCTACAAATAACGGAGTCGGTGAAAGTTCTCAGCCATCCAGGTCCTGGTAGTCTAAGAGTTCGGCCTGGGAGGCCTCGTCAGTTCAGGGTCACATCACCTCGTGCCCACAAACTCGTCGTGATCGATGACCAGCTGACCTGTAAGGTCTTGTCGATGTGGCCTCTGCAGCACCAGGAGGATCGGACCGACCTGACACAACGAGCCACACAGCTCATCGACGACTGCCGCTCTCTCCTAGCAGGCCTCCCTGCGTACGTTTAAACCGCTGCAGACGATCCAGAGGCAGCAGCTCGTCTGGTCTTCAACTCGCTGTGGACGTCTCCTCACTGGCTTCCAGCGGCAGCTCCAATCAAATTCAAAGCTCAGAAAAACGGGTCAGGAGCTCTCAGACCGGCTCTTTGTGAACACTCAGCACTGACAATGCTAACTTTTGACAGATATTGTTGATGTTGGCATTATTGGTCGTGGTAAATTAGAATAAGAAAGAAAAACCTGTCCCTTCTTCTGCCACCAGATGGCAGCACCTGCAGCCAATCAAACTTGAGGCACCTTGTCTACTTCCTGAGGTTTTCCTCTCCAGTCTGAATTCTTTGTTGTACGTCGCTTTGGACAAAACCGTCTGCCAAATGGAATTTGTAGAATTGTAGCCTTGTAGCTCCGTTTGCTTCTAGAGAACTAAAGAAGCCTCTTGGATAAGAGGTGAAATCTCTTCGACACCAAAAAGAAGTCCAGTTGCCGACACCAAACTCTTCAGCTGCAAATAACTGACCAACTTCCTGCAAAAACAGTCAGAGTCCAAAAACCTTAACCTTTGCTGCCAATAATGGCTGGAGAGGCTAAATCTGAAAGTGTTTCTTTCGGTGGGGGGGGGTCCCATCCAAGCCCAAAAAGTTAACAATAACAACCTACTAGTAACCATGTGCCTAATACCGCCACAAATCATAATATTGTCATGAATTCCTGCTACAAAACTTAGAAAAGCTGGGCTTGATTCAGTGACGTCGCCATGTAAGGAGCTCTCCTGCCTCCATCCATGATTCCTGTCTTAGTCGCTCCACTCAGAAATGCACATCGGCCACAGCCACACGGAGAGAAACACACACATCCCACTCACGACCACAGTCACTTCCCTCGTGAACCCACTTCCTGCATTAGTGGCTTGTTATGTCTTCCATTCCTACTCGTGTAGCTTTCCCCCTCATTTCACAGGTATCGTGTTATCGTGTTGTGAAATGCAGTGTCCTTGAGTCTCTAATCCCATTTTAACCTCCAGGAACATCAACGAAACCTCAAACAGAACCGCCGTCCCACCAACTGCTTCAGGCTTCAATAAACGTCATGGACGTTTAACAGTAGAGACGCTGAAGAGCGCAGTTTGAAACCTCCTCAGCCCCCGGAACAGCTAAAGTGCCCAAAAACTCTCCGGGTCGTCGTCGTCCACACTTTCATCTGAGGTGCAAACTGACGAGACGGCTGGGGCTCAGGGTTACCAGCACGCGGCACGTTCCAGTGCAGGTGGAGGAAGTGACACTAAAGTCCCCTTTCATTCTGATCTAGTCTCACCAATTCCTCCTGATTCTTTTCTTTATTATTCTCATGGAAAGTTTCCCTCTGTTTCACAAAAATAAAATAAAAAAAGAGCAAATTTGCAGGTTGACTGTTGATGGCGGTGAAGTTTTCACAGGGCGGCTAAAGTGCGGTGGTTGAGGAATGAAGCCAACACCATCACAACAGTCACTTTGTGTAGGACAACCCTCTGGACCAGGATAAAGCTCTCTCTCAGTTCCACACTCGGTTGGAGGTAAAGGAACGAGCCACCAGAACTAAGAGTCCACTTTTATGCTGCTGTTTCCTTTTAACGGCACCTCTGGAGCCCCGTTGCAGCTGGATAATGGCTGGATTGTCAGCACTTGTGTTTGGACTGAAGGAGGCTGCCTGGCTGATTATAGCGGCCATTAGGCTGTTATTAGTGCTGTCAGTGGGGTCTGTTTGATGTGCAGCAGTAACGGATGACGGAGCGCAGAGCGGCGTCCAGGTGTTTCTCCTGACGGAGGTCAAACCCTCGTCAGCACCGGCCGGTTCTCAACTAAGAACACGCTGAAGGTTCCAGCGAAAGGCAGCAGCTTCTCTGTTTTCTACAAGAAGCACAAAAGTCTGAGGACATTGGAGGAGCAACGTCAGCTCAGGCACCAGAACTGCTGCTGGACTACGGCCGCCGCCGTGCATCTGAAGCATCTTTTAGTGGAGAATATAGGAGATTAACCCTTTAACCTCTTTTATATAAAGCCTACAATTTGCCAACCTGGCGTTAAGCTGCTGCGGCCTGAGCGCTGACTGGTCCCGGCCACTGGCCGTGACGAGCTGAGCTTCGTTAGCTCCCCTGCTAGCAGGACAGTCACAACTGATCCAGCAGCAAACCTCAACCTGATTCAGACATTAATGGCCGTTTTCTGCAGCGGACGTCATTGACGACAGTGAGTCGTCAGCCCAGCTACGCTCGCTGCAGTCAGCACACCCAATGGACCCCCGTCAACAACAACAGCCCCAAGCATGTCAATCATCCTGAAATGGTTACACATGAGATGAACAGTAATTAATTTTCAGGAAAACAAAACGCAAACCTCGCTGGGTTAGCACTCCCGCTAGCAGGCGCTGCTAACGCTGTAACGCTGGGAAGCTTTCTGCTGTGCACTCGCGTTGTTTTGCTTTTTGTCGGTTGTGTATGAACTTTATTTGTCTCCCTTCGCGCTCCTGAGATGTGACTTAAGATTCCTGGAAGTTTGTGAAATATTTTGCACACAGCAGCAAAGATACAATGACAGCATGAACCAGCAGTGAGCCGTCAGCGTAACTCATTCTGAGTTCATGAGTCACCTCTTCAGAGGAAAGAAAGATTTCCCATAAATCAAATGTGGTCATGTGACATTGTGGGCTTCGCCCTTTGTAGCAGTTACAAAGTTACCAGCTTCGTGTTAAACCTCCATCCCGTGTTGTCTCAGCTTTTGAGGTCGCTCCTTCTCATCCCCCAAGAGGGTTTTTTCTTGGCTGCCTGTCTCTCTGGAGATGGAAATCTCTAAAATGACCTTTGACCACATGAAAGTGTCTGACTGCAGCAGCGGCGGTTGATAGCTGGGCTGATCCGACCACGCCGTCCCTCCTGCCTCCCTCAGACTCTCAGGTCCATTTGAAGTCAGTCATTTTGCAGAAAACTAAACAAGCCCCCAGCTAACGGCCTCACTTGCTGCAGTTTAGACGCCTGAAAGACGCAGCGAGTGGAGGAGCACCCCCCCCCCCCGCACATATCAAGTGAGACAGAAGCACAAGACCATCCGTCTGCTAGGATTCTGGTTTTTCAAGATTCTTGCTCCTTTGTTTCTGGACCTGGTGTTCCTGTGTACAAGGTGGGTAACAGCGCCTTCTAACGCGCCAGTTGTGGGGAAAACTCGGCAGAGCGGGGAGAGAGCCAACGAGCCGATCGTCCAGGTTCGTCAGATGTTCAGCTCATCATCCCGCTGGATGCTGCTTCATCGCTGCAGCTTGACTCCAGCTTGAGGGTCTGATTTGTGACTTCCTGAGCTCTGGAGAGGACGTCTGCCACCAGCGGCCGCGTGACAAACGCAAACATCCAGAAGAATTTGAACAAATGGAGGGGAATCCACTGTCTGGGCCTGGGAGCTGGGAAACTGCTCCCTGAGTGTGACACTAAACAGCTGCCTTTAGCAACGCTTTCATATTCAGAATTCCTGCTTTTCTTGTGCAGTTTACAAGGAACACAGGAGTTCTGCCCAGATGTGAGGCCTTCGCTTTGAACCGACTCCAGCTGAGCGCTGGTGGATCAGAACGGATTCAAGCAAAACAGCCCTGTCACTGACAACAGATTTCTCCTGCATCTGTGGGACAATCATCCATAGGGCCTCAAGCTCCCTGTGACAGACAAACAACCACGACAGGATTGTGAATTATGTCATCATTCAAAAAAGTAAATATCCATCCATCCATTTTCTTCTGCTTATTCCTAGTAAGGGTCGTGGGGGGTGGAGCCTATCCAAGCGGCTACAGGCAAGAGGCGGGGTTCACCCTGGACAGGTCGCCAGTCCATCGCAGGGCCAACATAGAGACAGACAACCATTCACACTCACATTCACACCTACGGTCAATTTAGAGAATCAATCAGCCTCGTCCCCAACTGCATGTCTTTGGACGGCGGGAGGAAGCTGGAGTAAAAAAGTAAATGTAACATTTATTATTTTAACTGATGAAGATGTCCTGATCTGAACTTTGACCTGCACTTCTGCAGAGGTTAAGCATTCAACCCTAAAAACACACTTTTTCACAATGTTTTCTTAATGGGGGAGAAGAAGGAAGAAGGGAGGGACAGAAATGAGAGCAAGAAGAGAGAAAGAGGTCACGTAATTCTTGTTTATCTGAACTGAATTAAAGGTGACGAGATGGTGGCTTCACACACTGAGCTTAGATATTGTTGACCCACCCCAGTGAACCCTGAAGGTTAGCTTGAAGTCGGAGCTTCTGTCTCCTGTTGGGATGATTCTGGCCCCCTCAGGGCCAGCCCTGGTCGCCCGGCCCTGGTCGCCCGGCCCTGGTCGCCTGGCCCTGGTCGGCGGCCTGGTCGCCCGGCCCTGGTCGCCCGGACCTGGTCGGCGGCCTGGTCGCCCGGCCCTGGTCTCCTCCTAGCTTCCCCAGCTTCAGTGGTAAGCACGCGTTCATATGTAGCTGCAGCTCTGGTCATGTGCTCACCCACATGTACCGTCCGGTTGCTGCTGACGTCTCAGTGCTAATCTGGTGAAGCGCCTCTCTGAATTATTGCTGTGCAGATTAAAATCTCTCAAGAGAGAAATTCAATCCCTCCTTCCGCTATCCAGGTTCCTGGAGCAGAGGAAAGCACTTTCAGGATCAACTCTGGTGGGCAGCAAGAATAATTGAATTCTCGCTTGCTCCATTTACGGTGGAATGCGTCTAAACACACACACACACAAAAAAAAATCAATCCTGATCTGAGCTGCCAGGGATGTCTTTTATTCCTTCATGTTCCAGGAATTCCTGGAGAGAAAAACAAACTATAAAAAGACCATTTAACAGCGTGATAAAGCTGCCTGCTGCAGCTGAGCGGGACCCGCAGAAATCGATGGCTGCCAGCTTGATTTTCCCAGAGCTGTTTGACTCACCGTGATCACGGCGAAATACAACCCTGCAGTCTGGTGCCTCCACGAGTAAAGAAAAATAAATGATTGAGACTGTCTGAACATGTCCAGACAGTCTCAGCTGAAACAACCGGGTCTGCTGCCGGAGCGATCGTCCCAGTAAAATCACCTGAACACGTAACGACCATCGCACCCAAACAACCAGTCGTCCCCAGAACGATGCTTGAAACGCCCCAAGGTGCCGCTAGAAAACCCTTTGGAAATCACTGACATCTGGTTTGATCAACAGAACAGTGGATAAATGGGACGGTCCAACTAAAAACCGCTGGAATCGTCTCGATCATCTCAACCAAATCATCTGCTTCTGTCACCAGTTGCTGCGTCCACCTCACAACTACAGGAGTTCTGTTCTGGTCACCCTGCGGAACTTCAGGGAGGAACGGCAGCAGAAACTGCCGTCTGGTTGCAGACGTGAGAGCGTTTAGTCTTCTGCTGTGATCTCATCTTGATTGATAGAAGCCCAGACTTCTTCTGGAACCTTCTGGCTGCTCTAATGATGATGGATGGACGGATTCCTCACACACGTTTTCTTTGGCTCATCTGACTTCATGGATCAACATCACCTGCTGCAGCTAAATGAGGGTAATCTGCTGGTCTAGCTGTCAGCAGACGAGTGCCGCGGCTCGTCTGAACCGCCTCCCTCTAACCCAAGCAAACCGCCGTGACACGTGATTAATAACTGCCGCTTAATTGAGTCCAGCTCCCCTCAACCACAACACAGATGCCTCCATTTCTGTCGCTCTCGGCCATCTGGGCTCATTTGATTTATTTGGTATTTCTTTGTTCACCAGAGGCGGCACACATTCCTCCCTTCAGCCGTTACAGCCACTTGGGTAACCACACTCAGGTAGGAGTGTTCAGCTCGGCTAAATTACACATGAAAACAGGGGGACATCTGGAGCAGCTGTTTGATGTGCAAAGCGTTTGCACAAGATGTGTTGTCAAATGGTGCACGTGAATCTGGCGCCTGGTACCTGGAGACTTCTGAGCCTCAGCAGAGGAAGAACCCTTGAGGTGCTCTTACCTTCTGCAGCCACTGGGTGTTGTTCTCCATCGTGCTCTCCAGGTGCTGCAGCTTCCGGGTCGACCACTCGCCATCCATTGGCGGTGAGTCTCTCTGAAGGACGCTGCGAGAGCCGCCATATTGTTCCACCTGAGAGGGCAGCACCCCGCCCTGGCAGCCCTCCAGCTCCGGCAGGATGAAGGTGTAGCTGCACTGGCCGTGTTGGATCCGGTGGAGCCTGCGTCTCTTGTCCGCTCCTCCTCCTCCTGCTCTCCTCTGGCTTCTCCCAGTTCCTCCTCGCTCGGCGCTCACACCTGCTGCACGAACAGACAAAGTCCACAGCAGCAGAAGCGCCAGCAGCACCCGGCTGAGATATAAACCTTTCATGACGGCTCCTCACTGTTTGCTCTCAGCGCCAAGAAGGTCAAGAGGCGCTCGTTCACACTTTGACCCCAATTCACTTTAGGAAAACATCTGTGTGCAGGACGAGTCCCTGCACTAAACACTCGCTCCCAGAGCTACGAGCTGCACTGCTGAACCCCTGAACCAGGACGCATCACCTGCCCTCACCTGGATTCACCTACACCTCCTCACTGGAGGTGGAGATGCAGATCAGCTGAGGTGGGATCCATCTGCCTCTGCTCCTTCGGTCGGTAGCTGCAGGGTTTGTCTCAGCGTGGGTCTTTCGTCTTGAGCTGCTCTCCTGTGGTTTTGCTGGAAGTACCTGCTGTCCTATCAGGCGCCTTGAATTTCCAGGTGCAAAGATGAGTAAATGAATGGAAAAATAAAACGTGAGGAGGCTGAAACGGCGCAATAGGAGCTTTTTACAACATGGGGAGTTGAACGTAAAAAGATCCCCTCAATCCTCCAACATCCAGGAACGAAAGAAAACAGAGGCGAGTGCTTTTCTTCCCATCCTCCTCTGGAAGCTCCAGTTTCAGAAGTGGCTGAGGAGAAATACTTCTGCCCCTTCTTATCTGGGGCTGGCTGAGAAAACGAAGAAGGGGCGGGGGGGGGGGGCGGCCTGGAGGGACAGTAGACCTGAGGGAGGTCTAACAGGCGTTCTATTTGTGGGTCGAAGGAAGAAAGGAGGGAGGAAGGAAATTAGAGGAGGTCAGATGAGGAAAAGAAGGATGATTAAGGAGAAAATACTGAGAAAGAGAAAATGAGATCTTTCTGCTGTCGGATCTCAGCTGATGCCTTGTATGGTCAATCACACTGAGTCAGCAAAGCGCCGAGCTCTGGGGCATCGTGGGAGATCAGTGGGAACACCACATAATCTGGAGTGCTTTTGGTTCAGAAATCAGCTGGTTCCACCTTCTCACTGTCCGTCCCGCTGCTCTTCCTCCAGAGAAGATTAGTTCCAGACGGATGGGACGGTCCTGGGCCCCTGAACCACAACTCCCCTCTGTGAGCAACCCGGTGGTCGTACATGAGTTTATTAGCACAGAAACGTTGGTCTGGAAGTGACACAATCAATCAGTCCTGGACTTTATTGGTGTCCTGAACACTAGGTGGCAGTGTGTCACCCTTACAACTCGCAGCTCTCTTCTTCTTCCAGTTCACCTTTTTTCCCTCACGTAACAAAACAAGTTAGCCAGCAAATCTTTGGAACAGCGGTCAAGAACAGAAACAGACGAGCTCGTGCTGAGAAGGCATCGCTTCTGTCTTTGTCCAGATATTCGCTGTTTCTGCTGTTGTACTTGAGTCTCATTTCCAGAAGTTGGACAAACACCTCGTGTATTTCAAAAGTCCCGTTTTCGTCGGACTGATAAAGTTAATCAGCTTTCTTTCATAAATGCCCTGAATTACATCCACTTGAATCAATAAAAAGAAGCGAGATAAAACAGACAGAGAAGGAAACAAGTCGAGTCTTCCTTCCAGCTCAGGCTGCCTGACCTCCGTCTACCGTCGCTGCAGCAGCATACATCTTAATTTTGGCGGGTCACTCACTTGATGTTAGCCAATTGGTCTTTGGGGGACGGCCGGGAGGTTACACAGCAAATGGCTTCTGGCCTAACTGGAGATCATTCTCATGGGAACGGAGAGCCTGCTGCACCACATCGAGCTGACGTTCCTCTTAAAGGACCCATGACATGAAAACTCTTCCCTGTTGTTGTTGTTTTTCGTCCCTCTGGTCTCCTCCTCCTCCTCCGCACCTCCTCACAGCAAATTCACCTCGAACACAACCAGTGGCGGAGCTTCTCCACACCTCCTCCCCCTGTAAAAACACTTCAAATGTTTGACCATGTTTGATGAACTCTTCACATCCTATTCACTGAGGCTTCTTTACATGTTTATACAGCTGATATCAGACATGTGCGTCTGTATTTACAGATATTAGTTCGTTATCAGCATCTTCAGCCAGATGGAACGAACCTCCGTCTACTGGTGAAATGACCTTCACCACCACGGTGCGATGACTTTGGTCCAGTAAAGTTATTAAATTGAACGAGTGCACGCTGTTAATAAGCAGGAACAAATCGCTCTCTCTGCCCACACAAGCCACACCCGTAACACGTCACGCCTCTCCTCCTGGGACGGGCCAGTTCTAGTTCCTGTCCCAGCGATCATTTCTCCATGAACGCGTCTCCAAATGTCACAGCATCAAAAACATTGACAGAAACGAAGAAACTCTTCACCCTCATCACGCCGACAGCTGAACGGCGTCACTGAGCTGCTGCAAAGCTCATTCACTGCTCCTTTTGAACTCGTGTTGTTGCTCTGCACCGTCACACTTTATTGCTGAAACTTCCTCAGAGCTTTGTTGGTGGAGCAGATTTATTTTTTATTTTTAACTGGGATCCAAGTGCATCAGACAGATGGAAACAAGCAGAGGTCTAACGTTTGGTCTAAATGTCGAGGGTCCTGTAGCAGCTACACTTCATGTTGTGATCATCTACACACAAACATCAGTCAGGTTTCCTCCCGATGGCACGAAGTTTGCATGACACCCACTCGGCATCCACGGAGCGATACACTGGCAGATCCAAGTGTCCGACCTGTTCAAAATCACACGCACTTAAATCCCAGACAACCACAAGAAGCTGCGGTAAGCACGCCTGCCGCCATCTTCCATCACTAACTGATCACCTGGTTCAGAACAGCGGTGGAGACACTCGACGTCTCCACACACCATGAAAACATGAAACCAACTGATGAGCCTGAACGCGGTCGGACTTTTCACTGTTAGGGCAGGACTTTGGGACGACTGGAGGAAGTTTACGTTTTGTTCACAGAGTGAAAGTCCTAGGACAGAAGGACCAGAGCCGCCTGAACACCGCTGACTTGGTGCTTCCCATATTGGGTTGTTTAGCTGGAAACTGTTGACCAACCTTGAACAGGTAATAGTTTATCAGTGAGTGTGGCGTTTCAGATGGGCGTCAGGCCACCACACTAACGTTGGTCACTGAGAGGATGAGCGTCAGTCACTTCATCGTCATCGTTGAGTTCCAGGATTAAAAACGCTGAGGACCTTCAGAATAATTTCATTTGACAACATGCTGCAGGGCTGCAGAGGCCCTCCAGTCTCTGGGATTGTGAAGCTCCCTCTAAGAGCCTGCTGATGCTGAGGTCGCTGGAACTTTCCTCCGTTTCAGTGGCGACACAACAGTTTTTGTTGCTAAGTGACAAAAAGTTAGCTCAGGAGAAACTGGCCCAAACAACCGAAGCTGCTCTCAGGCAGCGGGTCATTAACGCACCACACAGCGCTCTCCCCTGTGGCTGCGAGACTCCACGATAGGAGCCTGTCACAGTGACCTTTGACCTTCAGTGTCCTGCGGTTGCCCCGCCCACCGGGTGTTTCAACTTCTCACTTCCTCCTGGGTCTTAACTCATCTAATTATGTAATTTTATCCTGAGCCACACTCGGGTTTTACTACTTTATGTTTCCTGCCTGCCATCTTTATTCTTCTGAGTGCTGTTTTTGTTTCAATTATTTTATTACATATATTTATATTCACTGCCAAGGAGTTTCCATCCTGTTCTGAGAGTTTCTGCATGATTTCAGAGGTACAGCGATAACTGGTGAGCAGAATGGTCCCACACGCCTCCTCCCGCACTGTGCTAACGATGCTACACTAGCTTACGGTGCTGCTTTCACACAGTAGGAGGAAGATAAGCTCACTTCTCGCTCCAGGTTTTTAATTTTATATGTCTTAACCGTGTCTTTGTGTCCGTGGAGGCAGTAACGTGTCCGATACTCACTGGAACTGAAGAACGATTACAACTGGTCCAAATGGAAGTCCTTCCTCAAGTCCTCTCTCCATTTTTACCTGGTAAATGTCTGCAGACCAAAACAACAGGCCGACCTGCTCCGTAATTTCTTCTTCCATGCTGCCTGTTCCAGCCACTGTCGCGTGCCTAAACCGCCATCTTCTGACTGAAACCTGCACGACATCTCCTGGTTAGTTCGCCTCAAATCATTTGATGGAAACGGCTGTAAGTCGCGATTCCCCCGCCGCGGCTGGTGTGGCAGCTAAACCACAGTTCCCACCAACCCGCCTGCTCTCTTAACATTCTGGTGTCGAGGGAGGCCAACTTCTCTTAACCGCTTGACGCCAGAGTTTGGATGCGACAAAGAAACGACTCATCATGAAATAACCAGGTTGAGGAAACTGGAATAAAGAGTTTGTACTTGAGGGAGGCTGAAGGGGATTTGAGGCTGCAGGAGCGACTGAAGCCCATCTCTGGAAAACAGGACCATGTGGCGCTGCTCATTGAAGACAATAGTATGAGGGGGTATAGTGGGACTTGTCCTTGAAGCTCAGTGGGGTCCCAACTGATTGTCTGAAACATAAAATACAGACCTCATTGTTTTTTTCTGCACCTCATGATCCGGTTTTATTAAATACAAATGTAGTTTCTCTCCAGTCGCAGGAACCAAAGTCCTCGTCGCGTGTGGAGGGAAGGAGAGGAGACAGGAATGCTTTCAGGGAGGGAGTGGAAAGGTATTCGCTCTGAGATTTCAAACACTTGGCACAAATGGAGGGAGATTCCCTGCCATTAGTGATGATCCTGTTTACACTCGGTTATCTGCCTCATTCTAAGTGAAACCTGATAAGAGCGACTGTGAAGATCAGCAAGGCCACGCAGCAAATTAAGGCTTTCGAGATTAAAGATGAGTCCACAGATGCTTGTCTGTGCTTCTCCAGCAACATTTCAGGTAAAAGCAGCAGGGATGAAGGTCGGCTTCGTTCTGAATGAGGTGCCGAGCATCTTCCCTTGTTCCGGGCCGGTCGGAGGCTCAGCTCAGACCTGCTGGTGGGCTCGTGTGTGTTTCACTGTTACAGAGTGGAATTCGCGGGCGGTCGCCCTGCAGCCTGGACTGACAGGCTTTTCAAATCCCTCCGTAAACACACTGCAGCTCCTCTTACTGCAGGGTCACACCAGCCCTCATCAATCAAACATCTCCAGCTGAGTCATTCTTTCGTAAAAATACGTTTGTGAATGTCCAACAGACCTTTGCTTTTTATCATCGTAGAATTTTTAACAGAAATCAGCATCAAACTCCGAGTGGTACCGTATTCACTGCCGGGTACTCATAAATAACTCACACCCACCGCACGTGAAACAGCGGTGAGCGCTCCATTTTAGAACTTGATATCGAGCGATTCACACAGCTTCATTCTAAGAGTTGCAGCCAACGGCACAAATCGATCACTCAGACGCTCCCCGACACACCAGCTTCTAGCTAGCTTGTCACGGGTCGAACCAGAACCTAAATCTGAATAATAGGATGCTGCACCAGCGGGAGACCAGGCTGCTCTTCATGGTTTTCACACCTGGGCACCAAAATGTTGGTCCAATTGAGTCAAAACTAAAACGACACGTGTGAAGTGATGTAAATCCACCACAGAACAACAACACAAGCATCACAGTGTTTGAGTTCATCGCCCAAGCAAAGACTTCAGCTTTCACTCAAATCACCCTGGTGAATGTTCCTCTCATCAGCAGGTCAGAAATAACCAATAAATCACCAAAAACCTCAGCCAGAGTCGTTCTACACACCAATCACCTCTCGCTTGTGTGCACGCCAGCGATAAGATCTGCACGAGAGACGCCGAACCGCATCAAATCTCTGTCTTATCTATGTTTTCTTTCGAGATTGGCTGGCAGTTCCAGCGCTCACAAGCACACTCAAACCATAAACACACGCCGCCATTGTCCCATGTTGCACTTGGAGCAGACTTTATCTGACCTTGAACCTGCAGCCGCAGCCAGAAACCGTTTTGTGAAACACGGCAGGTGTCTCCCCCCACAGCCGAGCTAACCAGAGACGGCCGTCAGAGGAAACCGCGGGTTACTGCTTGTGGCCTCTAACTGTAGGTTCGACATCATCACTGTCATCATCATCATCTGGTACTCTAACACGCTTGGATGCTGCTTTCAGGGCTAATTCTGTAACTACTGTCACCATGTCACTCTGAAACACTGATTTGCTCATTCGGGAAGCAGCAAAACGAGAAGTGGGTGAACGCATTGCAGAGGCAGTTCCTTACATCATTGTTGTCAACCTGTCGTTGTCTGTGCTGCTTCTCTGCTGTGGCCCAAAGGCAGTTTTGGCTGTTAAATTGCGCCGCACCACCTGACCCAGGAGTCACGGAGCGTGACGGGCGTGACAGCCCTGACAGGCGGGTCGGTTATGGACATATGATCTTCAGGCTTGGTTATTTACGGTATGACACCTGAATGCAACACACGAGATGAGGTTGTTTTCAGTCTTCAGCATTGTTTCTGGCAAAAAGTGCGTTTACAGTCGATAAGAAAAAATAACTAAACAATGAAGGACGTCAAACAGCATCAGGACGTCAAACAGCACCAGGACGTCAAACAGCATCAGGACGTCAAACAGCACCAGGACGTCAAACAGCACCAGGACGTCAAACAGCATCAGGACGTCAAACAGCACCAGGACGTCAAACAGCACCAGGACGTCAAACAGCATCAGGACGTCAAACAGCACCAGGACGTCAAACAGCACCAGGACGTCAAACAGCACCAGGACGTCAAACAGCACACGCAGGAAAATCAACGACGTGGAGGCGTTTCGTCATCGATTCAGAGAATGAGGAAGCAGCATGAATGACACGATGAGCTCCGTGAAGTCTCGTGTATGAATGATCCTGGAGTTAGAAGAGTCAGTTAGGAGGCGACACGCTGATATGGTGAGTGACGATCCACTGAGGAGGACTCTGCCTCTCAAGAACTCAAAAAGATGCAGGGGAAAAACATCTTTGTGAGCTCCAGACATGTTAGTGAGTCCATCCATCCATCATCCATCCATCCATCATCCATCCATCCATCCATCATCCATCCATCATCCATCCATCCATCATCCATCCATCATCCATCCATCCATCATCCATCCATCATCCATCCATCATCCATCCATCCATCATCCATCATCCATCCATCATCCATCCATCATCCATCCATCCATCATCCATCATCCATCCATCATCCCTCCATCATCCCTCCATCATCCATCCATCATCCATCCATCCATCATCCATCCATCCATCCATCATCCATCCATCCATCATCCATCCATCCATCCATCATCCATCCATCATCCATCCATCCATCAATCCATTCATCCATCCATCCATCCATCAATCATCCATCAATCCATCCATCATCCATCCATCCATCCATCCATCATCCATCCATCCATCAATCCATTCATCCATCCATCATCCATCCATCCATCAATCCATTCATCCATCCATCAATCCATCAATCCATCATCCATCCATCAATCCATCCATCATCCATCCATCCATCATCCATCCATCATCCATCATCCATCCATCCATCATCCATCCATTTTCTACCTCTTATCCTGTTAAGGGTCATGGGGGGTGGAGCCTATCCCAGCTGACATTAGGTGAGAGGCGGGGTTCACCCTGGACGGGTCACCAGTCCATCTCAGGGCCATCAGGAGCAGTTAGGGGTTCAGTACCTTGCTCAAGGACACTTGGACATGGTCACCAGGGGAAGTGGGGATCGAACCAGCAACCCTTCGGTTGCTAGACAGCCACTCTACCTCTGAGCCACGCCCCCCCATGAGTACTTGAAAGATAAAAATATTCATTTTGATAAAGTCTTGCTTTAAAGTTTCCTCAAACACTAGGAGAGACAGCTGCACCACCCAGCTCCAACCTGCTGACGTCAGAGAATGAACCGTGAGTGTCTCAGACGCAGGACGCACAAGAGCACAGAAACAAAACGAGAAGTGTGATGTGTTATTTCATCACCTCATCAACAGCTGGCGGTGTTGAGAATTCACTGAGTCACTTCCTGTTGGCATCAAATGGCTCAGTGATGCAATGCTCCAAAATACACCAACTGGTGGACGGAGGGGGCGTTGATTTATAATTTTTAACATTCAGAATGGAGCAGCGTAGAATGAGGCTTCATCGTCACTGCAGAGCACAGGTACTGTGCAATGAGGTTTTGTCATGGCTCTGTACGTCAATGCAATAAAAAAAACAGCAGGAAGAAAGTAAAGAGTATGGATACAAATATAAACAGCTACAAATGTAATTTTACGCATTGTGCAAATAGTGTGCCAATACAAGGGCTCATGGTAATCTGACGAGCGAACCCTGTCATGCAGCAGCAGCAGGTTTTGCGATGTGACAGTGTGTCAAGTGGAGGTTTTGCTGGATGTGTTCAGGGCAGCCGCGGCGCTGGGGAGGAAACCAATGTTCAGTCTGCTTGGGTGGGTGCGGAGGCTCTCACGGTTGAGGGATGGCAACGGTTCAAACCGGCGATGGCACGGATGTGTGGGGTCTTTGCAGATGCTGGTCACTTTCCTGAGTTCAAGCCCCTTGGGATCTTGTTCACAAGTGAGGGAAAGATGGATCGTGGGATCCACAGGTGGACTGGTGCGGCGTCTCCAGTGATGCAGATTCTGCACTGGTCTGTCGTGGTGAGGAGGGGGCTGAGCTAAAGGCAAAGCTCTCAGTTTAGCGGTCGCTCTACGTTCCCACCCTCACCTACGGTCAGGAGCACTGGATGATGACTGGAAGGATGAGATGGCGGGCACAAGCGGGAGGCTGGGCTCTCCCTCAGAGACAGGGTGCGACGCTCGGCCATCCAGGAGGAGCTCGGAGTAGAGACGCTGCTCCTCCACATTGAGAGGAGTCAGATGAGGGGGCTCGGGCATCTGGTGAGGATGCCTCCCAGACACCTCCCTGGGGAGCTGTTCAGGGCATCGGGGAAGACCCAGGTCTCACTGGAGAGTCCTGGGAATGCCTCAGGATCTCCTGTGAGGAGCTGGATTAAGTACCCGGGGAGCGGGAAATCTGGGTCTCTCTGCTAAGGCTGCTGGCCCCGCAACCTGACCCCGGATAAGTGGAAGAAAATGAATGAATGGATGGATGGATTTCTAATTTCCTGACTGTTATTTTCCACCAGACAGCATTGTGTTGGTGACAGGAACTTCCCACTTTGCTGTTCTACAAAGCGAATGAGGAAGGAATTAAAACGAGCACTGACAAAGGGAAGGCAGCAGCAAAGACACGGGTGGGGAAGATTTGAGTTACCAGCAAACGAGACTGGAGACAAACTGATGAGAGGACCGAGTTCCTGAGCGAGGAGGAGAGATCCGGGAGTCTGAAAGCACCGTGATGAGGATGTTTCTTCTGCTGGTCGCAGCTCTGATGGCAGGTAAGAGACCACTAACACCTGCAAGTCGATTCTCTAGATGTTGATACGAGTCTGAAGACATCAACCAGTATCAGCTCTGCTTTATTGATCTGAATCCAAATTGATTCCCATCAATGCTCAGTGTGGTACAAACCCCACCTACAACCTATTCCTGCATTTGCTGCCTCGTTTTGAAGATGTCGTTGTGGGTAAAAGGTTTGCCCGTGACGTCAGAACAGGTTAGACAAGACAGAAGTGCAGCTTGTCTTCTCACCTTCCACAGAGCGACGCGGCAAAGCGACGCGGCAAAGGTGAAGGACTTCTTATTTTATCAGTGCCGACTTGACTCTCACCTACACAACTGCAATAGCACAGGGTGCCACACGCAGGTCACGTGACCCTACGGCCTCACGAATGCGCTGGAACTCTAGTTTTGGTTTTTTGACTGTTGTGGCTGATGGTGTCCTTCTTTCTTCTGGTCCTGTTTTTTTCTCGTCCCGTATGTTGTTGACACGTTATCTGTCTGTGGATTTCTTTCCTTTTCATGCCTCTGGTATCCTGGACGTCTCCTGATGTGTGAACAAAGCAGTTTGATTGATTGGTTAAAAAAATGGTTTGCAATGAGAAACTGCCAGGGAAAAAAAGCCGCTAGTGTTGTGACAGTGTTGAGAGATTCCTCCCAGCCTGGAGAGTGAAGAGGAACTTGAACATGAAATCTCCCACTTCACAACTCTCAAGTGCATCGTCCGAAAAACTCCCGGGCTGTCATCTACGGGGTTGACGTGACCAGCTGGCGCACTCAGCTGAAGTCCCGCCTCCCTGCTCATTGATTGGCCGGACAAACCTGCCAGATGTTGACGCGGTATTCAACGTAGCTTCTGGCTGATGCGCGAGGGGACAGGTGGTTACTGGGCGACTGAAACCTGATGAACCGTGAACATCAGCTTCTCTGACAGCGCGGATGTTCTTTTGGAAACTGCTCTGAGGTTGTTTCATTGTCTCCTCATATTCTTGTTCTGTTGCGACCTGCAGGCCACCAGGTCTCGTCAGAACTGAAGGCATGTGAAGGAAACTGGCTGGAATTCACATTCAGATCCCCTAAAGGGCATAAACAAGCACAACCCGTCAAGTTGGTCACTCCCAGAGGAAAGGAGCTTCCAATTAATAGAAAAGATGAATGGATCCAAAACAAGAACATTTTCTTGTATCATGACACAAGGAACAAGTATCTCAAGGTGGCCATCAAACCACTGCAGAAGGACGACGCCGGCACGTACTCCTGTCTATTCTACGGGTCGACGTCCCCTAAAATGGTGGAGGAGGAACTGGAGATGGGTGAGAGATGCTGGATCAGCCTTACACCACTACATGCACATGCGCCACACTCCTCTCCTCCAGCTCACGCCGACTGAGCGCGGTGTAAGCATCCAGCTCACAAACACAGAAATAACACATAATCACTCAAAAAATACGCCGAGGATCGGAAACGCAGTTGTGTCCAATAACAGAGAAAATAGAAGCTCCTCGATGCGTTGACGTCCTCACACAACTTTCAGAAACCCGGGGGAGGCTTGACGCTGCTGGCGACATCCACCGTGACGACGAAATTTAAATGTGTTTGACATTGACATGACATCAGTGTTAAGGGGGTTTTGTGTGGATGAGACGATGGCGCACTTCTTCTGTTTGTTAATAGAATAAATAAAATGAGCCTCATCGTGAAATCTTCTCATGTACAAATGTTTCCCATCCAGCTCTCGAACCAGAAACACCACCCAACGTGAGCCCAGCTGCCCCCCCACGCTGGTTTAGGTTAGCGTGAGTTCACACACGGATCAGTTATTGAAGGAACCCCGACAGCAACACTTCACTTCAGCCAGGTGTTGCATGAACAGCTGATATCAAAGCCTCAATGCAGGTTACAATTCTACAAATTCCATTTGGCAGACGGTTTTGTCCAAAGCGACGTACAACAAAGAATTCAGACTGGAGAGGAAAACCTCAGGAAGTAGACAAGGTGCCTCAAGTTTGATTGGCTGCAGGTGCTGCCATCTGGTGGCAGAAGAAGGGACAGGTTTTTCTTTCTTATTATAATTTACCATGACCAATAATGCCAACATCAACAATATCTGTCAAAAGTTAGCATTGTCAGTGCTGAGTGTTCACAAAGAGCCGGTCTGAGAGCTCCTGACCCGTTTTTCTGAGCTTTGAATTTGATTGGAGCTGCCGCTGGAAGCCAGTGAGGAGACGTCCACAGCGAGTTGAAGACCAGACGAGCTGCTGCCTCTGGATCGTCTGCAGCGGTTTAAACGTACGCAGGGAGGCCTGCTAGGAGAGAGCGGCAGTCGTCGATGAGCTGTGTGGCTCGTTGTGTCAGGTCGGTCCGATCCTCCTGGTGCTGCAGAGGCCACATCGACAAGACCTTACAGGTCAGCTGGTCATCGATCACGACACCCAGATTTCTAGCAGAGTTTGTGGGCACGAGGTGATGTGAATCACGCAGAACGCTGATCTGTGGCTGAACACAGGGACACGCTGGGAAGGCAATGAGCTCAGTTTGGGACAGATTTAGTGAAGGTGGCGTTCCTTCATCCATGAGGAGACATCAGCCGGACACTCTGGTATCTGAGCTGAGACAGACTTCAGGTGGAGGAGACAGGAAGAGACAGCATAGCAGCAGGAGGAGAAGCCATGTGAGCTGATGACAGCACCGAGCGCCATGGAAATGCATCATGACAAGAAAGAGGAATTCAGTGTACTAAGGGATGTTCTTCTGTGTGTTTGCAGAGGACGATGACGACTGCCAGAAACCTGCCACTCAACTCGCCAACAAAGCAGCGATAACCAACATCACGTGCAATTATCCAAACAAATACCACAAGATGTCTATGTTTGTCTGCAAAGACAGCGGTTTCCTCTGTGAGAAGGTTTCATCGGCAAAATCCAAGTCTAGTGGGGCGTTTGGCGTCAAGGACGGCGGCTTCACCGTGTCCCTCGGTCACGTCACCTCAGCGCATGACGGCATCTACTGGTGCGGCGTGAGAACAGGTCGAGTAAGAACTGCAGTCAGACAAATAACCCTGAAGGTTGAAGGTGAGTCGCCCAAAAACGCAGTTGAAGTAGTTCTTTACATTTTGTTTTATCTGATTTCATTTTACCTGAATCTTATTTGTATATATTTTATATATTATTTATATTCATACTGTATTTTATGTATATATTATATATATATATACACATATATATACATACATATATATATATATATATATACATATATATACACATATATATACACATATATATACATATATATATACATATATATATACATATATATACACATATATATGTATATATATGTGTATATATATGTATATATATGTATATATATATATTTATGTATATATATATGTGTATATATATATATGTATATATATATATATATATGTATATATTTATGTATGTATATCCTTTATTTTGAAAGTGTATTATCTTATTTTGCAACTGGACGTTCCATTTCCTTGAGGGAGGCATCCTAAAGGGATCAATGAGGAGAAGTCTAAGTCTGATATTTGTAGTTATGGGCAGGAAGTGAAATTTGTTTTTATTTGTGATTTTTGCAAAAAACAATCACACTAAAAAAAGTTAGGCAGACACGCAAAGTTTCAGTCTCGTTTAAAATCGTGACAAAGACGTTCCTGAAGTCCAGTGACGTCCTCAGTCTACTCACGCTTGGTTTTGCAGACGGGCGCCAGAGACCTGCTGGAGTCACGGTGGCCATCGTCTCCGCTGTGCTGCTGCTGCTGCTGCTGCTGCTGGTTTTGGTCCTCATCTACAAACGTATGATGAGGTTTCTTCACCAGTTTGTTCAACAGGAAACACACACACACACACACACACGCATGCAAACTGGTTTGTCTCTGGGAGGAAGTGATGACATACAAGGGAATGCATGAATGGCGTGAGGTTCAGTGTTGGGACGATTTACAAAATTCAAACATCACATTAAAACAACTGACCTCATTTGATTCTGTCTTTTTCTGTGTGACGTTTTTCATTTGACTTTTACAGGAATTGCGAGGTCCAGAAACAAAGGAGAAGAAGACGTGCAGAACACCTTGGAGGTTCGTGCACGGCTCTGTGGTTCGGAGGGAGGGCGTCGCTGCTGTGTGCTGGGCGCCCAGACAAACCGCACCAGTGGTTGAACCACACCAAGTTTCCTCCTGAATTGTGAAAGTGCTTTAAGTCTCATGCCACACATTCCTGATGATGTGGGGGGGGTCCAGCAACCAACCTGGCAAACCTGAGAGGAACGCAGCAGAGCCGGGGAGGGGGGGTGACTGGGTCCAGGGGCTGAGATGCACAGGGCTGCAGGTCAGGAGGGAACAACATCCCCTGTCAGGTTGCAAAACTGGAGTGAGTTTTTAAGTGGAACGTGCTCTTTTAGCTGATGGCCCCTTTACACGTCAGGAGCCAGCCGGCGGACGGCAGCACGCGGGGGTCAAGTCAGTGGCGTTTGCTCCGTGTCTTCAGCGTTTAGCATCATTTCCTGGATGCAAGTTCCACCGTCTGGGTTTGTTCAAGCAAGTCGAGTCACTGTTCCTGTCTTTTCTGTGCTCTGACAGGATCATCACTACGATGAGATACAAGAGCGCCCCCAGAAGCCCGACTCAGGAACTGCAATCCAAACCATTTATGCCACTGCTGTGCTTCCCGCCAGCCCCTTGGCCTTCACGCCTCCCTCCTTCCCACAGAACAGCTCGTCTGACCTCGACCACATGTACTACACAGTGAACGCTGAGCAGCACGTGCAGTACGAACCCCCCCACGCAGGAGCGCCTCCCGCACACTGACCCTTGGAGCCTCTCATCACCACCTTTGTTGCATTTGTGTCACGTGACTGATGCGTTACTGCGTCAGTCCTGCTTTCACTGGATTTGAAGCTCACAGCCTGAATTCCCCTGGAAACCCAGGTACATCCTGTGCAGGACGTCAATGTCCCAATCAGTCTGAGGTTTTGATCAGTTCAGGGCCCCCAGTGGGGGGTCACTCTGAGAGGTGTTCCCAGGACTGGGTACCCTAACTCATGTCCCAATAAGAAGGTAGAATGCAGTACTCACTATGTGCAGCTTGTTATGCAACATGCAGTTGTAACAATTTAAAAGGTACAATTTGTAATCCTCTCGACTAGCTGGCACCTCATATTTTACAGTCCAGCTCAGTAGGGGGCAGCACCGAGAACTACAGTGAAAAACAAGGACACGCTAACTTCATTAGCCTTCACTTTTTTCCTTTTATCAGGAGCAGACAGACTGCGTTGAAACCTCCCTTCCTGTCACTACATTTCTAGTTATGTTCCTTCACAAAAATACTTTCAGTTCATCTTTGCCGTGTTGATCCAAACTATTCTGTTGTAAGCATTCAAAGAGCAAATCAGCGGTAGCAAAGACAGACTAGACCAAAAAATGGTAAACAGAAATTCTCCGTCATCATTTGTCAGCTCAGCCACCAAATCAACGTCTCTCCCACACTTTCACTGTTGTGACATCCGGCATGACACGACTTCCTCCTGGCTGATGTCATCAATGACATCTCCTCTCATCTCTCCACTTCCAGGAAAGTAACTTTTATGTGATTATGTTCTGATTTTCGAATGTTGAGTATTCTCACAGCTACACGTCTGAAAACCGCTGCGTGTTTGCTGATGAAAATGCGACTTCGCGCTGTATGTCGAGTGAGAGCGATGACATCATATAACACAGATGAATGAGCGAGACAGAAAGAGAGAGAGAGGAAGGGGCAGGGCCCTTTTGAGTAAACTCTCAAGGCCAGCAGAGACGTGAGCGTGCAGACGGAGCAGACCAGCCAGATCCTCAGAAACAGGACCTGACACCCTGAACCGCTTCAGCTGCCTGACGGAGGAATTCTTCACCGGAATGAAGAGCTTCCTCCCACTCATCCTCCTCTCACTCATCACAGGTACCAAAATGGATGCTGAGAGATTTTGCAGATGCGACTGTTGTCTGTTGAAGGTCAGCACACGTACCTGAGTAGCTCAGGTACGTGTGCTGACAAAATATCACATCACTTCCAACCGGAGAGAAGGGAGACGGTTGTGTGAATGGTAAAAAGACGCCTGGCTCCTGTGGAGTGAAAGAGGAGGCCAAGAATTGAAAGTTGCTCTTAACTGACTACATCCTGCACCTGAAATGTTCTTTCACTTCCTCTTTCCCTTTTGGGCCGCCGCCGTTCTCTGATATTTAAAACCCTGGCACCTGTTCTCCACTGGAGCGCCGCGTCCACGCAGCCTAACGCTTGTGTGCTGCAGAAGGCAGGAGCTCCAGCCAGGTTTGGTAGCCGTCTGCTTAGAGATGCCCGACTTGTACGATGCAGGTTCTCCTACCAAATCCACCCAGTATGATTGTGGTGAGAACAGAAAGTTCTACAACACTGAAGGAACCTATCGTCTGCAAGTAGTTTTCAAACTACACTCCGTTTTCTTACTGCATAAAAATGAGTGCCATGATGTCACTTTATAATTATGTGAATAAATGCCATTTTTTGCTGAACGATGTCAATCATTCCCTCTGGGGGGGGGGGGGGGGGTCCTGTTCAGGTTTCAACCCACACGTATGAACGAGACAAACAGCGACACCACTGTAACACAACATGGTGTTGGTCAGTGGGCGGTGCTTGTTGTGTCCATTAGAGCTACCCTCCTCAACACTGACATCATAATACAGGAAACACCTGGCTACTCCTCTGCTCCTCCTCCTCCAGTCCACACCGCTGGTGATGCATGAGCATCTCGGTGGTTGATTCAGGAACTGACACGCCTCTGTTCTCTGTCTGATCTTCAGGTGGTGAGGCTGCGACGGACACGAAGAGATGCCTTGACAGACGGCTGGAGCTCGTTTGTAAATATCCTGGCAGAATCAAGAAAAATCTGCATGTTTGTGTTGTTGCTCCCAAAGCTGATTGTTGTGTCCAGGGTTCATGCACATGGGCAAGCAGGTTTAAACTGAAGCGTGATATGGATGCGGGTGGGGGGGTCAGAGTGCACGGCCAGGAACTTGAACGAACAGACGGAGGGAAACACCAGTGTGGATTTGACAGCAGCGACCTTGGATCACCTGTGACGCGAGAATTGGGTAACACATTTCATTTTCATTTTAAAAACCAGGTGTATTCATTCATCTTCAGTCTGAGTGTGACAGACATCATCAGTCTCTTCATATTTGGCACAAATGTTCGCTTGGAGTCAACCACGAACGGGTTGTCATCCAGGAGTGGAGGGCCTCACGCTGGCAGCATCTGCTTGTGCTTTCATGGTAGTTCCCCTCCAGCCCTGGAGGTGGTGGTGTGTTTTTTGACTTCCCGACCTTGACTCGGGTCAGGGTCATTTGGGCCATGCAGGGTGGACCTGTGGTTGATCAATCCATACATCATCCATCCATCCATCCATCCCTCCATCCATCCATCCATCATCCCTCCATCCCTCCATGTTCTCCCTCTCCTCCTGTTGAGGGTGGTGGGGGTGGAGCCTATCCCAGCAGCCTTCCCCCTGGACAGGTCACCAGTCCATGGCAGGGCCAACACATAGAGACAGACAACCATTGGCTCTCCCAGCCACGCCTACGGTCAATTTAGAGTCTGGATTAACCTGGTCCCTCTTGATGTCTTTGGACTGTGGAGGAAGCTGGAGTACCAGAGAGAACCCAGCAGGAACAGGGAGAACATGGAGACTCACCCAGAAAGACCCCGTGCTGCAGCCGGGGCTCCACCCACAACCTTCTTGCTGGGGGGCCACAGGGAGGACCTCTGCTCCACCCACAACCTTCTTGATGGGGGCCACAGGGAGGACCTCTGCTCCACCGGGATGCTCAGAACGGTGCCATTTAAGGCCAAACATGGGCTGTGAGAGAACTGCTGTCAATCACATTGTTGATCTTCAGGGGAGATCAAATGATTCCGAAGGAAATCAGCAGATTTTAAAGCAACAGAACAGGAAGTTACTGAACACGTTTTCCATGATTCGCTTCTCTATCATTTGCAGAGGTCAACAGCTGCCAGACGCCAGGTACACAAACTGGGTACAAATCATCTCAACCCGCCGTCACCTGTGACCATCCTGAAGACTCCACGTCCTCAGTTTGGGTTCACTGCAAAGACAAAGGTGTCCTCTGTGAGGGCTTTGTGCCAACAAAATCACCATCGTCGTCAGTCGTCCTCGTCCTCTCAGAGACCAGCACCAGCATCGCCGTCTCCATCAGCAACATCAGAAGGGAGCTTGAGAGATCCTACGACTGTCAAATGAAATCAGAAGACGCGAAAACACGAAGTGGACTCAAACCAATCAAAGTGACGGTGGAAGGTGAGGGAATGTGCCTGCCCGCGTGCTGATGTGTGGTGAAACTGGTTTCAGGTTGTTTACCTGACAGACGTTCAACCTGGATTCTGGACTTAATTTCATAGCGGTGACAGGAAGAGGAGGAGTCAGCGTCACCCCCTTCACTTAGGGAGCGTCAATCAATGAGTGCATCGTGAAAACCTGCACTCACAAGTAGAAAAAATATGATTTGAAATGTGAATCTGATCGTATTATGAATGCTTTTCCAGAAACGTCCATGTCATGTGACCTCATGATTTCAAATCAGTACCAGATATTAGTGCACCTCTTTGGTTGCATTTTACAGCCTCCTGTTTTCTAAATGAATATTTGTGGATAAAATTGAACCTTTTGAATTATTTTTATCTGAAGAAGAGTAAAGTCATACATTTTTATTCATATACTCACGTAAAATAAGTCAACGACGAGAACAAGTGAAGCCGGCGAGGTCTCATGTAGGATTTCTTTCTCGTTCTGGCTTTGTGTGAGAACAAATGGACAGGAACCAAAGAGGAACAGGAGGCCTGATGGTCGGTGTCACTCACCTCTGTTCACGTGCGGTTTCACGTCCGTGTCTTTCTAATCCACAGGCATCCTCGTCTTAAGACGATCCCCAACTGCTGGGAAACCCTTCACATACTGGTGTTCCTCCAAGTCCAGCACTTCAAACAAATCCATCTGTAAGGGAGAGGATCCCCTGACATGTGAGGACGTTGTGAGCACAACAGGGACCAGGAACGACAGATTTTCAGTCACTGAGGATAAACTGCAGAAAAATATCACTGTAACTGTGAGTGAGATCAAGGCTGCTGACGCTGGGACGTACTGGTGCAGAGGAAAAACCAGTGACAAGACTACCATGTACTTCCAGAGTTTCCTGATGACTGTCGGTACGTGGTTCTTTTATTGTGCCGGACCCTGGTTCAGCTTGTAGGAGGCTAACTGGTGGACCGTTAGCTTGACAGGAGGAGTAAATGACTGCTTCTCTCAGATTTGAACCAGTTCTACGTGATCCGACCGCAAAAGAACCGGCTCTTGGCCACAAAAACTGAGCACCACCACGTCTTTACTGGACTACACACCTCCTCCCTGATATGATCACTTCCTGTTGGACTACAAACACACCTCATCCTTGACGTGATCACTTCCTGTTGGACTACAAACACACCTCATCCTTGACGTGATCACTTCCTGTTGGACTACAAACACACCTCATCCTTGACGTGATCACTTCCTGTTGGACTACAAACACACCTCATCCTTGACGTGATCACTTCCTGTTGGACTACAAACACACCTCATCCTTGACGTGCTCACTTCCTGTTGGACTACAAACACACTTCATCCTTGACGTGCTGACTTCCTGTTGGACTACAAACACACCTCATCCTTGACGTGCTCACTTCCTGTTGGACTACAAACACACTTCATCCTTGACGTGCTGACTTCCTGTTGGACTACAAACACACCTCATCCTTGACGTGCTGACTTCCTGTTGGACTACAAACACACCTCATCCTTGACGTGCTGACTTCCTGTTGGACTACAAACACACTTCATCCTTGACGTGCTGACTTCCTATTGGACTACAAACACACTTCATCCTTGACGTGCTCACTTCCTGTTGGACTACAAACACACTTCATCCTTGACGTGCTGACTTCCTGTTGGACTACAAACACACTTCATCCTTGACGTGCTGACTTCCTATTGGACTACAAACACACTTCATCCTTGACGTGCTGACTTCCTATTGGACTACAAACACACTTCATCCTTGACGTGCTGACTTCCTGTTGGACTACAAACACACCTCATCCTTGACGTGCTCACTTCCTGTTGGACTACAAACACACTTCATCCTTGACGTGCTCACTTCCTGTTGGACTACAAACACACCTCATCCTTGACGTGCTCACTTCCTGTTGGACTACAAACACACTTCATCCTTGACGTGCTCACTTCCTGTTGGACTACAAACACACTTCATCCTTGACGTGCTCACTTCCTGTTGGACTACAAACACACTTCATCCTTGACGTGCTGACTTCCTGTTGGACTACAAACACACCTCATCCTTGACGTGCTCACTTCCTGTTGGACTACAAACACACTTCATCCTTGACGTGCTGACTTCCTGTTGGACTACAAACACACCTCATCCTTGACGTGCTCACTTCCTGTTGGACTACAAACACACTTCATCCTTGACGTGCTCACTTCCTGTTGGACTACAAACACACTTCATCCTTGACGTGCTCACTTCCTGTTGGACTACAAACACACTTCATCCTTGACGTGCTGACTTCCTGTTGGACTACAAACACACCTTATCCTTGACGTGCTGACTTCCTGTTGGACTACAAACACACTTCATCCTTGACGTGCTGACTTCCTGTTGGACTACAAACACACCTCATCCTTGACGTGCTGACTTCCTGTTGGACTACAAACACACCTCATCCTTGACGTGCTCACTTCCTGTTGGACTACAAACACACCTCATCCCTGACGTGCTGACTTCCTGTTGGACTACAAACACACCTCATCCTTGACGTGCTCACTTCCTGTTGGACTACAAAAACACCTTTTGATGGCTCTACTGTTTTGAGTCATTTCCTTCATCTTTTGTTCCTGTTTTTAACCTGAACTTGTTCACTGTCCCCCAGCTTCACCTCCCACACCACCAGGCCCGTCACCGTCTGGATCTACCGAGACTCTTGGTGAGAAGACGCATCTGAAGCCTTGATCTTGTGCAGAGACGAGACGTTCACTTTACAGAAACATTCAAAATTGGATTCTCGTGTGAAGTTAGCGTTAAACCCTTCGACACAGACAGCCGTGAATGCTAATGTCGGGCGCCGGGTCTCGCTGATGCGTCTTCAGGCTGTCCAGGTTAGTCAGGTAGCAGAACTCAGCTCTCAAGGAGCTGCTGGTGTCAAACGGCAGTGGAGGAGTTGAGTAAGTAACTGACCTCCAGTTCATGGAAAGTAAACCTTAGTTCAACATGTGTGAGGGTGACACAATGAGAAATGTTCAATGAATGAAAAATACGATTATATTCTTTTTGAAGAGTGTTTGGTCTCTAACAATATTGTGTGAACCTGCCATGAGAGCAAGATCATCCCGCGTGAATGAGTCCTTTTTGAAGCTACTTTGATTCTATCGGAGTGCTCTGGCCTCCGGGCGTCCAGGTGACACCTCACAAAGCACCTTCAGTGTCTGCGTGCGTCACCTGCATCGCTGCCTGGACCCTGACTCACGGGGACACAACTTCAGAGCTTTACCGTATGAGTTAGACCCAAGGACCCAGGAAGGAGGACTGATGGTCGTCTGCGGTTTGTCTCTCAGGTGGATCTCAGGTACAAAGACCTGCCATCTTCGCCGGTGTGCTGCTGCTGCTGCTGCTGCTGGTTGTGCTTCTCCTGGCGTTCATCTGCAGACGTGAGAAGTTTCATGTTCAAAACATACAAAAACAACATCATGTACCGTGTCTCCTGTGGAAATGTTGTGTTTGGTTTTGTCTCCGGCGTCTCTGTTTCATCGTATTTTGTTCTCCCAGGATATTCACATTCAAAAAAGACAGCAACTGAAGCACAGACCAACCGACAGGTAGAGTACACCTCTAAATTTGGTGCCTCTTTATTCACATCGCAGGAAATGAGGCAAAGCCATCCCAGGTGTTAAAGTATGTGGGTTTAAAATGTGACACACAACTCCTGCAACTCTGGTTTCACAGGACCAATAATCCTTGATTTGTGGAACTCTGGGTAGCAGTTAATATTGTTTTGCAGTTTAGAAAACTATTTTATTGTTATTCACAACAAACAAATGCATCAAATCCCTGCGCCCAGTCAGGAAGGTAGTTCCGACTGTCTGACTCATCTTCAAACTCCGATGTCTCCTCATCCTGAATCGTAATTTCATAGTTAGTGTTTAACTCGACCTTCGTTACGTTCATGCAAGCAACGACGGTTTTGGATGCAAGTCTTTTTGGTGATTCTTGACGGAGCTACGCTAACACTTCCCATCCACTACCATTCATTGAGCTAAGCTAACTAGCCTGGGTCTCAGTTCCCTAATGCAGCACAGAGGAGGCCCCTGTTTTTGTCTGGCTCTGGGGACGATGGACAGTAAGAGGCTTCAATAAAAGTCGGTTAGTTCCTTGAAGGTTGTGAGGTCTAGTTAATGTGACATAATGGCTGCCTGTAACCTTCTATCACTTCATTCTCAAAACCGCAGGGAGACGGTTTTCATTTCGACAATGAAAGGCAGATCAACATCAGGAGAAAATGTCAGAATAAAGACTAACTGAATGTTTTCCATTCTCCCTGGAAGTCGCATCTCTATGAGGAGCTGACCGAGCGCCTGCAGAGTCCAGACTCCATCCACACAGTTTATGCAACTGCCAGCCATCCCACAAACTCCTCTGACTTGCTGCACTACTCCACCATCACCTTTTCAAGCAGCGCTGATGGAGCCGGGGAGGAGCCGCCGAGGATCCGACCCAGCACCTCCTGCTGTGAGTACGCTGTCGTGAAGAAGAGCCTCCACAACTCAGCCCAGCCAACAAGCCCCAGCAGCTACGTGGCCCACATTTAGTTGAGATCCCGTCGCCATCCCTGGCAGAGGCCGTGACCTCGGCGCTCCAAGATCTGCTCCTGCTGGAGTATCGAGGTAGTGATGGTGACGAGTCCATCAACTTCAAAATACACATTCCCACCCTCACGTTATTCCAGCATCTGGGCTGCATGCTGGAATTCTGTTCTCCTTGTGTGTTCTCCTCGACTGGAGAAGCCAGCTCCATGCTTGTGAAGACGCTCCCGGCTGCAGAGCCGCAGCTCACCAGGTAAAGCACCTTTGTGACCACCATCATCCACAACTGCAGCAGTTGGTTTAATCGCTTGTTGACATTCTGGATGTGCTGAAGCAGCTTTGTGATCACTCCTCCACCCACCCTCCACCCACCCTCCACCCACCCAGTTTGGTGAATTTCAGCCTCAGAGACTTTTCATACTTGAACCACCTTGAGGGGCATTAAGAGAGCGCCCTCCCCTCCAGGGTGACATCACCAGATCCAGTTCCACCTCAAAATGAAACTCAAGTTCTTTCAGTTCAAGTTCATCCCTCTCTGAGTCACCCTGCTGACAGATGGACCAGTAAAAATGAGTCTGTTTTTTTCTTGTGATTTCAATTTTCTTTTTCTGGTATGTAAACTTTGCTTCACGTGTCAGTATTAAAAAGGATATTTTAGCTGTAATGTGTTCAGAATGTGATGTGGAGCAGAAGCTTTTCTAGAAGTCTGATGAAGAGGTGAGAGGCTACAAACCTCAAAGTCAACAATTCATTCTCTCCCAGACTTTAAACCTGAGGAGACGACGGAGCCCTGCAGGGGACACACGGACACAAGTCCACGTCCTGAGAGGTCGGACACTTTAACGTCTAATCCCTCACTTTAACAACACTATATTTTTGAACAAGTTACTGTTCTAATATTGTCATTTGTGACAAATTAAAACTGAGGGAACAACTGACCTGAAAAAAACATCAACTTTAAATAATCCGTTTTACGGCAACAAACAACTCAGTCTGTCAATTTACTGATTTTACATTTCAAAACAAATTAAATCTCTTGGCCATAAATCAATGAAACGGAGGGACCAACTTGTGAAACATCAATTACAAATAGACTCATATTTAAGCTGACAAACCAAAATGCTGGATTTTTCACGCTTCATCTGAAAACACATTTTCCTCGGCAGACGTCTGTGCCGATGTCATGTGACGTCGTCATGCTTGTGTGGTGTGACATCACATTCAATTCCTACCTGAGATAAAAACAGAAACAACAAACAGGTTCTAGGTAAGTCGCCATGTGTCGTCACAAAGTTTAATTTGGGTAAAATTCATCCTAGGAAGTTCAACGGTGAGTTGGAAGACTTCATTTTCAAACGTCAAAGTCGAGCATCACATTGAGGAACCGTGTCTGAACGTATCAAACAGAAGCGTCCGCTCGGAGGTGGCGGTCTAGCTGACATCCATGCTCTCTGCAGGTCCCAAGCCCCCTCCCTCCCCTCCCTGGACGCTCTGATAGATGGACGCCATGTCTGCGTTGGTTCTGATCTGGTTGGCAAAGTCTGCCATGCAGGGGCTCCTCTCCACTTCAGGGACGGCCAGCAGGGCGGCGACAGCGCGCATGGCTGAGCGCCGCAGCTCCTCCTGCTTCTCAAACTCCTGCTTCACCGAACCGGCCTTCACCTGCAGGGGGTAGGGGTGGGGGTGGGGGTCAAAACAGGCTCATTATCTCTCCCACAGACGTTATGAACGGATGGACACAGCGTGACGTCTCCTGCTGGTTTAACATCCTTTTTAGAGGCAGAAATAGCATGAATGGAGAAGAGTGTGCAGCACCATGTAGCCACACCTTAGAATATCCCTCACACAATGAGCACTTCGTCTACATGGGATATTAACTCCTAAAATAAACATCATGATGCAGCAAAGACGAGATAAAACCATCCAACCCCCAGACTGAATGGCTCCGCCCATCCTCCAGGTCCGCCATTATTACTTTAACTTCATTCATTATTCAGGTCTTCTTTTTCCCAGCTGTATGTTCAGGAATCCAGAAACACTTTGATTTAAGATGAACTTGATGAACTAGCACAACCAGCATAGATGAGCATGAGCCGCCACGGAAGGCTGAGAGAAACAGATTCATTTTAGGCTGTAGTTGAGAGCTTGTAAACTATTAATTCTGGGCACTTTAGCTGTTGTTAGCGATCAGACTCTGTTAGCTTGAAGCTAATCCTATGTGGCTGGCTCTGTCTGCATGCCCAAGTCACAAAGAAGTGAGAAAACATCTTTGGTATCTCTAAAGGTAGAATACACTTCGGACCTCAGTGACTACGTGTGTGTTTTAGCACCTTGCTGGTACATGTAGCTTTAAGTGGCTCCACCAGTCTGTCCAACCTTTGTAGAACCGCAGCAGGACACAGAGACACCAGTCTGGCAAGCATCAGGAAGGTTAGCATCTACACACACACACACACACACACACACACACACACACACACACACACACACACACACACACACACACACACAGCAGAGGCAATAAAATGGATGAAACTCTTCCTCCAGTCTCTGTCTATAATAAGGTTTCAATAACCAGTTATGAGCTCAACAGGTTTCATGTAACTAACTGTGACTAATCAGAATAATGTGTTTCAGACTGGGAAGGCTCATGTGAATGACCACACAGCAACCCAGAGGTAATTTTGTAATAGGATGAGTGCTCATCTTGGCAGAAACATGAGGGAAAAAATACAACTGTCCTTTTAAAGGACCAGTATGAAGGATCAACCATAGGCCCCTCCCACCAGGGAAGCTGCTTAGTCAGGCAACAAATGTTAAAACACGGATAGAAGAGCAGAAAAACTTGTCCATTTTCACAAAATGAAACTCTCGCCACACTTGACTAGCGGGAGCAGCTTCACGGTGGTTGTGTTTCTATGAGAGGGACAGGGATGACATTTATTTGTAGTCCATCAGGAAGTGATCATATCAAGGACGAGGTGTTTTTGCAGTCCAAGAGGAAGTGATCATGTTAGGGATGAGATGCGTTTGTAGTCCAAGAGGAAGTGATCATGTCAGGGATGAGGTGTGTTTGTAGTCCAAGAGGAAGTGATCATATCAAGGACGAGGTGTGTTTGTAGTCCAACAGGAAGTGATCATGTTAGGAATGAGGTGTGTTTGTAGTCCAACAGGAAGTGATCATGTCAGGGATGAGGTGTGTTGGTAGTCCAACAGGAAGTGATCATGTCAGGGATGAGGTGTGTTTGTAGTCCAACAGGAAGTGATCATGTCAGGGATGAGGTGTGTTTGTAGTCCAACAGGAAGTGATCATATCAAGGACGAGGTGTTTTTGCAGTCCAAGAGGAAGTGATCATGTTAGGGATGAGATGCGTTTGTAGTCCAAGAGGAAGTGATCATGTCATGGATGAGGTGTGTTTGTAGTCCAACAGGAAGTGATCATATCAAGGACGAGGTGTTTTTGCAGTCCAAGAGGAAGTGATCATGTTAGGGATGAGATGCGTTTGTAGTCCAAGAGGAAGTGATCATGTCAGGGATGAGGTGTGTTTGTAGTCCAAGAGGAAGTGATCATATCAAGGACGAGGTGTGTTTGTAGTCCAACAGGAAGTGATCATGTTAGGGATGAGATGCGTTTGTAGTCCAAGAGGAAGTGATCATGTCAGGGATGAGATGCGTTTGTAGTCCAACAGGAAGTGATCATGTCAGGGATGAGGTGTGTTGGTAGTCCAACAGGAAGTGATCATGTCAGGGATGACATGCGTTTGTAGTCCAACAGGAAGTGGTCATGTAAGGGATGAGATGCATTTGTAGTTCAACAGGAAGTGATCATGTTAGGGATGAGATGCATTTGTAGTTCAACAGGAAGTGGTCATGTTAGGGATGACATGCGTTTGTAGTCCAACAGGAAGTGGTCATGTTAGGGATGACATGCGTTTGTAGTCCAACAGGAAGTGGTCATGTCACGGATGAAGCCAGGGATAAGGTAAAGTCTCCTTTAGACACTTGTTAGCAGCCCATGTTTTAAGACTCATGAATGCTTCAAAGATTTGTACTTTACGCCACAGAACCAAACCTGAAACGTCTGCTGTTAACGACAGGGCCGAGTCTCTGGACTCATTCCTGAGCCGCTGTATTTTTTGCTGTGATTTGTGGTGGTTTTTAAAAAATGAGATCTAGCATAACCGGGTTCTGTTTTCCACCCAGATTAGATGATAAATTTCATCCGTTTCCACCTGCCACCCACCCTGATATCGTAATGGTCTTTGAGCCCCTCCTCCACGTGATCCAGGAACTGCAGGACGTCCAGCCCGTCCAGGCAGCTGTCCAGCAGAGTGTACATACACTCAAACGCTGCTTTACGGACATCCAAACCATCATCTACAGTGTGTTTAAAAGGACCCATCTCCACCTGCAACACACACACACACACACACACACACACACACACACACACACACACAAACACACACACACACACACACAGAACTTTAGAACTGCTGTACAAACACTGCGACATCATCAGCTCCTCCAGTCAGTCGACCCACCTCTCTGATGAGGTCCTTCCTGATCTGGGTCTCCTTGTAGAGGTGAGGCAGCACAGTTGCTAGGAGACCACGGATCAGGGATGGCTTGTTATGGGCTGCCGAGTTGAACATCACCAAGGCAACACGGCGCACGTTGACGTCGTCATCCTGCAGAGTCTTCAAGAAGTCGCCTGCCACACAAAGATGACATCAGTCTAGCAGATGAGACCATTTGCATTTGACACCGGAGCCATCAAAGTGAAACCCTGAGCAGCGCATTTACATTTCAACTCAACTGAAGGCACAAGCTCATGTGTGAGCGCTGAACCAGAGGAGTGTTTGTGGATTACGTAGCGTGCCGCTTCAGCTTCGGTCTACACGTATGTGGCTGGCTCTTTCAGCATTCTGGAGTGACTACGAAATTATGCAGGAGAAAAAAAAAACATCTTTGTGAGCTCACTCCACTTCAAAGTTCCATAGTACCATTGCACGTGTACATGAGGTGTGTGCGTTGTATTTTGCTTTTGAAGTACTCACAAATGGGTGTTTTGATTCCATCCTACATTACTTCTTCATGTGCAGACAGAGCCAGTCACGCTCATTTAGCTTGAAGCTAATGTCAGCTTATCAAGTCTCAAGGTCATCACCTGGTGTAATCCATGTTGTTTCATCTCGTAATCTCCCAACACTCTCAGAGGCTAACGCTGCTGCGCTTGTTCACGCGAGCACCAAACGCGACTAGCTGGCACATTCACACTGGAGAGACTCCGCCTACTCTCGTCACGCCCAGGTTAAACAGCACGAACCACGACAGTCACCAACAAGACTTTAATGTACAGTTTGTATAGAATGAGACTGTGCAGGAGAGTGTGGTGTGCTTGCTTGACTTGCCTATGCAGTCTTTAAGCAGCGCGTCGAAAGGAGCTGGTTGGTCGACGATGGTGAACTTGACCGCCGTCACCACGGTGCAGCAAGCCAGAGGAGAACCTGCAGATGGAGTGTTAGATGAGTGTTTTTGTAAACAAGGGTTGTTGTTTTTTTAACCTGAAACTTGATTCACTGAGCCTTGATATTGCAAAGCACATAAGTTTTATGGTTTCTACTCCTTTTCAGTTTTTTAATTTTTCAAAAAGTTTCTTTTGGTTAAAAAGTAGCTTTGGAGTGACAGAAAACCCAGAGCCGGAGCTGAACTGGTAGCTACGTTGGTTGAAGTGTCATCTAAAGCTGCTAACGTCATGTGTTAGAAGAGATGGACCACAGTGTCGGGTGGACAAACAGATCAAACAAACCAAAGTCAACGAGCCTCATCAACTGGTACCACACCAGTAAAGTGAAAATACTCGTCGTGTGATGAAGCGACAGCGGGGATCTGACATACGAGTATGTAAGTACGGTCAGGCTCCAGGTCTCAGTCATAGTGGGACAAATATCTGGAAATCAAAGAACCAACTGCAGAAGCCTCTTGCATGACAGATGCAATGTCCAGTTCCTTCCATTACCATGACGATATCAAGATTAAAGACCAGACCCAGCCCCTCTGTCCTCATACCAGCTTTAAGTTGCTGTTTCAGTCGGGGTAACAGCAGCGTGGGGTTGACGAGGGTGAGTTTTCCCAGACATTCGGCCACCACGTTCCTGGTCCCCTCCTCCTGAGACTCGCAGTGCTGGAACAGCAGGGCCCACACAGACTCTACATGGGGGGACAGACTGGAGGCGGGACAAGCACTGGACAAAGACAGAAGGTACACCACGTATATCACACCCATGTAACTGGACCAACAACTACAACTGTGGTTGGCTAAAATTGGTTGTGATGTCACAAATCATGCTTGTAGACATTGAACTTAAAGTAATACTTCATCCAAAAAGTGTATTTTGGCTTCCACTATGATGTTTTTCCCTCATTCAACTCTTCTTTGTGACCCCAGAATATACAAAGAACCAGCCACGTACATTTAGCTTGAAGCTAAAGGAGACAGACGCTAACAACAGGTGCTTCCACTGATTAACACTCCTCTGTGGCTGAAGGTGTGTTAATCAGTGGAATCACGAAGGACAACCTGCATACACACGGCCCTCCATGGCACATGGTTCCCTACCCCTGAGCTAAACTGTCCAAAAACATCCATTTACAAACACTCCAGGTCATCTGGTGTAATCCAGGTTTTCTTAATCCAGACGTGTGATCAGCAATCCACTGACATTTTGATTGAAGATTAAGACAAATCAAGCACAACTCTTCTGATCTGGCGTTTGCTTCCATTAACACGAGCACTGCTGCTTCATTCAGCTGAACCACCTTGTCCACAACAAGTGCTTGTTTTTTTTCACCTCAGATCTCAATATCTACGGTGTTTGTGGATTACTGAGCATTAAACTGCTTTAAGAAGGCCTGGATTATCCCCAGTGATGACCTGGAGAGGTGGCAAAGTTTTTAAACAGGATGAAGCTTTTCCACGTTCTGAGGGAGGGAATCTCCTCTTCTACTGATTATTACTGGGTTGGGTTCTGATCTCAACCAGATAATCTCACATTCATAAACAACACCCATCTCAAACATCACGATCAGATGATGATTTAAAAAACAAACAAGACTTTAAAAAAAGGCAAGTTCTCTCACTGCCTTTTCGCTTTAAAGGCACTGAGGAGAGAGAGAGAGAGAGAGAGAGAGAGAGAGAGAGAGGGAAGAGATGCAGCCGGTGGAATGAAATCCCACCTGATGACTTCTTTGAGGGAGTGGAGAAGCAGGTACTGTCTCCGCGGCTGAGCCGAGATCTCCCTCAGCAGGAAGGGCAGGTAGTCGTCCAGGCTGCCGACGGCCATGCTGCCTAACGCGCAGGACACGGCCATCTTCACCTGAAAGCACAGCGGAGGAACTGTGTAAAATTCAGTGAACGCAAAGAACTGCAAGATCTGGTTTTATCAGAAATGTCCTGCTCCAGTTTGCTTAACTACGCTCCGACCAGAAATCTTGTATATCAGCGCTGGTTTTGCCCACAGACTTCCCGGGTTGTTTGGACGGTACCGCCCCTCGTTGGGACTGGGACAGATGGTAGGACAGCATGAATGTTACACAATGGTTCATTTAAGGTTTCTCAACATATGCTGCAAATTATCCCCAGTCACGTTTGATCTGTGCTACTCACAACCCAGGTCGCACTCCTAAACAACAGAAGGCTGCCCATCCACAGGCTGACAGACCACTGCAGTACTTGCAAATGGACTTCATCGAACTTAGTCCAGCGAAGGGAAAACGCCTGGCGATGGTGGACATGTGGTCTAAATGAGTTGAAGTTTTGCTGCCAAACATGCATCAAGTTCAACAGTAGCTACGGCGCTGTTGTCAGAAATCACTCCCAGGTGGGGAATTCCTGACCAACTGGATCTGACAGACGTAACGCACTGACTGAACTGTCCTCCTCTCTCTGTATCAACCTCAAGAGTCACTGAGCGCATCATCCAGGCGGTGGAGGAGCTGTGGAAGACAAAACGATACCCTCAAAACTAAACTACTCCCATGGACAAAAGCGTGACCTCTCGTGTTACCATACATGCGCATCTGTACACGTGGACAACACAACTTGAGTCCATTTGAGATTTTGTCTGCTCGACCCCAAGCTCTGGGGTCTGACCCCCACCAGAACCTCTTCCTCTGACACCACTGTGTGAAGACCAAATGATCCAATACTTTAAGGAGTTATCTTATACTCTCTCTTAAAGTTTCTGCTCAGGTGAAAGCCGTCCCACCACATCCTGCCGACACACCTCTCCACGACATCACACCTGGATCACGGTGAAGGATCGCAGAAGAAAACGCTGGAATGGACCATCTCACCTCCTCACTAGTGGAGGAGAAGGCATCCAAGACGACTCCCTGCACCTCTTTACTCCTTCCCAGAGAGCCGCTCCGCCCGACCTCCCCCAGACACAACAACGCCAGGACTCGAGCCGACTCGGGGGTGCTGGGATTCTTCACCTGGAGACATGGGAGGCAGCAGATGTAGCAGAACCAAGCCAGAACTCAGAAGTTTAAACACACACACACACACACACACACACACACACACACACACACACACACACACACACACACCTCTTGAATGAGGCTGGCGACGGTGGATGGGATCTCTTTGGGACAGGCGGCCGACAGCGCAGCCACACAGCGTGCTACGGAGCGGTACGACTGCCGGTGGATGACGGCGCCGTCTGCTGACGAGGCAGAGCTAGAGAACGGATCTGTGAGAGACTTCAGCAACTGACTGGAGAGGAGAGGACAGAGAGGGAGGAGTCCAAATAATCCACGATTGGTTTATAAGTTTCAGATAAAAATTGAGGACACCTTTATAAGAGTGTTTCCTGGGCAAAGGCAGGTTATCTTGGATGCCAAACTTGAAAGAAATGTTTTCTTCATTATCATAAGACTGTCACGTGGCGCCACTTCGGGCTGTTGTATTGTCTCATCAAATGTTCCCTCTCTCATTTGATGAGACAAATGCTTCTCAAAAGAACAGGTGAGATGCTGAATTTGGATTTCTACTGCAAGTCTTCAGCTTTCCACAACAAGAAGCTTGCCATCACAGACCATCGTACCTGTAACCCAGATTACTGGTTTTTGATGACACCAGTGCCTGGAGGAAGTCCAGTATGGCAGCCAGAGCGCCGCCTTGCAGCAGCGGGGAATGGACGAGCCTGAGGACTCTCTGCAGCACACAGGAGCTGATCTTGGCCAGAGCGGAGGGGCAGGCCTGGGTCACACAGGTCAGCAGGGCGACGGACACCTAAACACAGCCAGCTACCTTCACTACCAGTCCAGGACTTGGACCAGGACTTGAACCAGGACCCTCTTATTATCCAAGGAGCTTCCTACCTGTGATACGTGCATGTCGGTCTCATCCACCAGAGCAGGGAGTTCGCTCAGCACTGGCTCCAGAGCTGCCGGTTTGAAGCTGGTGGCGTGATGTGTAACCAGGGTGGTCAGACACGCCAGCGTGCCAAGCTTCAGAGCCCGCTGGTTCTTCCTCAGGAAGGACGCCAGCACAGACAGAGTTTCAGGAAGAATGGACGACAAGTCAATCTGGACAGTGGGGAAGAAAGAAATCATGGTTTTATATTTCATGGCTTCAACACGTCAAACAAACAGGATGTGCGGGGAGTGTAAACAATGACGGAACCTTCAACTGGGACGCAGAGACCAGGGTGATGGTCCTCACTGCTGTCAGTCTCGTAATCTCATTCTTGAGCCTCTCCAGAAAGACCAGCAGCACACCCTTCAGCTCTGGACCCAGGTGGTCACCAAGGTGACACACCATGTGACCCATGCAGGAAATGGCCCTCTCTTTCACTTCCTGGTCAATGTCTGTTGCTTTCAACCTCTTCATAGTGGCAGAAAACACCTTGAAGAAAAATTTCTTATGTTTATATTTTTACACTTAATCAGCATTTCTAGTAGACAACAATATTTCAGTGTTCCCAGATCTCATGACAAGACCCCGCCCACAACCCTCCCACGATACATCACGGATGAACGGCTTGGGATCAAAGGGTCCTGCCATCTGCTCCAGCGGCCTCATCACTCTGACCAGCTGCTGGGTGACCAGCAGAGCCTCCGAGGTGATCTTGTAGAACGAGTCTTCGATACACACCACCACCGGAGGCAGCAGCGCCTGCAGGGACAACAACATCGTGGAGAGGAAATGCTGCAGTACACAAACAAACGTTTGCTCAGGACCTGAAGAGCGACTGCTGCTACTGATCATAAGGGAGGAGGATTCCTGCTGGACACCAGCATCCTGGACCTGAGCTAGCAGATGCTAACACTTCCCACCCACTACCAGCCATTGGGCTAAGCTAACTAGCATCCTGGACCTGAGCTAGCAGATGCTAACACTTCCCACCCACTACCAGCCATTGGGCTAAGCTAGCTAGCTTAGGGTCTCAGCTCCCTAGAGGAGGGTCTCTGTCTTCCTGCCTGGCTCTGGAAATGAAGAGACTTTCCTTGAAATATACTTTAAACATAAACAGAGCAAAGCATTAAAGCAGTTTGGCTGACCTGCATGTGGGGCTGAAAGGCTTGAGGAGGGTGAGAGAGGAGGAGAACGTGGAGGAAGGAGAGAGCGTCAATCCTCATGGTGGAGGAGGTGGACTTGTCTGTCAGGGAGAAGATGATTCCTGCAGGTGGGAGGGAGAAGGACAGGGTACTGAGGTACTGAGGGAGCTGGTGGAAAAGAGGATAAAGGCAGGAGGATTCGTGTGTGTGTGTGTGTGTGTGTGCGCGTCTGTGTCTGTGTGTGTGTACCAGGTATCAGAGCAGGTACATGCTGCTCCAAGGCTCCGGGGACAGCATGAGCCAGTTCAGTGAGGAGACAGAAGCATCCCTGCCGGGATTTAAGGCTCTTCTCCTTCAGCTGTCTGTGGAGAGCCTTCACTATCACCGCCACCTGCACGCACGCACGCACGCACGCACGCACACACACACACACACACAGATATATAGTCCAGCCCACTAGGATTTAGCAATGATCTGAACAGATTTTGTGGGTTAAAGGTCAGGTAGACGCGCTACTTTCACTTTTGTCTTCTTCTACCTGTTTCTTCAGCATGCTGACAGCTGGCTCCTCCTCCAAGCTCACACCCATGTCTGAGCTCGCTACTATGGGGCCACGGTGACTCGATCCCACTCGTGTTTGTTTCAGCAGTGTTGAAAAAGCCGCAAAGACATCTGCTCGCACGTTCTCCTCACGCTCCTTGAATCTGGCGAGGAGAGCGGGACAGATGGAGGAGTAGAAGGAGAGGAGGAGGTCCCGGCGGGTGCTGATCAACGCTTCCAAGCACTTGATGGAGGAGCGACGCACTTTCCAGCTCATGTCATCATCATCACTGTACTCGTCATCTGACACTGACACAAAGTAGTCATTACTTCATATTGTGGCAGTGAGCACCTTAAATGACTGAAATAAGAGCTGATCGCCTTTTCTTTCTGTTCTACAGAATAAAACACATCATTGAATAACACACGGGTGTGTTTCAGCATTTATCCTAATAACAGCAAATGTTAAAATGTAAATGAGACTACAAACATCATCACGCTGAAAACAGAAGCATTGAAGCTCGCTGGGGTGAAGTCAGGTGTCCGTAGTTGCCTCACAGCCTAACGTTAGCCTAACGTTAGCCTAACGTTAGCTTCATGAAAATGTAACATTGTAATAAATAGTTATCAGACAAAAAAGAACAATAGTAGCTGTAACACACCTTCATCAAGCCCGTCGTCAATGTCCATGCTCTCTTCTTCCTCCTCCTCCTCCTCATAATTGTAGTTAGGGTCAAAGGTCATAAACTTTAGACACAGATGAGTTACCGTGGCAACATGGGGTGACATCTCCTTTGGGCACCTGTCAAACAAAAGATGTGTAAATAATAGTGAAGAGGGAAAAGCGTGTGTGTGTGTGTGTGTGTGTGTGTGTGTGTGTGTGTGTGTGTGTGTGTGTGTGCGTGTGTACCTGCGTATAAAGGCTTCAAAGGCCTGGAAACAATACTCCCTCAGCTCATCATCCTCGACACCGGTGAATTTAACAACTGTGGGGATCAGCTTCTCTAAATGTTCGCCTACACAACACAAACAGAACGCCCTCATTTGTCGTGGACCCTCTGAGCTCATGTCTCTTTTATTCGTACTCATAATCTTCTACACTGAAACAGTTTGTCAAAATCAAATTAGAAAATATATCACATTAAAATTATTTATTTTACGAACCAACACCCGTCCTGATCATAAACATCAGATATTCATCAGAGTTTCAGAGATTTCACCCTCAACCCAGCAACAATTACATTCAAATAAAAATGAATAAGTAGAAATGTAGTTGATAAACTGTGTTTTAGCTCCTGGTTGACTAGAAGAATGAAGTAAATAAACAGGAACTGATCTCACCGACTCGGTGGCCACCTTGACGGCTAATTGTTGCTAAGCACTGGATATATGTCCTCGCCATCGAAGTGGGCGGACTCTTGGCCAACTCTGTCAACAGGTGTTCTGTCAGCTGAGAGAAGAGGGCGGGGCTACAGCAGGGCACCAGGTGTCCAAGAGCCAAGATGGCACGTTTCCTGACAGCCATTCTGGAGCTGGTTAACTGTCGGAACACGTGAGCGGAGGAAAATCTCTTTGTGAAAAGCAAAATTCATCTCTTGGGTGAATTATGGCTTTGATAAAGTTAGAGATGGACTCTAACCTGAGGCAGCAGGCTGGACAGCAGCGAGCAGTGAAAACTGACCAGAGCGCCGCTCAGTCTGCAGGAGACACACAAACATCTGGTTCCTTCATGTCAAAGGGATTTTTGAACGAGTTCAAAGCCTGAAATCCGGTCGGAGCTTGAATGAGATGTTTAAATTGTTGTCAACGTGCATTAATCATGTCCAGTCACCATCAAGACATTTTGGATCAACGTGTGTGACCCGCTTCATTGCGTCAGTACCTTCCCAGCATGTCCGACAGGATGTCCAGGGCCTCTAACTGAACTGACACGTCTTCCTGTTTTCCCATCGCGCCAATCAGCTGAGAGGTGATCTTCTTACACACACTAATGGTCAGCGGCAAATCTAGAAACCCACATGAGATAACACACTAATCTGTGACACTGGTCGCTGAAGCTGGCCGCCATGGCGACCACCACAACGACAGCACTACAGAATTTGTGACTGGACAAGTAGTGGGAGAAGGGGGTGACCAGAATCATGCCCCAAAACAAAATCCATCTAGAAAACCAGGACTTTGAATTGTTTTCCTTGTTATTTTGTATTTCTGTTTCACATGGGCATCAAAGTCTACTGCTGGTGTTCCAGTTCTTTGCAGTTAAATCACAGCAAGTTTTAAGTTCGTCTCACCAGTTGAGGACAGCGGCAGCTCCGTGATGACTGTCTTCAGGCCCATGCTGGAAATGTCCCTCAGCTGCTCCTTGTCAGACATCATGTTGGAGCACAGCGTGTCCACCATCGTCTCCACCTGAGCTTCCTTCACCTTGCTTACCAGAGGGGCCAGGCTGAGAGTCACAGCAGACATCAGTCATTTTCTACTTCACCTCACACCCCCCCGGGCACCAAGCACTCACAAGCAGGGGTCTTAGCCTCAAGCTAAACAAACATGGCTGGCTCTTTTGGCATTCTGGACCCTCGAAGCAGTCGTACAGGAGGGAAAAAAACCACCTCTCAGAGCTAAAGACACACATTAGTGAGTACTTAGGAGGCAAAGACGACCATTAATCCCAGAGAGGAGATCAGCTCCAGTCAACGTTCAACACTCTAGAGTGTCTAAACTTGTTCAGCAGCAGTTTTGATCTGGATCCCATCTGAGTCTCAATCTTAGTCTGGCTGAAACCTGAGGGGTGTACGAGTTTGCAGGTTTACCATTTCACTGCCAGGTTCTGCACCTCTCCATTCTTGTCCTCAAGCAGTTTGAGCAGCATGGTCACCACCTTCCTCTCGCTGCCTTCGTCCAGTTTGATACTGTCCTTCTGCAGCTCCAGCATCAGGTCGTTGGTGGCCATGAACCTGGAGAACCAGGAGAAGATGATTATCTACCAGGTCTGGTTTACTGAGAGAAGTGAGTGTGGGATGGAGCCAACAAAACAAGACAGAAGTTAGCCTTAACAACGAAACCTGTCCAGTGCTGAATCACAAGTATGAGGGAAGACAAGGAGCCAACACAGAACATCAACTTTGAAGATAATCTATTTGGGGGTTTTATGCTCTAAAAGAACAAGGCCACACGGCTGTCAGCAGTGGTGGATTCTCTCACAGCTATGAAATTAAGTCATAATCTTGAGAAAATTTGTCAAGTAAAAGTCAAAAATGATGATGAAAAACAAAATTATTTGATTAAAGAATCATTACTATGTGATAAATGAGGCATCTGCCTCACAGCTCATAATATTGACTTTTTAGCTCAAACTTCTCATTTCATAGCTTCTAATTGTGACTTTTAACCTCTTAATTACTTCAGCGGTTGCAATTCTGAGTTGATGACACTGAGACTTCAGCTTTTAGGGAAGGTATGACATTTGAATTTACTCATATCACTTTGTAACATGGTTGCGGCCTGGTGTAAACACGTGTGTCGAGTGTTGATAAGTCACCCACACACACACATGCACAAGGGTTATGTCAGGAAACACAATAACAGAGACAGTCCACTTTCTGTGAGTGTCCTCGTGTCTCCTGTGACGTGCAGTGACGTAGGTGTCAACAAGTGTCATCACCAGCTGTTCGCTTCTGTCTTACCTAAAATCTTTGTCGGTTGAGGTCATTTTCTCCAGCAGGTTGGAGATGTGGTAGGACACGTTGGACATCTTGGTTCTTTGACAGGCGTCAGCAACGCTGTGGAAGTTGATTCTGGGACAAACAAAGACGGAGCTGAGCGACAGATTTAACCCAGCAACATGGCGAGACTCGGGGGGGACAAGAGCTGACCGGTGGGGAACCTGACACTCAGTGCTCTCAGATTAAAAATAGATGTGTGGGGAAACAGTTTCAGGTTCATGGCGCCACCGTGTGGACTGCAGTTCAATGACAAGACTACGATCAGAAATGATGAATTATAAAAATATATAAATAATACATAAGTCACTTATTATAAGATATTAAATATAACATGGAATAGAAGTCATTAAAATTCGAACTTTCTTCCTTGCCTTTTTGCACATGTAAATGCATTTTTAATAACTTATTAATGCTTTCATTTTGTTCAGTTGTATCAAAAACACTTTAGTTTGTTGTCATTCACACATATTGATAGTAAACCAATCAATCAACCATTCAATCAAAGTCGGTCCATTTACATATTTTTAGTCATTGTTTATGTGACATTTTCTTTTCCGTCTTTTTATTACTTTCTGTGTGGAACCTTCCGCTGCACGCGTTGTTTCCGCCGGTGCAGACTGAGGGAAGATCCTGCCAGCGGAAGTGTCCTCTGTGCTTGTTGCCACGTCGGAATAGTTGTCGGATTTGGCGATTGTGTTAACAGAAGATATCAGATTTGTCTCCGGTGGGTTGTGGACGAACTCCAGTCATGGTGAGTTGAGTTACAGTTTATAACCGTTAAAATTGTACACGAAGTGTTGACGCAGTCCACCGTCGCTAACGTGCCCGGTAGCTCGTTAGGCTAGCTGACCGGCTAGCCTAACGAGCTACCGTAGCAGCCTAAGTTTTTAGTCCTTGCTTTTGTGTGTCATCGTAGTGAAAGTGTGCTTGTGAATTTCAGGTGTCGGTTATCAACACAGTGGACACGTCTCACGAGGACATGATCGTAAGTTGCAGTTATTTCTATTCATGTCCAGTCAGTCGCGATGAAGCTAACGTTAGCAGTAACGCCTGTCAGCTTGCTGTCCTGTGCTAAAAGGATAACTTGTTGATGACCGCGCAGCTCTGAGGTCACATGGTGCCCGTTTCAAAATTGTTGTGTCTCGAGGGATTCCAGTTCCAGAAGGTTGATCTGACAAAACGTCTTCTGTTACTAAAGAAATGACATAGAATGTGGTGAACATGTAATGGATGTGCTTTAGTCTTTCAAATATCAGCCTCAAGGAATGAAATCAAGCCACTGTAGGTCAGAAGCAACCTTCCAGTCTCAAGTCATTAGTAAAATCACTTTACTGCTACTAAAAATCGGCATTTACAGGTTTTATTATCCCTTTTGTGTGATATCTCAGCTGGTCAGGAGGACTGGATTAAGGGCATAGAGCAGGTAAAATAAGAACTTGTCAGGACTCTGAAATTATTTAAACGGCAGTCTTACTTCAAGCTATCAAGGACATTAGATGTTACACACAAACAATGGGGACAATACCATAGTACTACCTATGTTATGTAAATATTTATACCATTTTGCTGGCACCTGCTAACACTTCTTTGTCTGTACTTGTGATTATTCAGGATTCCTTCATTGTCATTGTCTCCCCTCACACTTAACACCCAGCATTAACAGCGAACGTTAGATTTTAAGATGTGCAGCGACAATTCAGTTACAACCTTCATAAGAATTTCACAAAGAAATACCTTTGCTAGTACTGCTGACACAGACGTGTACAGTTACACGTTACCACTGTCGAGCCAGTGAAAAGCAGCTGAGGAGGTTAATAAACAGGTTTAACCGTACTTTTATGACTTTGACCGTGATAACGCAGTGCTTTGTGGGAACTGGAGTTTCAGGCCTGGATGTTTTGGCTCATATGTTTCAGCATGATGCCCAGATGGACTACTACGGCACGCGGCTGGCTACCTGTTCCTCTGACCGAACTGTGAAGATCTTCGATGTCCGAAATGGAGGACAGATCCTGGTTGCTGACCTCAGAGGGTGAGATCTCGTTAGCCCCACCAGCAGAGTCAGGAGTTGATGGAATAAGCCGACTGTTTTGGAAATGCACTTCCTGTTAGATAGGGAGAGTCACGTCTGTCCTCTCAGGTGCTTTCAGAGCTCCTGACTCTCCCTCAGACCTCTGGGATGTTGCTCTAAAACAGCCTTTGTGTCTGTGCAGTCACGAGGGACCCGTGTGGCAGGTGGCGTGGGCTCATCCCATGTTTGGCAACATCCTGGCGTCCTGTTCCTACGACCGTAAAGTCATCATCTGGAAGGAGGAGAACGGAGCGTGGGACAAGATGTATGAATACACCGGACACGAGTCATCAGGTGTGTCGTCAACTCGTTGTAACAGTTGGAGTTGGAGTGTGTTCCACTGAGATTCCTGACGTTATCAGCAAGCCATCAAAGGAGTGTCTGTGTTGGTCTAAACTTGCCCTCCTGTGCTCCCAGTGAACTCAGTCTGCTGGGGTCCCTATGACTTTGGTCTGATCCTGGCCTGTGGCAGCTCAGACGGCGCCATCTCCCTCCTCACCTTCACAGGCGATCAGCAGTGGGATGTCAAGAAGATCAGCAACGCTCACACCGTGAGTCCCGGCAGCTGCTTTCCTTTCCATGTGGTAGTCATTGACAACAGGCTGTCCTTAAAAACGTCATTCAGACGCCATCGGCACTCATGCAGCCTGGATGCTCTATGAAAGTAGCCGCCAGTTTCAGCCCCAAATCCAGTGTGTTTGACATGAATTCTGTGTTTCTAAACTGGAACTCTAGACGACTCGGCTGTTCCCTCTCTCGTCCTCTGTATTCACTCACTTGTCCTCCTCCCATACAGATCGGCTGTAATGCGGTGAGTTGGGCTCCTGCTGTGGTTCCAGGCAGCCTGATCGACCAGCCATCAGGACAGAAGCCAAACTACGTCAAGCGATTTGTCTCCGGAGGCTGCGACAACTTGGTCAAACTCTGGAAGTACGTTCTTCTTCTGTGATTTCTTGTGAGCAGATGAAACATTGAGGCAAATATCAGAGGCACTGACTCAGCTCCTTCAGTCAGACCTGCTGTTCATAAAAGCCTGAAGGTCAAAACATCAGTTACTTTCTCTTCGCCCTTATGTGCTTGATCTGGGGACTGTGAGTGAGTCAAAGTTGACTGGTCCTGATTTGGTGAACGCTACTCATCACATTTTGGATTAAGGCCGCCACCAGAGACTGGTTTGAATCATCAGACTAAGATTCTTCCTATTGAAAATCTCAGACTTTCTTTTGGCTGCGGAATAATTGGTTCCTTTAGAACAGGAGTCTGCAGTAACTTGTTCTCCTCTGGAGGGGAGGAGAGGAAAACCATTTGCTGACCTGATGTGAAGCTGCCACTTGCAGCAGCAGCTCATATCTCACTCACACCTTCCAGTAGTTCCAGTTCAGTATAATCCTGAGGGAGCCGATGGCTTGGAGTTCACCCAGTGTCTCCTTCCGCCTCCAGAGAGGAAGACGGCCAGTGGAAAGAGGACCAGAAGCTGGAGGCTCACAGTGATTGGGTGAGAGATGTCGGCTGGGCCCCGTCCATCGGCCTTCCCACCAGCACCATCGCCAGCTGCTCCCAGGTCAGATTTAACCTGTCTGAACAGATGATGAATGTCGCGTTCAGGGCCGCTGGCGCCTGTAGACCAGAACCACTGTGTGTTGGCAGTATGCGCAATTGTTGTCAACGTCATGATCACTGCAACGCCTCAACAGGTTCCCTCAGATTTGACAGAAATGTTCATGAAACAACATCTCAGGAAGGCCTGAGGACATTTATTCAAATATATTTAAGTGGGAGTTCAGGAGACCAGCAACCACGATGCAGCATTTCTACTTCCATCTTCTGCTGGAAACTTTTAACCATGTTAATACAAACTTCTTTCAATTTAAGATATTTAAATTCCTGACAGAAAAGCTTAGTTGTTCAAGTCTTAGTGCTCTTGGGTGAAAGTTACTTGCCAGTAGGGGGAGCCAGATCCAGGGTTTCACAGCACCATTATGTTGGTTTCTGTATGGTAACAGATTCTCTTCTTCACCATCTTCCAGGACGGACGTGTGTTTATCTGGACATGCGACGACCCTGCTGGCAACACCTGGACGGCCAAGCTGCTCCACAAGTTCAACGACGTGGTTTGGCACGTCAGCTGGTCCATAACTGGAAACATCCTGGCCGTCTCTGGAGGAGACAACAAGGTGCCACTGAGATTTAGAAGGACTCGCTCCAAGTCCGTTCCAAGATAAGAGTCAGAATGACAAGTCGTGTTTTCTGTCTCCCTGTCTGATGCATCTGCAGGTGACTCTGTGGAAGGAGTCGATGGACGGTCAGTGGGCGTGTATCAGTGATGTCAGCAAGGGCCAGGGAGCCGTCTCCAGCATCACAGACACACAGCAGGCCGAGCAGTGACGCTTCAGTGAGGCGTTGATAGGACGTCCAAAGGAGCTCTGCTGGGCGCCTGCTCAGAACCACAGTTGGCTTGAATTTAATCACCAGAGGACAAATACTTGCTCTCCACTCAATGCTCCCATTACTTTCACCATTTGATGACATTTGACAATGTGACTGATAAGAGCGCTGCAGGGATGCCATATTTTTGTAGTTGGCATCTCCATGAGTTCCCTCCTCCAAGAGCTAACCAGTCAAGAGAATTCTGGATTGCTGCCTAAAATCAGCTCTGTGGTGAACATGAGACTTAATAACCCTTACACCACTTTGATGATGCTGGAACAGTAGCCTATGAAGGAACTACACCATGGTCACATGACTTCAAGGTTGCCACCACTGAGCTTCAGGCCTCTTCTGTTTTCCTCCGGTGACGTTCGGAGTCCTGTTTGGCCGTGTTTGTTTGACGTGTTTTACTCAACGTCTTCATGTCAACCTCAGACCTGATTTCAGGCATTTAACAGAAAATCTTGCAGGTTTTAGGACTTGTTCCTCTGCCCCTCTATTACTTCACCTCATCTATCAGTTCCACTCCACTGTGTCCTCTTCCCCCAGTTTCCCTCTTTATTGATTACCAGAAGCCCTCCCGTGATGCTCTTCTCCTTAAACATTCCACCAGAAACCAAGCCCACTGGGACGATCCCTGCGTCCTCGGCAGCAGCAGCTCGTCAGATCCTCCTCCTGGCTGGTTCATCCAAAATGCCACTAAATTGTTTATTGCATCAAAACTAACAGGCTTCGCCAACAACGATGGAAACAAAGTCTTGCGTTTTCACAGGAGACGCGTCGGCAAAAGTGACTCATCACCTGTGAAAACCCAACAGGCTCGTGAACACGTGATGATGCGTGATGGATGAGTTTGCGCTCTTCGCCACCGTGATCAAGTTCAGCTGATGTCCGTCAGTTAAGAACCAGCCTGAGTCTGCCGGCGCTGCTTCAGCAGCCACTAGTGATTTGATGTGTTGGCTGCAAAACCATCATCAGAATGTTTTGCTGTGTTTTCTTACTTGATGTAATTAAATAACTAATATTAAAACATTGTTCTGTGTCCATTTTGTAACATTTTGCCCTGCAGTCACTGGACTGGCCTTTGTTGTGGTAGATGAGCTACTAGGAAGCAGGATGAGTGCAGTAACTTCTGGGTCAAACTACAGTTTTCTGTACTAGAGCCAGAAACCCAACAGTTCTCCACAAACCATGATGTGTCCCTGAACCTGTGTCCCTGAACCGGCACTTCACCAGAGCAGCAACAGACAACTGTTAACTAAGTGCAATTCTTATTCAGAAGAACTTAAGCTGCTTGTGATAAGAGTTAATTACTATGGAATAAGGCCTCTGAAGGAACAACAGATGTATAACCCAAATAAGGCAATATCCTGCTGTTTCCAGTAAATTAGCCAGTTAACAACTAACCCTCATGTTGCTAGCAGACTTCAATAATATCAACTTGAGCTGAGCATCTACGGGCCTTAGGATGGATCCCAGATAAACCATGAACCCACCATGCTGGATCACTGCTTGATGGGCAGGTTTCCTGCCTGTCTGGTTCTGGTAGAAAGCGTATCGAGGTGCAAACCTCCCCTGTGCCTTTTCAGTGCCAATTTAAATGAAGGAATCCTGGATATCTGACACCCCGGTGCTCCAGCCCCCCCCCCCCCCCCCCCCCCAGCCTACAGACGTATAAAGGCTCTGACACACCTGACCACAGTCAGACGTCTCTCTTCTCTCCTTCACTCCAGCTACTTCTAACCATCTTTAGTCCATCAACATTTGATCTGACTGTGAGCCTTCTATCCTGTTGTCTTCTTAGTCTATTCCTCCACTCTATTTGTAGACGTCTTGTTCCTTCAGTCTCTTCACTACCTGCCTCTTGGATCTTAACCTCTCCTCTACAATGAGTCTGAGTCGCACCAAGCGTATCAGCTCCAGTAACTCGGTCCGCTGCAGCAGCGGGTCCAGGAGGCTGAGTGGTCAGGGGGGTTTCAGCGGCGTCTCCCTGAGCAGCAGCTCTCTGTTCGCAGGCTCCAATGGCCACCACCACGGTCTGGGGGCCCCGCTGACGTCCCTGTCAGTCAACAAGAGCCTGCTGGCCCCCCTCAACCTGGAGATCGACCCCAGCCTGTCCATGAGCCGAGCGCACGAGAAAGAGCAGATCAAGAGTCTCAACAACCGCTTTGCGACCTTCATAGACAAGGTAAAGACCATCCTGACCTCCACGACTTCACAATGACAGATGTTCATCCCGCAAGGGCTCAAGAAAAATGTTGCTCTTAAACAATTAATGATAAAGGTTTGCTAGGAATTAGAAAATATGGACTTAACTTAAAAAAAGAGCTCTGGCTCATCGATGACAGAGACGAACCAGCCTTCAAATGTTACCTGAGCCACTGTCCTCTCGTGACGTCGGAACGTAACTTTTCCTAACTACAACTGTCTCTGGTTCAAACGCAGGCTTGTTTTCATTGCTTTATTGTTTTAATTGTCTGACCAGTTCATCATTTTTACACCAATTTCTGGCTGCCAGCTGACAAATCAACAATTACAGCAGGATGTATGGATGGGGGGGGTAATGAGCTGGTGTCAGGACACGTTTGCTGAGATGCAACTGACCTTTCACCCTGATTGAAAAGGCAGCGGAGCTCCGTCCTGCCTGAAACATATCTGTGTTGAAGTGAAAAGCCAACAATGCCTCCATTGTGAGAGTGTGTCAGCAACTCCGTGAGAAAGCAGAGATGTTCCCCAAGTAAGGTATCAATGTCCGACATTATCACACAGCAGGCCACTTGGTCTGTGGGAAATATGTGCTGCTCCTCAGGAACCTGAACACAACATTTACTGATCATAACCACTGCATTTCACGGTTTTCATTTTTTTATTTGAGAGCATTGAAAACCACGTATTCCAGATGATCTTGCAGGAACTATGATTCTATTCATGCAGACAAAGACCATTTGGATTTTCTCTATTGCCCCACTGCTGGTGTTCATCACAGCTAAGCTAACAAGCAGTGAGCCGTCCGGCGGAGGGAAGGTTCTCGGTCTGCTGGTCTACCTCTCAATATGATTGGCACCAAGTTTACTTCCGGAAAAGTTCCCATGTTCTGTTAAAAAGCCCTAACAGAGGCTGGTCATGGAGTGGAAACGAAAACAACAAAAAGGAAAACACGACAAGGATTTCAAAATAGCAACGTAATCATTATCGACATGCAAACCCTGTGACATCTGAGCGTTGTTGTCTCTGATTCAGGATCAGTCACATGCAGGAAATGTTCCCTGGATTGGGGCAGTAAGACACTTGTGTGACTCTGCAGCCACACTTGAGAACCCTGCAATGACCCTGCAGCTACCAGTGTAATCCACCCGCTGGCCTCTGAATCATTAAAGAGCTGCTTCCCTCATGCAGAGCAGTAATGAGCTCCGTGCAACAGGAAGACAACGTTACATCCAGCTACGTTTTTGGAAGCAGTTCTTTGACTTAATTGTCGGTAAAAACTCAGGGACTTCATCCCGAAAGAGACTGAAACCAGTCGCTGCTTCTGGGATTTCCATCAGCCAGTCACCTCTGACTCGCAGGACACTGAAGCTACCCGTCCAGTTTCACTGACTTGGGTTGTAACCTGATAAATCAGGTCAGACACGGTGTGGTTGTGTCTCGGGGAAAGTCATTCAGCCCTGAACAGAACACGGGCTTTGTGTGGGAGGGTATAATAGGTGTTGGATACGTGGCCACCGGCAGGAAACTGGAACTGAGCAGATACGAGCCTGGAACTCAATCTGGCTGACAAGGAGCTGCTTCTCTGCTGCAATGATGTGGTTTCTCTTACTTCAGTTCATCCAGGGAGGACATTATTCCCTCATCAACAAAAACTGACAGAAGAGTCTTTGTTCTCACTGCTTGTGTGCTTTTACCAAACACCTGCAACCACGATTTAATTTAATCACCCAATATTAGTGATAAATCAGTTAACATTACTGAATAATCAGACGGTATTCGTGATTTATCAGCCAAAATTACTGATTCATTGGCCAATATTATCCAATACTATTGATATCTATCAACAATATCAATGTCAATCAATAATGTCAGTGTCTGCATTAGCCCCAGAAACCGAAACAGACTATTGATTTGTTCAATAATCACACGTAATAATTCACACCTGTGTGGCAGCCAATCCCGTTCTTGGTGTTCACTATGATCACCAGAGATCCAGCTGATCAGAGGAGTCTTGGACCAGGAACTGAGTGGATCTCACTGACAACCATCATGAAACTGGGGTGCTGCATCAGAACTCTCCAGCAGAGGAGAGAGAATATTGAAGAGCAAGCAGAAGAATGAGAGCTGAGTAGCTGGGAGTCTGGAGCCTCAACTCTCTATGGGATCAATAACATAAGAATGAGCTTATTTTGGCATCCAGGAAGAAAACCATGAGAACTGTAAGGGAGGTCAGTTGGGTGCCTCGTCCTGAGGGGAGGGGGTCCACCATGGAAACCCCTGATGTAGAAAATTCAACAGCTTTCAAAGGTGATTTGCTCACACCCAGGTCCGGTTCCTGGAGCAGCAGAACAAAATGCTCGAGACAAAGCTGGAGCTGCTGCAGGGTCAGGGGGTGGGTCGATCCAACGTGGAGCCCCTGTTTGAGGCCTATATGGCGGGCTTGAGGCGCCAGATGGACCTGGTCAACAACGACAAGACCAAGCTGGATGGAGAGCTGAGGAACATGCAGGGCCTGGTGGAGGACTACAAGCACAAGTAGGTCACCGCCTCGAGATATCAGGGGGGTTGGTGCCTGCGTCTGATGTAAGCACGTGTAGTAACGTGTCACTGCCAGGAGATGGAGACAAACTGCCACAGGCTGCTCCCTTGGCACCAGTGCCGTTTTAGCCACAGTGGTTAATTCTTCTGGGCATCACGTCAAACTCCAGAAGAGCCACGATTAAATTATTTATCCAAATTCAAGTCAGCAGAAGGCTAACAGGAGGTAAACAGGACATACAGGAAGTAGCAGATACACAGATCTTGATACAAGATGTTGAATTCCTGGTCACAAAATTCCCTACAATTTTGTATTCAGAAGACTTTTAATTTATTCAAAAATGATGAAACTGAGGGAGCAAACTCAGTCTGGTAACCACAAAATTTAGATTTCCTGTGGATGGTCGTTCCAGGGCTGTCTGTTTCATCTCTATGACCCCCCCCCCCCCCCCCCCACACACACACACACACACACACACACACACACACACACATCACCTGACTGTCATGTCTCCGCCCCAGATACGAGGATGAGATCAACAAGAGAAACAACCTGGAGAATGATTTTGTGATCCTAAAGAAGGTCAGCATGCACGCGCACCCACACTCATAGACACCCCCACACACCCCCACACACACACACACACACAGACAGGTGTGTCTAGTAAGTTAAAACCACTATACTGTCTTCTTCTATTGTCTCTGTGGCTGTGAGAACACGGACCAGGGACAGATACCAGGGACCAGCTCATGGTGTCGGTACAAAGTTCTCACAGGAACATTCCAGTTCTAAATTTGAATATGAACTCAGCTACTGAAAGAGAGACAATTCAAACTTCATTGACGTGTTGGGATCTGAATCCTGACCTGTCCTGAACCTGTAGTAACACCTACGAGGACCACGAGCTGCGTTACCTGCTGGTGGAACCACGAGTTAAATGACCAGCCGCTCTTGTTTGTGTTCAGGATGTCGACTCAGCTTATCTAGTGAAGGCAGACCTGGAGGACAAGGTGGGAGCTCTGACTGATGAAATCAACTTCCTGCGCAACGTCTATGAGGAGGTATAAACACTTCCTGTTCTGAGCGGTGAGAGGGTTCACCTGTCCATCGTTTCCTGTCCTGTTAGTCAGGCTGTCCTTCGCTTCATCAGGCCTCCTTTATTAAACCAGCTACCACACCTCAGACCGCCATCCGGTCTCTGACAGGAAGCAACACCTGAGGGCTGAAGTGACTCCCCGCCCTCGACATCTGCTGTGGAACCCTAAGGTGCTGCTTCCTGTCTGCAGGACTCAACTCAGGGCTAAAATGTTTTCTGTTTCATTTCTCCTGAACAAGATTTCCCAGGGACACCTTGAGAGAGTTGCCTTCAAATTAGGCTCAAACCTCCACTGGGGACCCAAGGACGAAGGCCAAGGTCACTGGAACCTCTCATGCATATCGTCTCACTCTCTCACTCACGCGATAACTCAGGAATATCATGAGGGAAGTTACTTACTGATTCAAGCACCGTCTCAGGTGTATCTTGAAATGGTTGGCATCAGTCAACCTGCAGGAATCTCAGCTCTCCCCGTGATGTCACGGGAGCGAACGGCTGCGGAGAGAAAATGAAGCAGACGTATGAACATGCTCAGAAGTATTCACACGGCTGCTAACCGATGTGTTACTCCCTGAACCAGGAGCTGCGTGAGCTGCAGGCCAGCATCAAGGACACCTCAGTGGTGGTGCAGATGGACAACAGTCGCAGCCTGAACATGGAGCAGATCGTAGCTGAGGTCAAAGCCCAGTACGAGGAGATCGCAGCCCACAGCCGTGAGGAGGCGGAGGCCTGGTACAAGAGCAAGGTCAGTTCCAGCAGCACCAGTCAGAGGAGGCGTTCTGAAGGCTCGTACTTCTTTCTGGGCTCTGCTAGAATTTCTTTCCCCTCACAAATCGATTGGGATCAACTGGACTGATAGGAGCTGATAACCACATTCCCACCAAGTTTTTATCAGGAGATTTCACTCAGACCTGATGGTGCGACGTCCACCTCACTGGTCGTGATTGATTTTTGGAAAAATTATTTAATGAACAGTAGGTTTGTTTTTTTTAAAGGTCTAAACAATTTACAGATATCCTGGACAGCTCAGGCCCGACCCTCCACAGGAAATATTGCTGAGCACACGTCAGTTCACGTACATGGAATCATCTTGTTGAAGGGAAAGTAACCAAGAAATGCAAACCAGACTTTCAGGCAGGTTTTAACAAGCATCACCTCACGTTTAGGAACATCAGGATTACTGGAACATGGATGTCCAACATTTTAACAGTGGACAAATGACAGAGAATCACAAAAAAGCTAAAAAGGGGCTAGTCTGCATCCTCCAGTCCAGACAGTCAGTGCAGCCAATCAAACTATCAATGATATCATGGATCTGATGGTGGCTCAGGCTCACACCAACACTTGTCTGTGTGTAGTTTGACCAGATGTCGGTGCAGGCCAGCCAGTATGGAGACGAGCTCCGTATCGTGAAGGGAGAAGTGGCTGAAGTCAACCGACTGATCAGCCGCCTGCAGAGCGAGATCGAGGCTGTGAAAGCTCAGGTTTGACTGCTGATTGCTGCCGTCAACAGGAACCGTACACGACTGCTTTGGGATAAATATGTTTGGGGTCACTTCTCAGTGCTGCAGATGAACAGAACCTGAGCGCTCAGGGCAGGCTGCCAAGCCAGTTTCTGACCAATGCAAGCATGTACGTGTCAACATGGTATTATCCAAGTATGAGAGTCAGAGAAACAAAATTAGACTTTTCTCACAGCATGCAAATGTACTGAGTCACACCTAAGCCAAGTCAAGGCCACCCCGTGTGAGGTAACGGTTCTCACCATCAGTGAGCATCTGACCTCTCCAGTCACAACTTCCTGCCTTTGTCCCTCTCAGCGTGGCAGTCTGGAGAACCAGCTGGCTGAGGCGGAGGAGCGTGGCGAGCTGACTGTGAAGGAGGCCAAAGCCCGGACCAGGGACCTGGAAGACGCCCTGCAGAGAGCCAAGCAGGACATGGCCCGCCAGCTCAGAGAGTACCAGGTGAGAGACCATGAAGGGTCGCCGTGCCCAGAGGTCACACTCCTTCCTGACATTCTCTGTTTCGCCCGCAGGACCTGATGAACCTCAAACTGGCTCTGGATATCGAGATCGCAACCTACAGGAAGCTGCTGGAGGGAGAGGAGGACAGGTGAGACCAGGCAAGATTACCCCTGATTATGAAAGCACAGCGACTAACCTCCATCTCTACACCTGCAGACTGGGACAGCAGTCCATTCTCAACATCCAGGCCGTCTCCAACTACAGTGAGTAACAAACTCATCGGGGAGGCTGACTGAACTGCTGTTGAGCAGAAGGGAGAAATCCGGTGTTTAAGCGAGGGGGGTGAGGTCGTGGTTCATCAGTCAGATGTTTCAATCAACTCACTGCTTCATCCTCTCCTTCCTGTCCAGGCAGCAGAAGCACCAACGGCCTCTTCCACACTAACAGCAGCTCTCCGGCTCCAAAGCTGCTGATCAAGACCACTGAGACCAGAGACAACAGCAGATACAGCTCCCACTGAGCCCACACCCCAGCGCCTCTCGCCCTCACAATCAGAGGCGGAATCCTCACTCTTGTTTCTACACTGTAAAGCCTTGTTTCCCTCCTGCTCTGCTGGTTTAATCTAGAGAAGAATCTCTCTGCAGGACTTTAGAAGTCTTTCATTGTACCTGTCCAGTTCTGCATTTGTATTAGAATTATTTGACATGACCACATAACTTGTAGTGAAATTCCTAGAATATGAAAAGTCTTGGAAATCATGCAGAGATGTGCTTTTGATTTGTGGTTAGATTTTACATCCAACACAGTTTTTTCTTTCAGACTTTGTTAATTCCAGCTTTGACACTTATAGAAGACATTTAATCACGATTGGCATGTGTAGATCTTCAGGTTGAAGCTTCTTTACTTTTATTTCACTGCTTCTAAAGACACCATTAAAATGATCAAGTGAGGGAAAACAAATCGACTTGGTTTTATTTTTCCCATTTTCTTTTAAAAATGATTCTATTCAGTTCAAAACCTCTCCCTGCTACTCCAGGACATTGTAGATTTAATGTCTTATTTTCATCATAGATTCTAATCGAGCCACTATTTTAGAATGAATACAAGTCATTCATTGTTTTGCATTCCTCCCCACTGAACAACCTCACTAACTCAAAGAAGGGACGGCTGTTTTAGGCCTCAAGTCTTCTTTGAGGCGTCTGCAGTCTCTGAGAATTTTCCTAAAAGTTAACTGGATGACAAAGTTTTGACCACTGACAAACACCAACTGTCTGGAGACTGACTGACAAATGGAAACCAGGCAGATGTGGTCTCATCCATGGCCACAGGGAGTCAGTGTTGGCCCACAAATACCCTCTGATGTCAGCTTTTAGCTGGTAGGAAGTAGAGGGGTACGACCCCGACATGACACCCACAGGCCTAAATAGAGAATGAAACGTGAATGAAGCGTGAAACGTTTCCTGAGGTGGAGTGCAACCATCTGATATCATGTGACTGACAGTTGGACTTCTATCTAAATGTCCTGGATCAGTGGAGGCGCACAGGCGAGATGGAGGCCGTTTTCAACCCTGATCAGTTTAGTTGATGTGGACTCAGAGGGCTTTCATCAGTGAGGTGCATCGGTGTTCCACATTTAAATCACACTTCACCAGGATACTCCACTTTGTCTTTCGAGTACTCACAAGTGCATGTCTTAAGATCTTGAAGATGTTTTCCCTCTTTTATTACTTCTTAGTTACTCTAGAATGCAGAAAGAACCAGCTACGCATATTTAGCTTGACGCTAATGAAGAGTGACGGCTAACAACAACAAAACTTACCAAAAGCAGGTCTTCTTCATCCAGCTGTATGATCACAACACAAAAGTACGAACCAGAGCACTTCTGACTGTGACGCTTCTCTGGTGACAACTCTCCACTTCAGAAGAATATTGTCAATGCTAAAAGATTCACAGCAAACTCAGCAAAACACACTGGTAGCTTGTTAGCATTGATATGTGCTAATGCTAGCAGTGTCTGTCAGCGGGGAGTGCTGACTGAATTGTGTTTTTGTTTGTCTGCACCTCTCATGTTTAACCAGTGTGGGGGACATCTGGGTTGACAGCGAATTTCTGGACGACTTGCTGATGTGCATCACTGATCACTGCAGATAGTAGCCCAGCTACCCGCCTCACTAGCTGGGCCTCGCTGCTGCGCCGCAGGCTATGGATGCTGGCGGTCTGCGGTAGAGAGTAGCCTCTGGTGGGTGAATCATGTGGTTTGACAGGCACACATGACCATGACGCAGGATGTCTAGTTAGACCACGAAGACTCAAAATGAGGTTGAACCAATAAAAACAACCACAAACCAGCCAGTAACGACGTGTGACCCAAGTGCGTGTTGGTTCAGGCGGAGAAATTCGCTGCTGTGATGCACAGAAACCTTAAAACCACATGAGTTTAGCACCTCATCTGCATTGTCTCATGAAGATTATTCATCCACTTCCATGAGTAACATCTCCATCTGGAGGAGGACACACGCAGCGACACCAATCCTCCACCAGCTCGCACACGCTCATGCAGCTATATTTAAACAGACCCACAATGTTCTAGCACTGACCCACTTACGACAACATTCATGAAGCCCCATGAAAACTGCAGATTGGGACTGCATCCGTCGTCGCTGGAGTCGGTGCTGCATCCTAAAGCGCTGCTCCCTCTGCTTCAGGTCAGCTCACTGCTAATGTTCAGTCTTGCACAGTCACAATACACAAAGAGATAAAACATTAACCAGCTAGCATCTCAACTGACTGCGACAAGAAGACTCAGGGCTGCTGGCATGTGGAGCCAGATTGTCTCTACTGAAATGAAATTCGATCACTTTTACAGAGCGGTGTTGGTCTGGCAGTGTGAGTGATGGGACATAATTAAACAGGACATCAGTCAGTTACACGACGACTGGCAACTCCAATGTGAAAATCTTTAGTGCCGTCTGGATAAAACTTTAAAATATTCTGGATAGAAAGAAAAATAATTTGGAGGCTGCTACTTCTCAATTTCATAAATATTCAATAACCGCGTTTAAATATGGAGAAGCCATGCGAAATCTGGGTTTTAACTCAAGGTAACATTATAGTTTTTAGTCTTGTTTAGTCAGTCCAGACAAACGAGGCATAGCAGCACCTTTCAACAGGGCCGCCCGCTTCCAACCCCAACATCCTGTTGGCAGATTCCCTCAAATACAAAACTGATCCCAAACCAGCCAGCCTGTTCGACATGTTGGCCGATGTCAGTATTTCTACTCAGTTCTCCTCCTGCGTGACATTCTTTCACCGTCGGAATGTGCATTTTAAGTATTTTGATCATGTATGTCGTCACTTCTTGATTTCAAATCATGTATCTTTATGTAGTCCATCCCTCCATCCATCCCTCCATCCATCCCTCCCTCCATCATCCATCCATTCATCCCTCCATGTTCCCCCTCTCCTCCTGTTGAGGGTGGTGGGGGTGGAGCCTATCCCAGCAGCCTTCCCCCTGGACAGGTCACCAGTCCATCAGGGCCAACACATAGAGACAGACAACCATTGGCTCTCCCAGCCACGCCTACGGTCAATTTAGAGTCTGGATTAACCTGGTCCCTCTTGATGTCTTTGGACTGTGGAGGAAGCTGGAGTACCGGAGAGAACCCAGCAGGAACAGGGAGAACATGGAGACTCACACAGAAAGACCCTGTGCTGCAGCCGGGGCTCCACCCACAACCTTCCTGCTGGGGGCCACAGGGAGGACCACTGCTCCACCCACAACCTTCTTGCTGGGGGGCCACAGGGAGGACCACTGCTCCACCGGGCCGCCCTATCTTTATGTAGTGCTTCATGAGAACAGGCGAGGCATCCAGTCTACTATTAATGTCTGGCATTGATTTGGAGTCACGAGGTCACATGACATGGACAAAGGAACCAACCAATTATTTGTCCAGGTTAGTGATAAACCCTGATTTTGAAGTGATTAAAAAAGACGTTCCAAAAAAATATTTATCAAGGATGCAATAAAATGGAATAAATATACGTTTGTCTTACTTTTTCAAACTACAACTACAGAAGCAACACTTAGGTTCTACAGAGCTTTTGAGGAGGAGAGGACCAGGAGGACACTTGGAACACCTGAGAACCCACAATGGTTTGACGCTTCAGGACCATGAAAATCAGCATCAACATGAAAATAGAATTCATGTCACTTTTACTTCCTGCCAGTAACCAGCGGTGCTTCCATTTCCTCTCACACTGACCTCGCGTGGAGAGTCACACTACCCTTCCCCTCAAAGCCCCAGAAAAAAAGAAAAAAATTGTATTTCATCTAAAAATACACCCATCAAGAGGAAGAGGGGTGAGAGATGAAAGTCACAGAAAATGGAGGGAGAATAACTAATTGTTGAGTGAGTGATGAAAGTGCCTACCTGTCGGAACGACCCCAAAATAACCCTGAGGTCGTTAAAATGTCGTTCAGCTCTTCACGTGATTGACAGCCTGATTTATATGGATTTAATTATGAATGAGGCCAAAGTCAACGGAGCAGACGGAGACACAATTTATGCATGTGCCGTCTCGTATGTGCGCACCAGCAAAAACACAGAAACACACACACGTTCTTTTTCTGTGTTTTGTTACAACTGCATGTGCTGAGTTTCTGGTCCATTTACCCTCAACAGAGGGAAAGATGGTTCACTTATGTTTCGATAGAGTATTTCTCAGTCTCAGTGAGGCTTCCTAAGCTGGTATTTGACCCAATCCACACATTACCACTTCAGCTCTGCGTGATGTGAAGAATCAGATCCTCTCAGAAGTTTCCGGCACCAGAATAAGTTCAGGTTTCTTTGGTCAAACTTGCTCTCTGTGAGTGAGAGCTATTCCTGAGGAGGGAGCTCAAGCAATCAGGCTGCGACCCACTGCTGCTTATTTGGAGCAACATGAATTAGAGCAGACAGGAACGATGGCGTGGTGAGTCACGAGGCTACTGAGGAGAGGAAACCAGAGGAGCAACAGACAATCAATGGAGGGCTGGAAAGACGAGAGAAATTAATATCTGAGAAGGCAAGATTAGATGGCGCATTCATCAAAAGGGGTGAGAGGAGAGCGGGAGAACATCTGAGCAGGGAGAAGCCAAGGAAGGCCTTGAGCTGGATATTCCTCACATTTTGGCAAAAAATGCATCTGACGTGCATCTGCTAAGAGTCTGCAGCCGATCCTGGACATGCCTGACGCAACAACTTCAGTGAGCTTTACCATAAAATTCTTCTTCTGAAGTAAAGATCAGGATGTAGTCATCAAGCACCTGAGCGAGAACGAGTAGCACCACTCCTCAGGTCAGCCTCCATGGCTGCAGTCAAACGATCCACCATCGCTGAGGCGTCACTGCGCTTCTCCTTCATGTGGACTTTTTGGTGCAAGAAGAAATAAACATAGAAACGGGTTGGAGGACACAAATCAGAGACGCGCTGACGTGAACACGCTTCAGCACAGTTGAGGAGCACCTCCACGCTTCACTAGACAGAAGGCTGACGGACACAGAAACATCACAACCTCCACCTCCACCACCATCACAACCAGCCCTGACCACCCACCACCATCACAACTACCACCATCACCACCACCACCATCACAACCAGCCCTGACCACCCACCACCACCACCATCACAACCAGCCCTGACCACCCACCACCACCACCATCACAACCAGCCCTGACCACCCACCACCACCACCAGCCCCAAATATCAAGTGATGGAAGTACATCCTTCATTCACTGACTCTGTTTCAATTGCATTTATTCATTAACTTCCACAACTAACAAGTTTTCAAACTCCCCCCACCCAAAAAACTTTTTTCTGTTTCAACTCAGCTTTCTTTAAAAGTCGAAACAATTAATAACCAGTGCAAATGGATCAGCATAACTGGTATAAACATTGGCACATCAACAACCACGTGGGTGTCCCCAGCTAGGAGCAGGCCTGTGGGGCTGCAGTGTCCACACAGCCGGCAGCTGCTGGGCAGCAGCACCGCGGCAGGTTAATAATAACTGACTTTGTTCTTGAATCTGGGACTCATTAGTAGGTCAGCCGCCCGTCTCTGAGGAGCAGCACGCGCACACGCACACACATACACTAACTGGCTCTTTGAAGTGGTAATGTGCTACAGCAGTGCTGGAGCCAAACACTCAGGTGTGCACACAAATAAACCAACACACAGCAACAATACAGGGTCAGCATGGACACCAACCCTGTCCCGACCCGGCATCAACACGTGTCTCATACCATCACTAGTGGACATGTCTCAGAGCGTGACTTGACACTTGGCACTGGGACGTGTCTGCACAGGCATCTCGAGTGACGACCTGTGATCAGACCCCTGCTCTACATCTAAATATACATGCTCATTATTTCCGTTTGCAAAGATCAAACATGTTTCTGACCAGCGGCACCAACGGCGGCGGGATGCCTCTCTCAGCGAGGGCAGCTCTTAGTCACACCACTTCATACAATTTATCAAAGTTGCGAGCAGATAACTGGAGCAGCCAGTTTGATGAACTGGCCTCACCAACACAACATTTGAGTCAGTGCATACAAGGCATGCAAGACTTGGTTCTGAGAGAACCGGGGAAAGGGAAAAGGCCCACGGAGCACAAACAACAGAGGAGGGTCCTTCATAGCTGCTGTCCATCAGAGAAGCAGCCTCTCAGTGCTCATGGAGGGGGAGCTGGAGCGCCTGGCACCACTCCAAGCTACATTTATCCTCAAACAAGTTTGCATAAATTCGTCTAAAGCTGCCTGAACATCGCTGATTACCAAGTTAGAACATTTCTTAGTGCTGCAGAGGGTCGTCTCAAGCAGTGCGAGACTTAATTTTCTCTGATCACACGCTCCTTCCACATGAACCTCAGTCCAAGACCCCACGAGCTCACATCCTACCACTTTTACTAGAAAATAATCAATCGCAAGGGGTAGATAAGGCAAGTTACGAGCATTAGTTAGGGTAGCAGTTGAGAAGGACTCAGCTCCCCACTAAACTCTTTCAGATCATTTGTGACAGAGATCACATGATTAAGCGTTTACGATGTTGCACCTGAGCGGGGGGGGGGGGGGGGGGGGGGTGGTTACCGATGGGGGTGCACGCACACGCAACATCTGGAAATACTTTATAAGGCAGTGCCACATGAAGCATTTTGGCTTTACAAGAATTATTGTTTTGACTTTTTTGAAAGTACACATCAATCCATTTTCATTCAAATTACTACGTAACAAAAGCCAGCATCAGAATCAAATCCCTCAACACAGGCCCGGCCTTGCTGGTTTGGTTCTACTGGAGCTCCAGCACTGGGAGTCAGTGTCCCATGTCTGCAGCACGGACTGACTGAGTATTCTTAAGAATCATTTGCATAAATGATTTCTTGGGTCACAACAAAACCCCCAAGTAGAAGAAGAATGACCAGGGAAAGGATTGTACACATGGAGAAGCGTTTCAGCCAGCGGTGCTGGATTTTGTGGGAAGTGAGTCCCAGCAGATCGGTGACTGAGCAAAGGGCTCAGGCGTCTGACGACCGGTGAGGGAAAAATATGCTTTCCAGCATTGTCCACTGCGCTTTAGTTTGTTTTGTAGATTTTGAGGTTGTCTTTTTAAAATGGTCTTCACCAGCTATTCTGACCACGTCTGTCTGTCCAGCAGCAGTGACGTGTCCTGTAGGTGCAGCTAACAGCCGACTCTGTCCGTTGACTTCTCTCCTAAAACTGTGCCATTATTGTCACATCCCCATGGCCTCTACACTGCCCCTACAGGTCATGTGAGTATTGCATCTTGCATCAGCGTAATGTTAATCTCTCAGGATGTGAGGACGTGATGCTCCCAACAGACGCAGGACAGGCGAGGCAACAGTGGTGAAGAAGACATAAATCATTGTTGTAAATATTCCAATGACTCGATATGTCGCTTACACCAGTGTTTCTGTCGCCTGATCAGTGGTTGGACGGGGATGTGAAGGACCGCTGAGCTGGGACGGAAAACCACAATGATCTGTTTTGCAAAGTCTACAGCCAGAAATAAGGACAAGTTCCTGGGTTCGGGTTCTTCCTCTTTCGGGGGAAGATGCGTGTTGGTGTATTGTCAAGACAGAAGACTGAAGTTGACAGATCCTGTTAGGTTTTCTGTTGAAAAGCTAAACACACACACACACACACACACACACACTCACACACACACACTGCCATGTGACTCAGTTGTGTCAGAACACTGCCAGGAGAGCAGAATTAAAGAAGGCCTGTCAGGGTTATTTCGGGTTCTGGTTCTGCCTGGGTGACTGAGAGTTTCATGCTCTGATCTGCTGCTGTACCGCCACCACCCTGCTGCCCTGCTCCACCCTCACCATGATGGCAAAGAAAATATCTTCAAAATAGTGTAGTACTTCTCCACACACACACACACACACACACACACACACACACACACACACACACTTCAAAGGTTGAGAACGCTGGAACATTCTTGACCTTTGGAGTTGTCCATTTCATGTCCCAACTGCACGATCAGACGTTCTAGAGTAGCTGCTAAAGGGATCCTCAGCTGTGACTGGGATCTGCTCTGCCGCTCCAGAACACCGAGCCAGTTGTTCCTTTCACCAGCGACTGATCCGACACAGTTCGCCGCAATAATACTGCTGCTGCTGATGTCACAGTCATCATCAGACGCCAGAAAAATACTCCTGTCTTACACTGACTCCAAGCTGTCCTTTCACAGAGAGACTTGGAAAGCTTTTGTGTGTGTGTGTGTGTGTGTGTGTGTGTGTGTGCGCCAACTTGAGACCAATTGACATTTTTGGAAAGTGAATCATTTTGTCCTATTTTTGAAAATAGCATTAGGTTTTACTCATTACTGTCAGTTTGGGCTGTGACAGCGTGGATGTGAAGTCTTCCCGCGGGTTGACGGTTCTAAGGACCACCAGCACCACCTTCTGAATCCAAAATGTTTCCAAACTTGGGCTTTCAGTGTTATAGGTGCTAACGTAAACAGACCATTGCTGCATCCTGCCACTCTTGCCATTTTGTCTAAAGATCAATAGACTTTATTTGGTCCAGTGAGGCCTCGGTACAACATGAATCACACTACAGCGCCACCACAGGACTGGCATGTCATTACAACGACAACAATCAATCTCAGGATTTTTCTAATCAATACAGAATTGGAAAATAATACATTGAAATACACAAATAAATCAATTTTTGATCAAAAAATTAACACTCATGTTTGTAGTGTCCATCAGCAGTAGAGGGCCAGTGTTGTCCAAAGGTTTCAGATGCAGACGCAGCTTGTCTATAAATTAAATCACCACAAACTCAAAGGATGGATCCAACAGTCCTCCTCCCTCCAATCAAAGGAAAGCAAGAACTTCAATCTAAACAGGAAACCAACTTTCTGTCACAGCTTGGAAACAAGATTATCCACACGGTGCTTAAATATGAAGTCACTGTTACATCACGCCACAGGCCGCGATGTTTGTATACAGCCATTCTCTCCACGCAGGAGCCACCGACCGTAGGTATTTGCACATCATCATAACATTCCTTGCTCCAGAAAACAACTTATTTTGTTCTATTATTGTTAAAAAAAAAACAATTTCAGATTCACAAGAGCCTGACAGAAGCAATACAAGAATGTTACAACTTCTCCTTGGCCAACTGTGTACAGTCAGAGATGAGGTCCATCACAGGAGCCTCCACACACAAACGGACATGGCGCCGATCGAAAGAGGGAAAAAAACAATATTTATCATAAGAGAACCTAGAAGAGGACATGTCCTAACGCAGAGCCTTGCGGAACACCTTCACACCAGGGCACCTCGAGGAGAAATAGTCCCGACACCTGTCACTCCTACCGGACATCGACTGCAACAGCTGACCAACTGGGTGAGAACACCGTCTACATACCAGCTGCGGGTACAGGTGATCCCCTACATTCACGGGATTATGGCGGAAACCGCAAGGAAAGGTTACACAACAAGACGGCAGACATGCAAAGTTTCTGTCTCCTTTAAATTTGTGACAAAGACGGTGGAAGACGTTACTGACCTGGGCCACAATCCCGTAGAAGGACGCTGGATCCGTACCGTGTGTACCAGAAGCGCTGACGTCTCGGGAACAAATTGAGCACTTAATTGATGTCGACAGTGAATTCGAGACCGGCTCCGTCACTCCGTGTTTGACTCAACATCCAACCAAAGCCGGGTGAGCGAGTGGAGTCGGGGGTTGCTGCTGTGTGTCCCAGTGGTTCTGGTTCTGGTTGATAATTTTAACCAGAGTTTGTCGGTTTACTTTTTAGGCGCCACAAAAAAAAAAAAAAAAAAAACGCCTGGACAGGCGAGCCATAGGCGAGCTTGCTAACTTCTTCTGCACTTCTAGAAAATGGCGAGCAGCTCACTGATGAGCAACTTGCTCCCGCTGCTGGCGGGAGTAGGAAACGCGGGTGCTGTCTGGGGTTCAGCTGGCCCTGAACAAAAAGCTAACTTGCCATCCGGCTAACCTGCCAGGCCAACATCCTAAAGCTCAGCTTTATTTTGACGGTTTAGCCTTCGTTAGCCATCAGTCTCCATTAGCTTTGAGCTAAATATGCATAGCTGGCTCTTTCTGCATTCTGGAGTCACAAAGAAGTGATGCAGGAGGGAGAAAATACATTCATGAGCTCAGAGCTCTGACGAGCGAGTCCTTGAAAGGCACAACTTCCTGATTGAGGCGCCTCCCACTGCAGACAGCCATGGTGTTCCTGATTCAGACTCTCACCTTGTCCTTGTTTTTATATCTTTAAATCAAAGTTACTTGATTTAAATTTCTTGTATTTTGTTATCAAACTGTTGAAAAGGGTTCAACATGGGTGAATAAGTGAGCCGCTCCACCCCCCGACACTGCAGGCATCAACTGTGACGCCTCATCACCCAACCACTGACTCACAGTTCACATACAGTATAAACACACCTTTGACTAAGTCGTGTACACGTAAATACTGGGGTTACACACCTCTCATGGCTTTCTAGTGCCTGGTGCTTCTATTGCTGCACACACACACACACACACACACACACACACACACACACACACACACACACACACACACAGGGAACCTGAGCAGGCGATGGCTCGGCCCCAGTTACTTATTTTTAGTCCGTACGCGCATTCACAGGATGCTCCTTCATTATCAAGACACGTTATACTGGACATTTGTTGATTGATGATGACGCTTCAGTTAATCATACAAACCTTTAATGATGGGGTGCAATGACATGTAATGAGTAAGCGTGCAGCTCGTGACCATCACACGTTACGATACAATAATTCAGACTGCACGTCTGCACATCAGGATGTTGTGAGATGTTTGAGTTTGTTTCATCTTTTTATTCCGTGTAAAGCATCTGAGTACCAGAACAGTGCTCTATAAATAAAATGCATATTAGGAATCAATAACAATAATAATGATAATTTCTGTGACATGTTTGAAGTAATGTCAGATTGCTAGTGAAAGTGTACTATAACCAATACTTCAATCGCACTCAACTCTTGTTCTGTCTTACAGTTGCAGTTTCCCTGTGTATCTTGTGTGTATCTTGTGTATCTCTTGTGTATGTCGTGTATCTCGTGTGTATCTCATGTGTATCTTGTGTATCTCGTTTGTATCTTGTGTATCTCTTGTGTATCTCATGTGTATCTTGTGTATCTCTTGTGTATGTCGTGTATGTCGTGTATCTCGTGTGTATCTCATGTGTATCTCGTGTGTATCTCATGTGTATCTTGTGTATCTCATGTGTATCTTGTGTATCTCATGTGTATCTCATGTGTATCTTGTGTATCTCATGTGTATCTCGTGTGTATCTCATGTGTATCTCACGTGTATCTCAAGTGTATCTTGTGTATCTCATGTGTATCTTGTGTATCTCATGTGTATCTCATGTGTATCTCGTGTATCACGTGTGTATCTCATGTGTATCTCGTGTATCTCATGTGTATCTCATGTGTATCTCGTGTATCTCGTGTGTATCTCGTGTATCTCGTGTGTATCTTGTGTATCTCATGTGTATCTTGTGTATCTCATGTGTATCTTGTGTGTATCTCATGTGTATCTCGTGTGTATCTTGTGTATCTCATGTGTATCTTGTGTATCTCATGTGTATCTCATGTGTATCTCATGTGTATCTCATGTGTATCTCGTGTGTATCTCGTGTATCTCATGTGTATCTTGTGTATCTCATGTGTATCTTGTGTATCTCATGTGTATCTCGTGTGTATCTCATGCGTATCTCGTGTATCTTGTGTATCTCATGTGTATCTCGTGTGTATCTCGTGTATCTCATGTGTATCTTGTGTATCTCATGTGTATCGTGTGTATCTCGTGTGTATCTTGTGTATCTCGTGTGTATCTCGTGTATCTCGTGTGTATCTCATGTATATCTCGTGTATCTCGTGTGTATCTCGTGTATCTCATGTGTATCTCATGTGTATCTTGTGTATCTCATGTGTATCTCGTGTGTATCTTGTGTATCTCGTGTGTATCTTGTGTATCTCGTGTGTATCTTGTGTATCTCGTGTGTATCTCGTGTGTATCTCGTGTGTATCTCATGTGTGTCTTGTGTATCTCGTGTGTATCTCATGTGTGTCTTGTGTATCTCGTGTGTATCTCATGTGTGTCTTGTGTATCTCGTGTGTATCGTGTGTATCTCGTGTGTATCTCATGTGTATCTCGTGTGTATCTCAAGTGTATCTTGTGTATCTCATGTGTATCTTGTGTATCTCATGTGTATCTCATGTGTATCTCATGTGTATCGTGTGTATCTCATGTGTATCGTGTGTATCTCGTGTGTATCTCATGTGTATCTTGTGTATCTCATGTGTATCGTGTGTATCTCCTGTGTATCTCGTGTATCTCATGTGTATCTTGTGTATCTCGTGTGTATCTCAAGTGTATCTTGTGTATCTCATGTGTATCTTGTGTATCTCATGTGTATCTTGTGTGTCTCATGTGTATCTCGTGTATCTCATGTGTATCTTGTGTATCTCGTGTGTATCTCGTGTGTATGTTGTGTATCTTGTGTGTATCTCAAGTGTATCTTGTGTATCTCGTGTGTATCTCATGTGTATCTCGTGTGTATCTCATGTGTATCTCGTGTGTATCTCATGTGTATCTCATGTGTATCTCGTGTGTATCTTGTGTATCTCGTGTGTATCTCGTGTGTATCTCATGTGTATCTCATGTGTATCTCATGTTTCCAGGTATCTCTTTGTCGATCAGGTAAACAGACGCAAGCTTGCAACTCTGACCTTTACGGTGAGTTTAGGTCATTTTCAGGTGTTTTTCCGAGTCATTGTGAAACACAACTCCAGTTCTACCAATGCAGGCAGAACCTTCTGGAGAAGAGAGGGTTTGATGACTTTAGAGGCTCTCTCTCTCTGTACTGCCTGCTAGCGTCCACTGCAGCTAAGCTAACTAGCAGTCAGCGTTTACTCAGAATACACAACTCTGGTTTAGTCCCTTTACACAACTGACAACGCTGCAGTGGCGTCACTTTTATAAAATCCAGCTGATGAATCACACTCCAGATATTCACACTTAGTACACACAAGATGAATATAGTTGCAGCAACACACACACAGACATGCTGGCAGGATATTTTGTCAGTGACCCGCAATTTAGAAATTCACACACACACACAAATACACACAAACACAAACGTCAACAGGAGAGATCAAAATCTGCAGTGCAAAAATGGAATGTGTATCTGAATGGAAGCATCTTTATTTATACACGGTGAACACACACACACACACACACACACACACACACACACACACAGGCTGCATCAGAGCAAAGACGTTTCAGTGTATTTGAGTGTGAGAACAGAAACCTCGGAGTTTCTAAAAATGCTGGGCACCTGTTCCCTGGATCCCACTGGGAGAAATTCCACCCACCCTTGCTGTGTGTGTGTGTGTGTGTGTGTGTGTGTGGAATGTTGACACCAGGCTTTTCTGTCTCACGTGGCCACATCACTTCCTTTACCACCCCTCCCTATTTAAAGGCCGGTGCGGAGCAGGAGGGTCCTCAGCGCCGGCGCGACATCACCATCTCCACACCATCAGTGGTGGCTCACCCGCTGACGACTGGTGATCTGGGATCCTCCGCGTTTCCCTGAAGATCCATCTTGGTTTCACAAGCTGACGTGAAGAAGGGATTATTCTCATAAATATCTAGAAAAGCAAAATCGAATCGTTTTCTGATTTTTCCAGTTTTGGAGGACTGCTAACATTTATTGCCCCTGACATCGGCCATCTCATATCTTGTCACAATGAGTAGCAGGGGAGCCACCACAGTTTCCCCACAAGAGCCACCGGCTTTCAAACGTGCGGTGAGGAAGATCAAATGCGCCGCCATGGTAGCCAACTTAGCCAAGAGCTGGCAGGGCTGGGCCAAAGAGCATTCAGACAAGCAGGACGCCCTCCCCAGCGGCTGGATGCCTTCATCCGTCGAAGACGAAGACAAAAAAGAACACAAGCACGTGGTGAAACTCACCATGACCCCGCGTGTGATCTCAGCCACCGACGGCGACACAAGCGGGAGCAAGATCCGAACCTGCTCAGTGACCAAGACGGTCCAGCCGAAACGCAGCGAGTGCAGCAGCGGTGACTTGCTCATCACGATTCGAAATAAGATGGAGTCAGCCCCCGAGGAAAGCAAACCGTTCCTGGGCAATGAGTCGCCAACACGCCGACGCCACATGAGGGCCCTACAGAGCGGAGGAGGAGGGGGAGGAGTTATACAAGACAGGAAGCTGATGCTTCAGGAGAGGAAGCCAGGGTCGAGGAGCAGCAGTGTGGACACAGAGGACAGCGGGCTGGGGGAGGAGCTGGGCGACAGCAGCGAATCAAAAATCGAGCAGAATGACGTCCAACCCAAGAAAAAGACGAGACCGAAGGTAGAGTGGTTATGATGATAAATACACACGCTCGCGGTAACAGGGCCTTCATGAGTCACGTGGAAGTTGGACGGTTCCGACCGCCAACGCCTGAACGTAGAATACTCGGCCAGGTTTCACATCACCCGGCATGGTAGCTCGTGTGGTGAAAGATGAAAACTTTAGGTCATCCTTGTGAGCAAAGGTGATTCAGATGTTAACGATACTCTCTTAGCTAGCTTTTGCGCTGCTAATGTAGAGTTAGCATTCAGGCTAGCTACACAAGAGTTAACACTGTTACTGCCAGCAGCTGAAATGACTGAATATCTGGACTCCATCTCATGAATACGGACGATGACGTCGTTCTGACCGCAGAGACTAAAGAGATGTTCTAGGGGCGGCGGCCATGTTGCCTGTTCGTTACCATCAAGTGAACGATTAAAGTTCAGTAAAGTAAAAGCTTTAACGACAATCATGGAAGCTGAGACTGTTTGAGTTTTTAAAAAAAGGCCATTTTCTCAAAATCACAAGTTAATTACTCCCCACCGTAGCTCGTTTTCTCAAATTAATGAGTAGAAGAACTCAGGATCTCAAGAAGGCAAAAGCTGTTTTCTGTTAACTAGTGACGAGTTTACTGTCTAGTTACCTTGGGAAAGCAAACCAAAGCTGTTAACTCAAGATAATGAGTCGTCAACTCGTAACCTTGAGATTTGTGAGTAGTCACAGTTATATCAGACTCGATGGGTTAAAAACGCAGTGGGCCATAAAGATGTGGCCACAGGTGGTGAAGCGTTTAAAATAACTGCTGTTTCATTTCATTTATTTTGGTTCCTTAGAAAAACTTTTGAACCTGTGTCAAAGTCAAGTCCCCCACATTCTCTCTCTTTCACTGTCCTGGTCAGTACCTAAATTCTTCAACATTGTTCGTTCGAGAGAACTCCTTCATTCGTTTGAGTTTAGTTGGTGAAGAGAGCTGGTGGTTAACGCCATTTTTGTGCCTCTTTATTTTCTAGTCCGAAACTCTTCTCCTTGAATTAAACTCTCAGAAAAGAAGCATGCAGACACAGGTTGAAGCAGGCGTCCCCCCGATGTCACCTGAAGATATCAAACCGTCATGGACACTGAACAGTTGCATGACTCCAATTCTAAAATCCCTCCTATAAAAGGTAGAGACGCCACCAGTGGCCCCCGAACGTGTCCAGGGGGGATGCCAGAGAAGCGCTCCAACTCGTAAAAGCACAAGCTGGACTGCAGCGCAATGGAATATATGTAAATAAATATAGACACGCAGTGCAGCGCGTCCCCACCCTGACCTTCAGGTGGAGGAGAAACAGGCCGGAGGAGAGAGTGATAGACGGGACAGGTGGTGATGTTTCTTTATGGAGCTCAACAGGAAACCCTCTGAAGGTAAGAGACGAAGAGGTCGGTTAGAAGGGAAGGAGTGATGATTAATGGAGACGTTCACAAACAAACAAGCAAAAAGACACGCGAGCAGCTGCCTGGTGCCACCGCTGCTCTGAGCTCTCGTGCAACCAGAGCATTAAGAGCATTTCAGCATAAATAACAAAATAAAAATGTCACTTGGCTGGTACGCTGACCCCCCCCCCCCCCCCAAGTGCTATGGAACTGAGCTGTAATTTGAGCTGCACCTGCACTAAACTCCAACTAGCTTGCAGGGATGAGCATGTCAAGTAAAAATACTGTCTGATATTCAGCGGGAACTATTCTGGGAAGCATTCGACGAGCTCAGCTTTGTTTTTCATTGGGCAGATTTTACAAGCAGCTTTTAGAGGCATTACTGACACCATCGAGTGCTAATAAACCTGAGCAGAAAAGTTAGTCAGGAGTTGAAAGACAACAAATATGAGATTATTTCAGAGGTAGCCAGTTTATACTCAGGTAACAGTTGAAAACCCAGATTACATTTTTGCCTGTGTGCTGTGGCTCTTTTGCTGTCAGACGAACTGTGACTGGTCAAAGCTACTCGAACTGGAACCAGAGGCTTCCTTCGCCCACAGATGGCGTGTTTCTACGCTGAGTGTGTTTGTGGAGATGCAGCAGCTCTTGTTCACCACAAGGAGACGATTATCACTCAGTTGCTGCAACGCCAGCTGATCAGGCGCTTAATCATTTAGGGTTCACAGTTTGTCCCTTGGTGGCAAACCTTCACTCATCATGAGCCAAATACCGAGAGCTCTGACGACGCTGAGCTGAAGGCCAAGCAAGCCGAGGAAAGCGAATACATCGGGGGCGGGGGGGGGGGCGTGTTGATGAGATGGAAGGTTTCCTTGAAAGTTAATGAAATTTAAGTGTTTGCAGACGTCCTTCTTGGTTTTGTTTCGAATGTTTGCTTTTTGGGAACTCACTGATAAGTAAAGTGTTTTCCCCTTTGTGTTCCTCAGACTCAGACACCTACATCTGACCTGAAGCTATGAACGACTACTTTTTGAGAACGATCATGTACTCTCACCTGTTATCCTGTTCTTGACCTCCAGATTAAAATCGCCACGATGGGTGACATCAAAAGCCGCTGGCAGCAGTGGTCGGAGCAGCACGTGGAGGGCCAGAAGCTCAACCCCTTCAGTGACGACTTCGACCACGATTATGCCATGAGCCAGCGCCTCCGCAAGGGCGACAGCGGCTACGGCCGCCCCAAAGATGGCTCCAAGACAGCAGAGAGGGGCGACAGGGCCCACAAACACATCCACAGGGAGATGGAGGAGATGGTGTGGATTATCAGAGACATGGGCTTCAGGGATAAAGAGGGCAGGACCATCATTTCCTTCGGACGGCTCTTTGACCGCTACGTGAAGATCTCAGACAAGGTGGTGGGCATCTTGCTGCGCTGCCGCAAGCACAAGATGCTGGACTTTGAGGGGGAAATGCTCTGGAAAGGACAAGACGATGATGTCATCATTACCCTGAGAGACTGAGGGCAATCATACAGACATCAGCTGGTTTAGACAAACCATGCTCAGGGACGTAGGCGTGATGTGGAGAGTGCTGTGTCTTCCTTAAGAAAACGTGCAAATGAGTTAAGCCAGGATGATAATGTCAGTGTGGATGCTAGCAAGAGTATAGCAGGTATCATGAGGCAAGTTCTACGGATCCAGGATATCTCAAAGTGAGCTCACCCCCGTTCCCACAATTGGTTTCCTCCTGTAGCTTACAGGTTGGCTGTGTCTCTGAAAGGGTCACAAACGCCGAATTGAATTAAGACTTAATTGTGTTGTGCGGAGCCGAGAACATGCTTGTAATTCTTTCTTTTTTTTAATGCCGTTATCTCTCCAACGAACCTTGTCCTTTCACCGTAGTGGTGTAGTTTATGTTGCCATGCTGAGAAAACTTCTTGGTTTTCTTGAGGTAACAAGATGATGGCCTTGATCCTGGGATAACAACTGAACGAACTCTAGAGGCCATTATCTGCTGGAAACAAGCTTGTTATCTCAAGATAGCAAGAAAAATCAACCTGTTATCATGCAAAAAAAAAAGCTTCATTATTTCAAGAAAACAGGGTTACAGAAGTAAGAACAAGCTCAGCTGAGCTTCCATACGTTTGAGAGCTTGAGGTCCCCCATCATTTGCAGGCGTCTCTTTAAGCCTTCAGGCTCCAGAGACATGTGACTTCTGATAGCATCCTTTCATTTCATGTTGTTGAAGAGGTGCTAACGGTCTCGTGTTCAAACCAACAATCCATTGGATTCATGTTGGCATATCCAGATGAAGACGTGGAGGAAAGTCTCAGGATTCCCTCAGAATGAACACAATCCACGGTGAGATTCTCATGAACGTTTGTTACAAAGCGGGAGATTTATTACCAAGAAAAAAAAAGATTTACCATTGCTTTAGAATAATTCCTTCCAAGCCTAGGAGTAACTTTAGGAACCGGAGTCATTATGTTCTCGTTTTTCCATGGAAGGAACTCCTCACTCCTCACACCCTCCAGTGGTTTTCAACTTGTTATACATATTCAAATTAGGAAATTTCAACCAGTGTAACACACACACACACACACACACACACACACGTTCATTAATACATCTCATATACCTAACATGTCATCAGTTGAAGGAAAGCTATCTCCTAGCATGCGAGGCATGCTCACCCTGCTAACTATGCTAGCATGCTGCAAGCCTCATTCATCCACGTCAACGCCAGCCGTGTTAGAGAGTTTCACTCAGCTTCTGACTGAACTCCGTACAAGATGTTTTCTTCATGGCAACCGGACAAAAGAAAAGACACAAAATTGGGTTAAAAAGTCAAGACAAGAATTACAACAAGGGACGTGACAAAGTCATTCTGGCCAAGTTTTGGGAGACGGAATAAAGGGTTGTAAGTGTCTAAACGGAGCAGCGCAGGTTAGCTGAACATGTGAGTCCCTGGGCTCAGAGTCACTGGGTTTTCTGGAATCCGCTCTAATTTATTAATGCAAGCTTTAGATATCTTAATGTGCTCATCACAGCATTAAATATGCATATCCACAGTTTTGAATTCCGAATCTCTTCGTGTATCTTGGATGCTAACAAGTGGCTAAGACATTAAGCGTCCACGCAGGAAGGAAGTGAAGAAGGAATCAAGAGGAGGAGAAAGTGGCACACGGAGCAAAGGAACTTCACAAACCCAACATGAGTTTAATTCTAGTCTGCGGCCACCATTTAGTTGAGCTTTGGCCTTCAAAGGGATAACGTTTGGTTGCTACTGGGGGAGGCGAACGTTAGTTTTGTTCTCGTAATGATTTACGCGTTTTAGGAGTTATGTGTAAGTAGCAAGAGTCTGGAGCTCAGAAGTGGTGTGTGTGTACTGGGGGCATGACGCCTCGGCTCAGACCCGGAGTTCTGAAGTGTGCAAATGAACTGTAACACTGAGCAGAGACACAAGTGCTGTAAAAGAAATGTATTTATCTTCTTTCAAAGAGAAAGACGAGCATCTCCTGACAGAAGGACAGCTTTGTAAACGTGTTGGAGGACATGCAGGTGAGTGTGTCAGTTACACTTTACAGGATGTAAATATAATTATTAGAAAGTTTGTTGATGTTTAGACTGAATAAAATGTGTTGAGGATCAGGTTGGACTTGGTACCAGCTGACTTCAACGAGCACCGTTGTGTCGTTATTTATAATCTGTACCGAAACGTAGCCGGATCTCAACTTTGGTGACATCGTAAAACCTTAGAATTAAATACAACGATTAAAAGAATTGTTCTAAACTACAACACAACATCCAGGAGTCCAGTCCTGAGTCCAGATGTCAATGGTTCAGGGACTGAACACACCAGACCTCTGGAATACACAAGCATCATATGTACTTCTATTTTTATCCTACAGTGGTAGGTACAGTGAATATCAAGTACTTCAACTTCACCTTAAAATGAACATGCGGTCGTCGTCTACTCCCCCTGAGACCGATGGAGGGCAGTGGAGAGGTTTAGTCCATAGAACCCTGCTGGAGTCTCACAGGAAAGGAGAACAACTGGAGGAAAAGCTGGCTGATACTCAGAAGACCTCATGACAACAGTCCAATGGGACATCTGGTCTGACTCTGGGCTGCAGGTCCCAAGGTCAGGTTGGACCCCCCAAAAGTGGAGGAGGACGACCCAGCTAGGATCCCGGGGGGCTTCCAGATCCAGACTGACTAACTGGTACTGGTGGACCAGCAACAGGAGAAGGTGGTGGTGATAGATGGAGCATCCAAGACACAGCAGCACCAGGAGAAGGAGCACCAGAAGCCGGAAAGGTACCAGGAGCTGGAAAGGTACCGGGAGCTGGAAAGGTACCAGGAGCTGGAAAGGTACCAGGAGCTGGAAAGGCACCAGGAGCTAGAAAGGTACCGGGAGCTGGAAAGGCACCAGGAGCTAGAAAGGTACCAGGAGCTGTATAGGTACCAGGAGCTGGAAAGGCACCAGGAGCTAGAAAGGTACCAGGAGCTGTATAGGTACCAGGAGCTGGAAAGGCACCAGGAGCTAGAAAGGTACCAGGAGCTGTATAGGTACCAGGAGCTGGAAAGGCACCAGGAGCTAGAAAGGTACCAGGAGCTGTATAGGCACCAGGAGCTGGTGGGAACGAGAGCAGGAAACAGAGAACACTAACCAGTTCTAGAACATTGAGAACTCACGTCATCAGGCAGGGAAGCAGCCGCCTGAATCTACCGGGCTCCGCTCAGCAGGTGTCTGCGCTGACGAGTGACCATAGCGTAGCAGGTCAACAGTTCCACTGGCTGCCAACAGGGGGCGCCCCAGTGAGGATCTGTGCAGAGCTGTGTACAGAGAGAGTGCAGCCAGCTCAAATCATGGGCGCCATGTTTGCTACAGCGCCAGATGGTTCCACTGCGTCACGATTTGTTGATGTGAGTCTCTTCACCATTAATAAGTCTACAAACGTCACTGTCACCGTCCGTCATGATGTCAGGCCTCACTTCAGTGACCCCGCCTGTCCTCACCTTAAAGATCTCCAATGAGCCTGTAAGACGCCTTGTCGCCCAGTCGCTCCCTTAATCATGAAGCTGTTTAACCTCTCCTTAGTCTCCCGAGTTCATTCGTTGCCGAAAAAAGGTTGAAATTACTTTAAAAAATGATGACTCCCATGCAGTTAAAATGAACCAGGAGTCCTGCTGGGACTTCATCAGCATGAACTCACATGAACCTTCCCAAGACGGCATGGAGGTACAATTAAAAACATATCGACGTAGGCTAATGATCCCAAGGAAACATATTTAATACATTATTTATACATATTATTTATAAATCCCAGACAATGCAGGATGTAGCGTCCCAGTTAGTGGCAACCGAGAAAAAATGGTTGCCCCATTCTTGCTGGGCAGCCTTGAGCTGCTCAGTTTGGCATTTCTGATTTTTTGTGGAAGCGGATTGTTGACAATTCATTAAAGCTGAAGAGGATCTCTGCTACGGGTATCATTGGATAAATGTTGGTTAATGGTAGCAAACATGCGGTGGAGCAGGGGTCCTCAATGTGGCCCCCCATCAAGAAGGTTGTGGGTGGAGCCCCGGCTGCAGCACGGGGTCTTTCTGGGTGAGTCTCCATGTTCTCCCTGTTCCTGCTGGGTTCTCTCTGGTCCTCCAGCTTCCTCCACAGTCCAAAGACATCAAGAGGGACCAGGTTAATCCAGACTCTAAATTGACCGTAGGCGTGGCTGGGAGAGCCAATGGTTGTCTGTCTCTATGTGTTGGCCCTGCCATGGACTGGTGACCTGTCCAGGGGGAAGGCTGCTGGGATAGGCTCCACCCCCACCACCCTGTACAGGAGGAGAGGGGGAACATGGAGGGATGATGGAGGGATGATGGATGGTAGCAAACATGACGCTCCGGGGACAGAGAGGCTGACTTCATCTGCAGGCCTCCTGCTGCTTCACCCACTTCCAGCGTGTGAATTTGTCTGACTGAGTTTGTGCATGCAAGTCACGCCAGCCCTCGTGTGTGTGTGTGTGTGTGTGTGTGTGTGTGTGTGAGAGAGAGAGAGAGAGACAGACAGACAGAGAGAGAATGTAATGCCTTCTGTCTGTCCTTCTGCGCATGTGCACTAAAGTCATGCATTCACCAGTGTGTCTGCCGAGTGTGACCTGCTGTGCTGTCACGCAACTGCCTGTCTGTGTGTGCGTGTGTGTTGGCTACAGAGAGAGAGAGAGAGAGAGACAGTAAAACAAGCCAATGAGTGTAGCTGTCAGAGAGGCTGGATGTTTGTCATGAGTGAGTGATGGAAGGAGAAAAGTAGAACAGACAAACAGACACTGGTTGTAGACGTGGCGGCGGGAGGGTGGAGGGAGGAGTCGAGTATTTCACGTTAGACAGGTGGAAGCTTCTCACCTGAGCTGCTGGCTGTCAGTCACAGTGAGTCCCTCCCCTCCTCCAACTGTCTCACTCCTCCCCTCAGCCTCTGTCCATGTCCTCCTTCTATCTCATCTCTTTGCTGCCGCTGAATTTAAGGGAGTTTTGAGTCGCTGGTCAGCGATGATGTCATCATTCAGTGTCAGGTTCACGTCAGGGCTTCCTGCTCATGTCTTCATTTCCTAGGAGACTTTGAGGTGTTTGTCGACCAAAAATGTCCACGTGTGACACATTTGGCACTTCAAGTGATACCTGAGCAGCTCACAGCTCACAAACAGGAGTTTGGAGCTCACGAGGATGTTTGATGTTTGAAGGAATGAACGCCAGCGGAGGAGCATTTTACCTCACAAGGAAACGACACACGACGTCTTACCTTCAGTTTGTAATAAATCCTTATTAACGCTTCACCTTCCAAAAACCTTGGAGTAGTAGTAGTAGTAGTAGTGGTAGTAGTCGTAGTAGTGGTAGTAGTGGTAGTAGTCGTAGTAGTGGTAGTAGTGGTAGTAGTGGTAGTAGTCGTAGTAGTAGTAGTAGTGGTAGTAGTAGTGGTAGTAGTAGTAGTAGTAATAGTAGTAGTAGTAGTAATAGTAGTAGTAGTAGTAGTAGTGGTAGTAGTAGTGGTAGTAGTAGTAGTAGTAATAGTAATAGTAGTAGTAGTAGTAGTAGTAGTAGTAATAGTAGTAGTAGTGGTAGTAGTAGTAGTAGTGGTCGTAGTGGTAGTAGTAGTAGTAGTGGTAGTAGTAGTGGTAGTAGTAGTAGTAGTGGTAGTAGTAGTAGTAGTAGTAGTAGTAGTAGTAGTAATAGTAGCAACAAATGTGAAAGAATTTTTTTTTCATACTTCATTTGAAGCCGACCCTCCTGTCCGTCAGGACTGGACCGCCACTCAAAATGAATGAAATAAATAATAAACCAGTAATGATTGGGTTCAACGATTTCATTGACAATTGGAATAATAATAATAATAATAATAATAATAATAATAATAATAAGACACCATAATTGTGCGCTGGCTCAACTATACGACTCTTTCCAAATCATCTCCAACACGGGACTGAATCTTAAAGTAACAAAGTCGAGGTCAGGCAGTCGTGTCCCACCTCTGATGACATCCAGGTTCCTAAAGGCCGACATACACGAGCGACTGCAAGTCTCGATGATGACGAGAGAAGGAACGTGCTGGTTTAGACGCGACGCGGGCTTCTGCTCGCAAAATGAATTCACGTCAGTCTGAGAAGCTCCCACCTCAGAACCCCACCGGAGGATGTGGTCATCCAGGAGCCGACGCCTCCGTCCGCTATCGTGTGTCACCAGCGCCGATCTAAGCCTCACACCAGAGCAAGATGGCCGCTCGGGAGACTGGTGTAAATAATCAAACTGCTCAAATACGAAGGTTCTGTTACTGCAGCCAACTTCTCTCCTCAAAGATCTCCAGAAACATCCTTGACACCCTGGTTGTTAAATTAGATTTGTTACTTGGCCGCCATGTTGGAAAACAAAAAAACCCCCGCCACTGATGACGTTTTGCAGTCCGTTCACTTGCAACAATGTCCCCAGAGGAGGACAAAATCTGACTCCCAAAGACTGGCTCAGTCCCAGGATTTCTTATCTTGTGATGTTGGGAACTGGAATGCGTCCAGGGAAGGAACATCTGAGTTCGCCGATGCTTCGTTGAACATGTGTCGCTTTGGCATGATGAACCGTTGCTGGCCTTTCCTGACGTGTCCATAGCGAGACAGTTGTATTTTATTGATGGAAGCAGATGCGTGTATACAGCCGCTGCTGTGTGGTGATTCTGTCTTGTACTATGTTTTGGATGTTTTCTTGACAGTGATACTTCATCCAAGAGTGTATTTTTTTAAATCTTCAGCTCCCTGAGGTGTTTTCCCTCCTGCAGACTCCAGAACGCAGGAAGTGCCAGTCATGTGTATTTAGCTTGAAGCTAACGGTGACCGACAGCCAACAACAGCTAAAATCTCAAAAAAGTCCGCTCACTAACTCTCCAGGTCCGATGGTATAATCCAGGTCTCCTCAATCCCGATGGATGATCAGTGACCTACGATCACTTTGGCTGGAGGTGAAAACAAACACTTGTTTTCCGTCGCTACTGTAGACGAACGCGAGTGAGCAGGTTTGACTGGACGCTCCAGCTTGCGGTGCTTGGCGTCACCGTCACTGAGCGCTGCACCTCAACTCACTTATTCAGCAGAATTCAAACTGATGCTTAAATGGCAGTCAAAGCATTTGCAACATGAACTTCTCCTCATGAAACAGAAGCCGACGCGAGCTGAGCTCTGGCTGGCGATGGGTGGCTTCGAGGTGCGTCTCTCAGCGTTGGAGTGTCTGGTGATTACAAACCGGGAGATGCATGTGGGAGCACTTTGACTCACTCTGATGCCACCCAGACTAAAAAGGTGTTCCCAGGGGGCGACGCGGGACGCTCGGGATGAGAGGATCTACCAGATGGCACGTGGGAAACTTGCAATGTTCGGGTTTGGGCTGCGACGGGCCTCTGAAGCTCTGCAGCGCTGCAGACCGGAGGGATGTGTTGCTTTTGGGATGAGCCAGCCACACAGGAGCTGCAGCTTTGATCGTCCCACTCCTCCAGCCTGAGGAGAACAGGATGTGATACGCGCCTCTGAGAGAACGCGCCGTCACTCTGACAGGAAGCAGAGCCTTTTCCTTCTAGTAAGTACAACCCAGGAGAGAGGACTTGTACAATTTAAACTTATAAACTTATATTTTAGGAATTCTACTCAGATGCATTTTTAGATTGACCTTCTGCAAACGCAGTTTAAATCCTTGGTTCTCAGTTCCCACATCCTGCAACAAGGTCGAGTCCTTCTGTTGAGTTTGACCTCAAACTCGCGCCGTGTTTTCTCCTCTCACATCGGAACTCTGACGCATGGATTAATTGCCAGGAAAGTAACCACAGCATTAATAACTCTACAAGCGTGGCTACCGGCAACATGGCCGCCTCCAGAAAAGCTTTGATATTTCGGCATAAATCGTAAAATGTCCGAACAAACTCGTCACCACTGAAGAAAACCAAACAAGGATGAAGCAGAACTCCAGCATTTCTCCACAGTTGTGTGTGCGTTATTCACGGCAGCGAGCTGGAAGGAACGCTACGCTGCCACGGCTGGCTTGCGCCTCCCCTTTGGGACCGATGACGTTTTCATGTCAGGTGACTTCTGTCTTCGATATCGCTGTTTTTAAAGTGACGCTTTCTCCCGAGAGAGTCGTCTGCCTCCTCAGGAGTCACAAATAAGCGTCTCGGGCTGACAGAGACATTCTCCCTCCAGCATTTTGGCTTTTGTTAGCTGTCAGTCTCCTTTAGCTTGAAGCTAAATGTACGTGCCTGGCTCTTTATGCTTTCTGGAGTCAAAATTCTGCAGACTAACAGAATTTACACCGCAAGACAAAATGTTTAAACCTCTTAAACTGGTGTTAACCACACATCAACTACCCACCCAGGAACCCCACTGATCTGGGGACGAGGGAACGTTTGACAACGCCAACTTACTTTGAATTATTTGTGTGCAGAACAAGAACGTTCCCATGCTGGGAAGTGAGTGGTTCTCCGGACAAATGTTGGGTTTTACAGAACGAGAACGTGTGAACCCCAAAGTTCCCACAGATTGAAGAAATGACTGGACTGCAAGTTTTCTTCTGTATTTGTCATTTTACTCTACTTGATCGAAACCACAAAGTATCAATATGTGCATTCAAACATCAAAAACAAACAATAGCGTCATTTTTCTAAGTTTAGAAAATGAGTCGTGTTAGGAAACAGGTCAGAATGTTTCGATTGGGTGCAACATTTCCCTTTTTTTTGTTTTTTTTTTGCTCCGTTTGTTGAATTAAGCCCAAGATGAGGGGAGGACACACAAATATTCAGTTAAAATATCAGAAATTCATTAAAAACATATGCAAAGATAATCATGACTGGAGATGACTCTTAAATTACTAGAAATAATACGTTGACATAGTGACAGTTGGATGTTTTTTGCGTCGTTTTGATTGAATCATGTGACGAGTCTTCGTCCTTAGCACTGACAACTGGATATCGGTGTGTTTAAGGCCTCTACTTACATACATTACAGCTGATAGAAGCACACATGGAACTTCCGTGTGACAGACAATCAAAATTAGGAGGCAAATGCAGAAAATACACTCACATTTGCGGTGCTGAGGATGTCAACAGTTACATCACAAGGTTCATGGGATCATTTGTTTTCCCCTTCAGAGTTACGCCAAAAAACAAAAAAGACAATCAAGTTGAGACGAGAAGCTTTGGATGAGTGAACCCACACAAGCAAGGAGCAAACACGAACGCCTCTCATGTTCTGGTTCTGTTCCAAACAAGAAGAGAAGAGCTTGTCTGTCCAGGGAAGAGTCCGGAGCATCGCTTCCCGCACGCCGCTGAACGCCTGAGACGAATGACTATCAAGAACCGGCTTGGCCTCGCTGAACAACACGCCGGCTGCCGCGCGTCCGCTCCAGACTGCTCGTGGACGGACAGCGAGCGGCTTGGACCCTCCCCCCTCACGCACAGCACCTCAGTTTCAGACGTTTAGACTTTAATGGGTCGCAAAAAGAACATTTAACATCATGAGTGTTCAGATTTCATTGGTCCTCATTCAGGAAGTCAGCCCTCGACGTTTAGATTTTGGCACGAAAGAACATTCCTCAGGTCACAGTCACATGATTACACATTCGTACGTATATATGTCTATAAACATATGCATACACATGTACTTATGTATGTATACACCTATATATACACACACACATATGTATATACTCGATCTGTTGTCTTTAAAACTACCTTTTTTATTCTTCTACTAAATGACTTCCTTCTATGTGAGCATGCAATCCACGCGTCGTTCCCACAGACGTCCGCCGCCGCGAACGTCGGTGAGTTCAGGTGGGGCTCAGCTCCTCGTCTCGAGCTCCTGTTCACTCATCAGTCTCACTGCAGTTCCCGTCAAATTAACGTATTAATTCATGCACGCCAACATGAATCGACCCCTATTTTCATGCACAACTTCAAGCCGGCCCCACCTCACTTCCTCTGACATCATCAGGCAGGAAGTCTTTTCCACCACGAACCCAAACCGCCACCTGAACCAGACGGACCACATCAGAAAACACTGCCGAACCGGTTTGGGAAACCACCAGTGGTTCGGACCCGTCAGCAGGGAGACGGGGGCGTGGCCAGGCTCCTGTTAGCATGAACGCTGCTTTGGCGTCACACGTTGGAACCCTGAAGCCTTTCCTCTTTAACTGAAGAACAAAGAACATCACAGAAGACTCGTTTCCATGGAGACCAAGTTTCCACTCAGACACAACTCCTTTCCCTCTTTGTAGCTATTTTGGAAAAAGTTAAATCTGAAAAATACATAATTACTAACTCTTAAACTTTTAGCCGTTACCGCGGTTACCTGAGGTACAAAACAACTTTGACAACAAGCAGAAACTGTGATGACATCATAGAACAATCGCTCCATCTTTAGTCCGTATGTATTTGGTGAGTATCGCACAACTGCACCGAGACTGAGTTGGAATGGTACAGACCACATGACTCAGCTCCTGCAACACAACGCGCCCTCGAATGCAAACCGCCGGATGAGTCGCGTATTCAAACACACAAGCACGTCGGTGCTGGGCAGCGAACCGGGAAAAACAACCACCACCACAACGGTGAGGCGCCGGGGAAAAAAAGAGCAGTTTTATCGAGTGACTACCAGCTTCTACATTCAGATTCGCTCCAGTGCCTCTCATCGTAACCCTCCAGGGGCGGCAGGTCGTGTCAAAGAACGTCACATAAACACGGACGCTAAAAGGAAAGGATGGCGGCGGTGAGAATGGCTGGATACTCTTGATCTCTGCCACAGCTGAAGCTGCACAACGGAGACGGCGATGAGCGGACGTTTGTGATTATTGCTTCACAGAATGTCGTTATTTTAGTTTGGAAAAAGAGAAAAATCCCTGCAACGCTGCTACGGGCAAACCTGAGGCCACATTTGCAAAAGCTGAAAATAAAATTACTCCAAATGATCCGGTTTAATTCAAATACTTGTCTAGTGTACAATAAATTGGCCCTTCACTCGGTAAAAATGTGATTTGTGTCCTTATTTTGAATCCTATTACAGAAGTCCTAGAGTGTGAAATCCGTTCATGATGAGACTTAAACTGCTACATGTGTGTTTTCATCAATTATTGTTGTCTCAGTGAAACATCTCTCTTCCTGCGTAGCTTATAGCTCATGCTTCAGCCGTCTGCTAATTAATTAGAAGTTTTAATCAGTCATGCTACCAGCTAATGCTACAGTCTTAAACTAGCAAGGATACCCCCCCCCCCACCCCCCCTTGAACATGAACTAAATTCCTTATCGGTTAACTTTGGCTCACTCACTCAAAAGACACTAACGATCATATTATTTACACATAGAAAAGACCTTAGGAATCATAAAGTGCCCCAATGAGAGACTTTGTTCCTTAATAAAGTACTCACTTCCGGACACTGCGCCCTGATGTTCCCTTTAGATTCTCTGTTTCTGCGCCTTTGTTTGAGTCTTTCAGCGCTGACGTCAGCCCCGACACATCCTTTGTCCGGATGATGCAAAGAACATTTCATGCTTCCTTCCTCTCTCGTTCCTCTTCCTCCCTCCATACTGAATTGTAGCATGGCTAATCACTAGGTGCCTCGGCTGTCTGCGGATTAGCGCTGTAATTTAGAATAAAAGGGATGCTCCTCTGCACAGCCTGAATGCTGCTGTCAGAAGTGGATGCTGCTGTTCCTCCCTCACAATGGCACATGCCACAAGGTAATTGAAGAAGAGGAAGGAGAAGACACTTGCTGGTAAAAATTGGCACAGTAGAAACTGTTATTAGTTAGCCAAAGCTTTAAAAAGGAGAGGAAGAATCTTACAAAGCTACGACTAGAGTGTTAGCTAAAGAGCAATCCCAGACAGCGTTCTCCCTGTTCTCCGTGTGACCTCGACCACCAGGTGGAACGTGGACATTCAGAGAGAAGCGGGAGCCCATTTACACCTGGCTGTTTCACATCTCGCGGCTGACCTGAGATGGTTACCATGCTGCGTTTGGACGCGCCGACTTCTACTCATAAGCTAACGTGTTAAAGCATTGAATTTGTACCGGTCACGTTTCCACTGTTCTCAGTGGCTACGTAGCAGGATGCTATCGGCCAGGAAGGGAGTCCTGTCTCAGTTCTGATCCCGATGCCCTTCCCACACATTCAGATCGTCACGGGAAGTCATGAATTTGCTACAAATTTAAGAAGCAACCAGATGAAATGGGCTCTTAAAACAAAGAGGGGTGTTTTCATGCTCGCCAGGGTTGGGTACTGCTTCCATGTGAACCGACGTTCGTGTCTGCAATTCAGTATTGACGCCAAACTTTTAATGGTCCTTTACTTTGTCTGAAATATCTTAAATGGATCATCAGTCATAAAAAATATGTCGAACTTGTCAACATCCAGGCCTGCTGCTCGTGTGAGCTGCTCATACGGTTGAGCCCCCAGCTTTTGTACATTTGTGTTTCCTCGGGTTTGATGAGGCAAACTTCATGTTGCACATTACAAATATGGCAGGGAGTGCGGTTCGCTTCAACTTTTGGTCTTGAACACGTTGCAGGAGGAGCTTCACCTCCTCTCTAACGCAACACCCAGATTTGCTCTCAGGTACAGAATTTGGTCAGCGAGTGATTCAACGTGTCTCAGTACTTGGTAGAGCTGATATTAGGGATGGGGAACCACATCCAGGTACAAAAAAAACAGGTTCTAAATTTGTCTAAACCTGAACATCAGTACGCAACACACGAGCAAAAGTGGTAAGGACGAGCAGGGAGACCAGCGGGGTCTCAGGAGGGCTGACTGAACTGAGCCCAACTGAGCGAATCTACGACGTAAACCAGATCGATGTTAGCTTAGCTGCTATCAACAAGCTAGCAGCAGAACCCCTTTATTTCCAGTCAGAATTTTACAGAATAAAACAGAAAGCAGCTCTGAGAAAACCACAATAACAACAGTAAAGCGTTTGTTGCCTTTTTTTGAAGGCAGAACCAAAAGGCGAGCCGAGATTCTGAAGGACACTGATGCTGACTTGCTCTCGTTTCAGAGATGCTACTCGCGGTACGGACGACCCTGCAACAGCAGCGCCACCTCTGTTCACATTTAGGATTTTATTCAATGTTTGGTCGGTTGCCCTAAAAACACAGTGCCCAACCCTAACCCTGCCAGACACTACGCCAGCTGAAGTGCCTGATGATAATGAGTCAAATCAGCTGATGTGGTGATTGGCTGTCATGAAAATACCGGCTCTGGAGACGGATGGTTGCCTCCTCGCGCTTCTCTCAAGCCATAAATATCAAATCCTAGCTGGAGCCTTCGGTCCAACTGTCCCAACCAAACCTGGACGATGAACGGGGCTTTCATGTTTCACTTACACAAAATGACTTTGAAGGGTCAAAAAATTTGACACATACAACAAAAACAATCACTTCAAAACCAGTCAATCTTGGCTGGTTCCAACAAACATGTGATTCCTTCACTCAGTGTCTTCCTCCGAAGTCCTGCTGCTCCCAGATGCATCCACCTGCATGACCCGCAGCGCTCCCGCAGCGTGGGACGCCGGCGTCTGCGCCGATCGCAGGGCGGGCTGCGGTGCTGAAGCAAAGCTGAGCCCGCCGAGTGTTGCGCTCCCACCAGGATGTCATCAATTTCAGCAACGGAGGCCTGCTTTGAAGTATCCTCATTAAGTAGGTTTTTTCCATCAAAGCGATGTGAAGAGAGATTTTCCAGCGAGTCTGAGGGGTGGTCGGTTGCAACAACAAAAGAAATGTGCTTCCCATGAGTCTGGGGAGTCAGCCAGCCGGTTACAATATCAAAAGAATTACAGTACATTTCCAATGAGAGCCAGAATGACTTGGTGGTAAAATAATCCCTCCGTCAGATGAGTGCTTCGGTCCCAGGAGTGCTTGTCTAAGTGCCCTTTAGTGAAATACTTAACACCTACCTGCTCCAGGGGCCGGGCCGCCTGGAAGACCGGGCGCAGGGCTGCAGCGTACATAAAAACTTGGCTGAGACGGCAAAAGAATTCCAGACGTTTCGACAGATCTCATGAAAGAAAATGTTACATTTTTGCGTGATTCTTAGGACCTCTCGCAGCAGGGCCCGATGGTGCTCTCCAGGGACATCTGGGACGAGTGGCGGATGAGCGGCGCCATCGTGGGGTCCACCATGGAGGAGGTAGGGAAGAGCTTGTACCAACCAATCACCATGGTGCTGAGGTCCAGCTCCTCCAGGAGGATTCGAGCGACACCCATGAAACATTTACGGTCCATCCGTCCGTAGTTGCCCCAAACAATCACCTGCGCAAGAACGCAAGAAAACCATGAATTCCCAGCAGAAGCACAGAGTTCACAATGTTTCTGCCTGATGGAGGAAGAGTCTCACGTCATGACCTTCACAATAAAACATCAGTTACTTCTCGCGGTCCAGTAATGATTCACTCGTTCATCGCTGGCGTTTCCAAACATTTTTCACTCACGCTTGAAGACCCTGTGAATATTTTGAGCTGCAATTATTAAAAAACCTGAACCTACCAGAGGACAGAGCAACACCTCTGTTTTCAGAGAAGTCCACAGCTCAAGGAACTTTGTTTTCCAACTAAGAGGAGATTGGAGATTTATCCTTTTTGAGTCTTTCTTTGCAGCTGCATCGCCCAGTTTTCGGATATTCTTCTTCTCTTGTGTCTTAGACGTGCAGTGTTCTGCTGCGGCTGTGCAACAGCGCCCTCTACCTCATAAGAGAGGCAGGCGAAGTGTTAACGTATCTATGAGTAACAAATATGGGAGAGGCAGCAGTTCTAAAGGTTTTATTGTGTTCAGTTTTTGTTCGTGTCTGTTTTGTAGTTTTTTGTTGTTGTTGAGGGAATTCACATGAATCCAGAACGTGAATCTAGAACACGAATCCAGAACACGAATCCAGAACATGAAACCAGAACATCAATCCAGAACATGAATCCAGAACATGAATCTAGAACATGAATCCAGAACATGAATCAGAACATGAATCCAGAACATGAATCTAGAACATGAATCTAGAACATGAATCCAGAACATGAATCTAGAACATGAATCCAGAACATGAATCCAGAACATGAATCCAGAACATGAATCTAGAACATGAATCTAGAACATGAATCCAGAACATGAATCTAGAACATGAATCTAGAACATGAATCTAGAACATGAATCCAGAACATGAATCCAGAACATGAATCTAGAACATGAATCTAGTTGTAGTTGGATCCTTTCTGAGTGTTGACAGCAGCACAGGACAAGGTGGAGTGTCAGCTAAAGCAAATGAAGTACTGCGTGCGTGTGTGTGTGTGTGCTTGTGTGTGTGCGTGTGCTTGTATGTGTGCTTGTGTGTGTGTGTTTGTATGTGTGCTTGTGTGTGTGTGTGTGTGTGTGTGTGTGCCTGATCACAGTAAGTCTCAAGCGGTCTCACATCTTGTCAAACAACGGACAAAATAATCGATATCCGTCTGCTGTGTTGTGGTGTGTTTGCACGCGCCGGCTCAGCGATGTGTTCGCCGCGTGCGACGGTGAGTTGATTCCTGCTGACACTCTGAGTTTCATTCTCCTTCCTGCACCTCTGAGGAGGAAGAGTCAGCTTCAGAGAACCTCAAGCACAACACCAGAAATTTGCCAGAAACCGCTAGGGAAGCGAGAAAACCCCAGTCTTCAACGTGGATGCTGAGCTGCGAGCCTCTTTGCTGCCTCGACGGAGAGACGCGAGAGGGGAAAGCAGACAATGAATCGATGAACTTGAAGTAGGAGAGAAGAAGAGAAGAAGAGTGTTTACTCCATCCGAGCGCTTCATGGAGGAGGAGAACAGCCTCCTCAACCACGATTATACATTCAAGTACATTCTGACCTCTGATATCTGGCAGCATAATGAAAATTATGCAGCACCAGAGCAGCTTGTGGGGGCCTTTTCAGCACAGACGGCGGGTTAACACGTCGACCTTTAACCCCCTCCCCTGTAAACTTGCACTCAGGGACCTGAGGGGCTGCAGTAAACCTCACCGTCACACCGTTACAAACCGGCGCTGAACGGGACTTCCAGTCTCCATCGCCCGCTAATGCCGCTGTTTACATTCATGGCACAATGAGCAGAGCCTGCAGGTCAGACATCAACTCCGCCTCTCTTTTCAGCTCAAATCCAGAGCGTCGGCGACGTTTGTGGACGACTCGTCTCCTCCTGAGTCGAGTTATTAGACGTGCGATTGCGTTTTCAGAGCAGACTTGCATTTAGAAACGTCAACTCACTGCTACCCTCTGATCATCATCCTTAGGAGCTTTTACTGCCGCTGCTCCTCGCACTGCAGTCGATTCATGTAAAATCCAGCTCGACGTGCATGTGTGGAGCGGCAAACATGAAGAAAAACATCCAAATATTTCTGCAGCATCAACACAAACATTAACATCGACTGTGGTGTTGGAATATAAGCTGAAAAACAATCTGCTTCTACGTTTCGGTAAATACATGAACAAGTCATTAAAACGGCTGAAGACTTGCGAGGCCTCCTGATCAAAACTCATTTCTGCAGCTCAGCAGCAACTCTGCTAAATCAGGAAGTGACAGATTGAAAAGTGCTGCTGATTTCAGCGATTTTCATTCTCCGGCGTGAATGAGCCTGATGAGGCGGGGAGGACGGCGACGCAGGCAGCTGATGATCAGGAGGGAGGAGCTTAGCAGCTAATTACACAGTGGCAGGAGCCCCGTTAGCCTGTTAGCTTGACGCTTGTGAGTGAAATACAGCACAATGAAGAGAACGAAGGGAGGAGCGAAGCAGGACAGAGGAGAAACACACACTGATCTGAAGAATAAAGGAAACAGGTTTTTGACAAGAGAAATGAAGGCGAGCGAGTCGGCACCATCTGGTTCAGGACTCTGCAGTCCGAGTGCAGACCAGAACCAGGAGGGAGGAAGAGAACACACCTGGTGGAGAGTCCTGACCTTTGCTGTCTGTCAGTTTCATTACATTCTTTCTCTTGATTTGAAGTGCCTGATGGCCGGCCCCTGTTGGGCCCCTCTGACAGAAGCCCACTGGTGGTTCCAGGACTGTGGCCCGGCAGCTTTGAGCTTTCGTATTTATCTGAACTGATCACGTCTCTCATTTCTGATCTGGGTGTTGAGTCGTACCTGTACCACCTTCCCCTGCGGGCTCTCAGAGAAGACCAGGACCTGGTTGTAGAGAGGATCCAGGGACTTCCGCACAGACTTGGTTTTCTTCTTGGCAACACACATCCCGTTCTCCAGGAGGTACACTTTGATGTAGGCCGCTGGAACCACAGCAGACGAGGAACGTTACGACAGAACCCAGCGATGATCTCGAAATCCTCTCACACTTACAGTTTTTGTTAGTTTCTTTTAGTTGGGACTTGATCTTCACCCCCCCCCCCCCCCACACACACACACACACAAACACACACGCACCTTTTGTCCTGCTTGTCGATGAGGAGATTAAAGAGCAGACCTGGGCTCAGAAACTCAGCGAGGTCTTTGCCGTCCTTTCATCTCGCTGCCTCTGTGTTTTTCTTTCATTCACGTTAAATCGCTCTCTACTCCTCCGCCGTCTCCTCTTTAATTTCCTCTCCTCTCATTTAGAGATCCACAGATTTAGCATTTTGTTTTTCTGTCGACAGGGTTTTGTTCTTATGCAATTAGGATCAATTGCTGGTTTAGCATTATGCAACTGGAGATTTTGGTTGTTACACAAGCCAAACTGATTTAAAAAATAAAGCAAAATTACCGTCAAAATTTGTCTTCCTGAAGGTGCAAAATGGCTCATCAGGAAAACCCAACGATGCTCCCTCCGACCTGCGTGAGCGCCTCAGCAGACGCAGGCGTTGCTGATTTATTTAGAAGTTCGCCTCCTCCTGCTCTGCATGTTAACTCCCGGAACATTCACTCATTAGTTCCTCTCCTGCACTCATTCATCTTTCATGCCCTCGAGAACTTTTAGTGTGTTCGGGGAGGATGTACAGATACACGCTGGAGCCGAGGCTGGTCGCTGTCTGATGATGATCATAATGATGACGTTTTATTTGTACGGCTCCATTCACACAAAAACTGAGGATAAAACTGTTGAACAACAAAGACAAGCACATTCAAAATGCTGTGAGATTGCGGGCGAATATCTCAGAGAGAACGAAACGCAGAACGACCACGAACGGGACAAAGAACACAATTCCCAACAAAGGACAAAACCCACATCTTTCTAGTCAGACGAGGAGACAAACTTAATGTTGTCTCGGCTCGGGAGTCGTCTGTTTTTCTTTAGTGGTCTTAATTGTTAACGTTGGCGTTGACGGCGACTTTGTTAGCTTAGAAGCGAAAGGAACTGACACAGCGTCAGACTGCCTCCAGTAGTCAGGAGACCTGCCGGCAGCTACGGTCCCGGAGGGCAACACGAGGGACGACAGCGGCCCTCTTGACCAGCTTCAGCCGTCAGCTCCTCGTGAGGATGGTAACGGAGTGATCAGCAGACAGGAGTGGCGAGCGCCCACCTGGAGGTCCTTTAGAACCCGGTTTCATGGTGAGTCCTCTGGCCTGGACGACCTCGACCTCCAGACCCCCATTCCTCTCCATCAGACCGATCTCCACGTCACCTGAGCAGGTGAGATCAGACAGTGGATCAAGTTAATCATGAACTTCAGAGTCTTTCGGGGAACAGAAACGCCACTGGATGTGTTCTGCATACACAACATGTGATCAACTTCAGGAGCAGAGACTCAACGTGGTCAAATCTGAGCCGCAGGTGCAACATCGTCTCATGTGAGCAATTAAAGTTTCCCTCATTCCACACTGGAAGTCGCTGTTCAGCCCAATGTCCCAAAATGACAAAAAAATTCCTTTAAAAGTGAATGAGCCCCGATGACAGCCAAGTTATTCTGGGATCTCTGGCATGAAACCGTATTGAACTGGACAGCAGGTTTGGAGTGGAGTCGGTCCAGGCTGCATCACTGTTGTCAGGCCAAGGACACTCTCAGGCTGCCAGTGAGGAAACTGACCCACTTCTAGTACAGCACAGTTGTGAAGGACACGCTGAATACAGAATGTCTCACAACAGGATCGGGAGGCTGCTTTAACCAGACTGGAAACACCAGGATGATCCAGTGGTGAAGGGTTAGGGCTTAAGATTCGATACGTGGGTTCCATCCCCACTCCTGGTTTATGTGCAGGTACGAGCTGCTCCGTGAGGTTCCAGGCCACGTGGACAAAGATGCTTGGTCATCCCAACAGATGAGGGCCGAAGCGGTGTGTGAAGTAATAAATGCTACAAACCCCCGAGGGCCAGGAAGTACCAGCGAATTCGCTGAAGCTCGGCGATGGTGAAGTGACCTTGACAGGAACACGCCGTCCTTCGTCCCCAGAACCAGACGAGAGGACAGAGACGCAGACCCTCCCCTCCTCTGCACTGCATTAGGGAGCTGATTTCTATGCCAGCCTGCCCATCCATGACCATTCATTGTGCTAAGCTAACTAGCATGGGTCTCAGGTCTGTACCGCAGCACTGAGGAGAGAAGGGCCTCTATCGTCTTGTCTTACTCTGGGATGATGGATATCAAGGACATTTCCTAGAAGTCGGTTGATGTGTATTTTCCCGGTCGTTCCAGTGGACAGCTCTCGTGTCTCAGCTACATCATCAACTGGCACTCATAACTAACGTCATTAACCTGAACCTCAGTCCTGAAACTGGTTCTGATTAAACAACTTCTGCGGCTGGAAGACGGAGGATCAAATGTGACTAAAATTAGACTAAAATGTGGGTATTTATCTTTGACCTTTTGTTGACCGTTACCAGTTTTTGTCAGTTAAAACTTTCCCTGATAAAAAGATGCCTACCTACAAAAACTACTAAAGTCATCTAAAGATTAACACTGAGTCTAAAATAGCTTCCAAAATGAACACTGTTGCAAAATGGCTGAATAAAAACCACAAGAAAGTCCCGTCTCACCCATGGACGTTGTTGCCAGAGTCTGTCTCCCAACAAACTGGGCCGGTCCCATCCCGTCCAGGAAGTCGCTGAACTGGGCATCCGAAGCTAAACGCATGCCGCTGTAGTTGAGGCTGCAAAGAGAGACGGAGGCAGACGGAGACCCTGGCGGTTAGACGTGGCCACTTCTCTGTTTGAATGCAGGGCTGAAAAAGTGGCCAGAAAGTTACTGCCAGTAGAGAGGAGAAACAGAGCTGAGAGGACAACACTGCGGAGAATTAAGGAGACAGAAGGAAAGAGGGGGAAAAGACGGGGATCAGATAACTGGAAGCCGTTTGTCACCCCAGTTTCAACTTGGTTAAACTCCCCAAACTCATATTAGCTGCCTGAAATTACACTTGGCTCCCAGTCTGACCCCTGGTGTCCTTACTTTGCATACGCTTGTGTGTGTATGCAAAGGAATTAGCTTCGAGTGCTTTCATGGCAGTGTGCCAGGCTGTGTGTGTGTGTGTGTGTGTGTGTGTGTGTGTGTGTGTGTGTGTGTGTGTAAGTGTAAAAGACAATCCCACCCTAACATCATACCAGTATTTCATTAATTTGATGGACGTATGATCCAATGGTCATGAGCCACGCAGGTTCGATCCCCTCTGCTGCTGCTACTACTACTCCTACTCCTACTACTACTACTACGAGTACTCTACTATGTAGAGATATGGGCTACAAAGGCTCTTAGTTTAGTTGATATCAACTCTGAGCTGCATGACCCGTCATGACAGGCGGAATCCTGGCGTCCTCTCCACTCTGACCGTATGATGTTTGTTCACAATGTTTGGTGAACTTGGCAAAATGCCAGTGTGAAAGCAAACCAGACCAAATGAAAAATGCTAATTTGTTGCAGCCTCATCCCTGAACCGCAACACGTCCACCAAACTGGAGGTGTGGCAGTGACCTCAGAGCTCTCAGTCAGGACACGGCGATCTCCTGCTACCCTCCACTTATCTCACTGATCTCTGACTAATATTCCATGCAGGAAATCAAGCCACAGCTCCCCAGCAGGAGTCTAAACCCCGAGATACACCCGTCTGTGACGCTCACGCCGGCACAAATCCGTAATCACCGCTAAAGTAAGAGGAGACGATCCAGGAACTCCAAAATGTATTGATGAAGGACGTCAAACGAGGAAGGGCGACACTAAAAAGCCCTCATAATTTTGTCCCAGTCATTAAAAGAAGGAGGACACATCCAGGATGTTATCTCATTACTACTAGATAAACTGTTATTACCGCCTAATTAACTTTTATCTCAACCAGGACAAAAGATAACTGCAGTTTTCCTGAGACAACGAGCTTGGGTACGGTGTAATAATTAGATATCTTGTTAGGTGATAATATCCTGTCGCCACATGATGACAGCCCTGAACTGCTGGTGTACCGCACCTCCTCCTGTCTCTCTAACCTTCCGCTCATCTTTTTACTCCCATTTTTACTTCTTATCTCTAATTGCTCCATCTTTCTTTGATTCAAGTGTACATTTAACAAAACTCCGGTCCTGCTGTTGAACCCCAGGGCCGCACCCACATGACCCAGCAGCCACGGGTTCTCTGTCTCATCCAAACAAAGAAAGAGGAAAGTGTTGAAATATTTACCAGAGAATCATCCACTTATTCTGTTAATGGTGGTGGTGGTGGGGGGTGGAGCCTATCCCAGCTGACATTGGGTGAGAGGCGGGGTTCACCCTGGACGGGTTGCAGGGCCAAATTATTATGAGGGAGGCATCCAGACTGACATTTAAAATTAACCTCAGAATGAACTCAGCGCTGATTAGCAAGTCGTTTAGAGTCTCAGCGACCGACGCGCACACAGTCACTTCAGCGCACATTAGTAATTCATACTGACCACAGTAAAGTATTGCAGTACCTTCTAAATATTTTGAAATACATACTTGATGACATCATTTGTTACATCACGAGGGGTAACATGCTTACAGTGTGTGTAGCAACATTAGCTGAGTGGGTATTACTGGGTGATAAAATCCTGAGCTTTAGATTATTCTGCTGGTGTGTCAAGCACATCTGGGATTACGCCGCCGCTCCACAGAAATACGACACTGGATAGAAACTGAAGTCACATGACAACGGGGGTATGTGAAATATTAAAGGCCACACACACTCATGATCGTGTCCTGATCCTCCGGCTGAAAAACTCTTCATGGTCTTTTATAAATTGAAAATGAAGGTTCTGAGCCTGGACCGGCGCCTTTGCTGCTGGAGCAGAGAAAGTCCAGCATGAAGCACGTCTCGATCGACAAGGAATCAAAGTCCAAGCGCAGTAACGAACACGGTTCTCCTGACAGGGCCGCACTCTGTACGGAACTGAGCAGCTGGACTGGTAGCGTTGCGGTCCTTGACCTGTGCTGCGCTGCATCACGCCATTATGATATCATCACTGCAGGCAACCAAAGCCACACTGGGCAGCTGGAGCATGGGGGTCCTCAGCAAGACCTGTAGTACACCTGAGACTGCGGGCAGCAGGGGATCAGTTCTGCTGCTGTTCCTTCAGGCAGCAAACCTTCATTTTTACGTTTACATCCACTTAAAATTAGAACCGTCGCAGAGGCGATGTGAATTCAGGCAGCAAATTTTAACCTTGCTAAAGTGATTCTTCACCCAAGACCACGACGACTCCATGAGACCACGATGACTCAACAAGACCACGACGACCCCACGGGACCACGATGACTCCACGAGACAACAATGACTCCACAGGACCACTGAAGGTGTCCTGTGAGGTTCCCAGCAGTCGGGGACAGGAGCTCCCCTCTGAGATGGAACCAGAACTATCCTTCACTCCCACAAGTGCATCAGTGACCCTTGTGTAGCCTTGACCCAGTTCACTAGTTTTCCTTCCTAGGACCACATTTGGTTGCTAGTAACCAGTGAGCAGCACCAGGATGACACTTCAAGACTTGCTGCAGTGTCTCTGACGAGCTTGAGTAGCCTAGAATGGCCCCTGATGGGTGCCACCATGACCACAAGATCAGTGTTGATCACTTCAGTTTGATGTAGCTGCTCCGTCTCGTAACTCCGCTGGCTGGGTGCTGGCTGACAGCAGTACTGGAACTGAAGTGCTCCAGTTAGTTGGAGGGATGTAGAGGGTGTGGACGAGCTGACAAAGACCTGGAGAGTCGCTAAACAGACATCTTCAGACAGCTTAGCTGTTGTTAGCCATCAGCCTCCGTTAGCTTGGAGCTAAATATACATGGCTGGCTCTTTCTGCATTCTGGAGTCACTAAGAAGAGATGCAGGAGGGGAGAATGTGTTTGTGATCTCAAGACTTGGAAGGAAAAAATATACTTTTTGAGTGAGGTATCACTTTGCAATCACCACTGTACACACTGAAGGATTCTGTCTAACACGTTTTTGCGAGCAGAAAATAAAAGTCCTCACTTTTACAATGGAAGTCAACAGTTTAAGTCTTGAAAATTTGCAAAAGTGTAACAGTAGAAATCTGACAACAACACAAAGACAAGCCACTGTGTTCCTGTAACGGCTGCTTGGAACAGTTGGATGATGATGCGTTCACGTTCTCATAAACATGAAATGTTGCATGCGGCTCAGTTTGAATCCTGCACACAACCAAGCACAAGCAAACCATTTGCCTCGCCAACATCATCACGGTACACACACCCACATACACACTCGCTGGGTCATGAATCAATAAGCTCCTCGGTTTGATTGGGTGGTGTTAGCTAGCAAAGTGCTTGTTCATGGTCGTGCACACGCGGCCACAGAGCTTTTCAGTCAGTAGACTGAGCCAAACAGCTGACAGGGACACGAACAGATGGAGGGACGAGTTGCTGCTGCTGCTGCTGCTGCTGGTGGTGCTGCTGCTGGTGGTGGTGCTGCTGCTGAAGATGGTGGTGCTACTGCTGCTGCTGCTGCTGCTGCTGGAGACAGTGGTGGTGCTGCTGCTGCTGGAGATGGTGGTGGTGGTGGTGCTGCTGCTGCTGCTGGTGATGATGATGATGATGGTGGTGGTGGTGCTGCTGCTGCTGCTGCTGCTGGTGCTGCTGCTGCTGAAGATGGTGGTGCTGCTGCTGCTGCTGCTGCTGGAGACAGTGGTGGTGCTGCTGCTGCTGGAGATGGTGGTGGTGGTGGTGCTGCTGCTGCTGGAGATGGTGGTGGTGGTGGTGCTGCTGCTGGAGATGGTGGTGGTGGTGCTGCTGCTGCTGCTGGTGATGGTGGTGGTGGTGAAAGGCTGAACTGGAGTTTCCCTTCATGTAGTCCTGCTTGCAGCTGGGAGCTACGCCAGAACCTCAAGTCTTCTTGTCACCTTTTTTACAGACATGAGTGTGATGACGTGGTCTCAGTGGTGACCGGTTCATTTAAGGGTTAACAACTGTGTATTCTGTGGGTCTGAGCTCAACAGGCATGTCAGATCTGGAGAAGATCACCTGAGGCTGGAGCGTCACTGCAGCGACTCAGTGGCCACATTTTACCTTCATCATTAAATCACATTTTCCATCTTGGGACCTTCAAGCTGCCTTCCCATCAGTCAATAGGTAGCATTAGCTTCAAGCTAAATAAACATGGCTGGCTCTTACTGCATTTCAGTGGATGCAACTAACACAATGTCCCTGAGGTGCTCGGCCGGATTCAGGTCTGGGGAATGGGCGGGCCAGTCAACCGCATCAATGCCTTCATCATCCTGGAACTGCTGACACCCCAGCCACATGAGGCCCGGCACTGTCCTGCACCAGAAGGAAGCCCCGGGCCCCCTGGTCTGGGTCCGAGGATCTCATCCCGGTACCTCACAGCAGTCAGGATCCCTCGAACTGGCACCTGGAGGTCTGTGCAGCCCTCCAAGGATACGCCCTCCCAGGCCGTCACTGACCTACCACTGGTCATGCGAGGGGATGTTGAAGGCAGCAGAACATCCTCCACAGCATCTCAGACTCTCTCTCTCCAAAGGGGAACGGGGCGCCAGCGAGTGCCAATCAGGCTGCACGGTGCCAGGATGTGAGCTCAGGCCCCACTTGTGGACGTCGGGCTCTCATGCTACCCTCATGGTGTCTGTCAGGAGGTCATCTTGAGGGCTCTGGCAGAGCTGCTCCTGCTTCTCTCTGCACAGAGGAGCAGATAGTGGTCCTCCTGCTGGGTTGTCGCCCTCCTACAGCCCCCTCCTCCTCTACCTGGCACTAGCCCGTCTCATGGTCTCTCCTCCACGTTCTTTACACTGTGCCAAGGAGACACACAAACCCTCTGGGCACGGCGCATATGGATGTGGCTCCTCGAGGAGCTGCAGCACCTGAGCTGCTTCTGTGAGCTGCTGATGCTCCTCATGCTGCCACTAGAGGGAGGACACTGGAGCAATGCTCAACTCGCCAAGAATCAGCCAGAAAGGACGGGGAGAGGGGAACGATCTGAGGCCCCCACCAGCTGCTCCTGTCCCCCTGCTGTTTGTCCCACTGATTCACAAGCATGACTGATTCCTAACTGAACAGGTTTATATCCATACAATCCTAGTGTCAGCATAGGGGGGGACCCCCATGCTTGAAAATCACTTCTACAAAAGGCTTTTTGTCTGAAAATGACAATTTCTCATGAAACCAACTGTCACTCAAGTGTTAATAACACAAACAAGAATAAACGTACAAGGAAATGTTTAGGGCTGTAATCTCCCAGTTGACTGGTCGATTTATTAGTCAATGCGTTCTGGTTTGACCAAAATTCTGATTGGTCGATTTTTTGCCACGTTAATTTCATCAGGAGGAAAGTACCAACTGCTAATGGGGTGTTTTCAAAGCACCCCCGTTTCACAGATAAAAATCTATCTTTGAACACTCCCTTGTTTTGCTATTTTGGACTCTCCCGACCCGCTAGAGACAGACTGACTGAAGAGGACTAGAAGGCCCACGTCTGGTGGTTTGATGAATGTCTATTTAATTTTGACGGTTTCATTCCAAGTCAGTCCTCGTCCCCCACGTCAAAGACGTCTGCAGTGTGGCAGCATTTCATGAAAACAGATCATGGAAAAAAAGTCGAACGCAAAGTTTGCCAACACCAGTTTTCATGTCACAGCTCCACTACAAACACGGCGTGTCACCTAGAAACGGTGAGCTAACGTGTCCACCTCAGGTTGCCCGTCAGTTTTGAGTACATGAACACATCAGAATTGACATTTCAATGTTTTAGTCTAATAATTGTTTTGTTTTAATTGTAAAAATTCTTACAGTGGACTTAACCTTTTGTGTTTAAGAGTAAAGTTTTAAGTTAAAAGTCTATTTGTGTCTCAGCCGCGATGCTGAGCTCCTGTGTTCAGTCTGGCTCTGTCAGGACCGATGATGGCGTCGCTCAGTTATTATAACCTGACAGAAACAATCGTCTCAATGTTCCTCAGCAGGTTTTGTGCTGATAGTTGACACAGTAGAGTTTTCATGTATAAAAGTAGTCGATTTTCAGTCCAAATTTGAGGGCTTCAGTCGACCAAGAATTCCTTTGGTTGATTGCAGCCCTAGAAATGTTGTCTTTGAAATGGAAATGGAAGCTTCGCTCTTTCTCCTGATACGTTCAGTTTTCCTGTAATAACGGCGCAAAATATTCTGGGGGTCACGGAAGGGAAGTGAAAACCACTGGCAGGGAAAGAGTTAAAGAGTTTCCAGAATCAATCATATTTGTCTGTGTTTCATTTTGGATACAAGCGCAACAACACTTCCATGTTGCAGCTCATAAAGAGATTATTTACATGTTCCAAATATAAAATTATTAATATGCATGCAAACACAGTCAATGATGCAACCCTCCTCTGTTTGCCTCCAAAGCCTCCACCAGCCTGCCTGCTTGTCTCGTTATGTAACTGCAGGAATTTATGCAGGTTGGCACTGATCAGCGTGTGTGTGTGTGTGTGTGTGTGTGTGTGTGTGTGTGTGTGTGTGTGTGTGTGTGTGTGTCCAGTAGTACTACACTAGTTATGCTGATGTCACAAGCGCTTTTCCACTGGGCTTTACTCTTTGTGTGTCTGTTCCTGTAGGATGGATGATAGATCAACACAAGCAGGTTGAGGAGATAAATAAATATGATGGAGGGAAAAAAAAAGCTTGATAACATCCAAAACCATCGCTAATGGTTCTCCCTAAACTCACAGGCTCTCACCGCACTTCCAGGAAAAACTGATAATGTTTTCTTTGCACTTTTACTAAAGTCGCAACCGGATGTCATTTTCTAGTTTAAAGCCCATCGGTTTATTTCAAGGTACCCAGTCGTGATCCAAAGGCCAGACGGACCTCAGATTTCATGGAAATTTGTCCTGAAATCCTGCTGCCTGTCCACGCCGGGATGGAAACCCTTGTGTAAAGAGACGGTTGTGTAATGTAGTCGCCCAAACACCAACATACATGCGCCTGATGGGTTCCTGTCGGTTCAAACTCATAAGAACAAGTTAAAAGGTGCGAATAAACTCCCTGGTCCGAGACACAAACTGCCTGCACCCAAAGTTAACGCAACAAAGCCAGCACATTAAACCGGACAGCGCTTTTGCAGGTGGATTCTAAAACAATTCATGAATCAAGGCACAAAAATTACCAAACAGAATTTGCCTCAAAAGGCTGATAAATCTGGACACCAGACATCCTGGTGAGACAGGTGAAGAGTGAATGAAGATGCTGAGACTGCGGTGATGTTGCCTCTTTTTAGTGTTCAGTTCGGTTGTTAAACAAGATTGTTTGTCACATGGCAACCAGTGACGTTGCGGTGCAGGATACTGACACCTCGTCACCTCACAACGGAGGACAACGGGACATTAAATAAGAGCCAAAAATGTGCAGCCACGACACGTAGAAATCGCTTAAATGTGGCGAGATTTGCTTAGGTTGAAGGAGGATTCGTATTTTTGCTGAAGAGATGAGCAGTTTAGTCGCTTCATTGCAGATGCTGGATGAGTTTCACAGCTGCAGGTTTAGAGGAACATTCAGACCAGCAGAGAGAGACTTCCTGCCTCTCTGGATCACCGATATCCACACCGCCACCAGACAGCTGCCTGCTAGTGAGCTTAGCTGCAATGAACCCCAGCGGTGGGACGTCCAGTGGAGGTCTGGAGCTCCAGAGTAGAGAGGAGGGTCTCGATCTGCTGGTCTGGCTCTAAATGGGAAGATTCCCCATAAAATCGACGAGTTCCTTTAAGAGCCATGATAATGAGCTGCTTGATACTCACTTGCCCTCGGAGCCGTAGCTGTTCATGCTGTCCTCTATGGACTCGTGGCTGGCCTGGCGGACGGTCCGGCTGGGCATCTCTACAGCCAGACCCGTCTCTGTGCTCCTCTGGATGCCTCCCTTCAGTTTCCTGCCATCCGTATCCACTGCAGACACATAAAAACGCTAAATTCAGCTTTCACGCAGTAAAGAATGTCGAACCTTGGACATCTTCTTTAATCTTTCCAAACAGATTTTGCATCAAACAATTCCACTTAGTAAAAAATCTGTTCTATGAAAAGAGTTTCTGTGCTGAAGCTGCCCGCCCGGCCATGACCTGGTCTCAGCATCAGAGAGACGCCCTCCGCGATGAGGAATCACTTTACAAGGCCAAGGACAACAGCCCTTGATTCCTCCTCTGAGCAGGGACATACATCTTGTAGGAAAATAGACCACAAAATCGATGCGCGGCGGAGTTTACTGGACTTATCTCTGGCTGCAAGGTGCCCCGTGCATGCGTTGATGGAGCCTGAGCTCATAATGAAGTGCTCTGGCAGCAGCTCTTTGACCTTGTTTTAGGACGGGAAAGTTGCTTTCCTCTAATAGCTCCGTCACACACACACACACACACACACACACACACACACACACGCACGCAAAGCTAAGGAGACGCCATGAGGCGATTTATGTTACAGCTGCTTATAAAATCCCACCTCTTTCTTTCTCCAGACAGTTTCAATCACATTAATGGAAATAAAAATACACACCGGCACCGTGTCATGAAGTGAGTTCTGCAGTTATTAAAGAGCGACCTGGAACGGTGCTATTTCTATCGCGCTCACGTGGGACGGGATGCTGGCAGATTTGGGTTACTGCTTCTGCTTCCAGTCTGGTTCATGTGATCTCACGTGCTCGCAGCAAAGTCTCTCAAGGAAGCTGCGGCCATCGCAGGCGTCGGGAAACGATCATTCAGCTGCTGTCCGACAGACAGTGACGAGAAACAGACGTCCATGTTCTAAGATGCTCCGTTTGTTTCAGCGTCACACGTCTGGGAAGCGTCCCTCTGTGGACTAAAATCATGCACTTCGAACATCTAGAAGTCGTTTATTGTAAAAAAGCTGGATTTCATTCGCTTTTTAGAAAATTCATCGCCCATAAATGAGCTTGATATATTTGAGAGAAGCTCAGGATGGCTGCTTTAGTACGACAGACGATTGACACCGTTGGTGACAATCAGCTCTTTTCCACAATAACAACTCCTCCATTATTCTATATCTAGAAAATCATGTTTTTAATCATTATTTTGCTTCTCTTCAAGTTATTCATAATTTTTATTTTCTCAAGTATATCTCGTATGAGTGTCAAAAAGGTTCATGCATCAAAGAGAAAAATGAAAATAAATCGTATGAAGAGGCTCAGTGCATGCGTGTGCATTTCTCATCTATTCTTTTATTTTGGTGTGTTTGTGTTGGTTCATCATCACAAGAACGGCTGGAGCTTCGATGTTTATCAGATTATTGGAGAGGTGAGATTTCTGCCTTCATAAGTTACTGTGACGAGTACAACAAGAAGTACTTCAACTCAGAGAAAGCAAACTTTCAAACACATCCTCATCAGATTACAGCGAACACAACAGCTTCTGCTTGGCAGGAGAGATCCTTCAGACTGAGCAGATATCAGATGCAGAGGCTCACCTTCTGTCGTTACTCTCAATCGGGGACAACGACGTGCGCTGAACCAGGAGCCACTTTGATGACATCATCACCTCCAGGGTCTCTGATGAGTTTCCCTCTCTGGGTCAAGCAGTGAGGTCACGGAAGCATTTGACCTCGCCTGTCCACCAAACCCTGCGGTCACTCGTTTGAGGTTTTCTATCTTGGAACCTTTCATCAGTGAGAAGTTCCATTTTCGGTCACATTAAGTGGCAGCACAGAGAACCAAACCTGCCAGTGGGACTCAACGATGCCCCGCTGACTCAGGAGGCCAAATTCAGCAAAACAAAAGCAGAAACGGAGGACAAACTGCCCAACAACCTAAAGACGAGTCGGTTCAACTCGAGCGGATTCATTCCAGTCAATCATACGTCATCCTCACGGGCGTTCCGACGTCCACGTGCGCAGCAGCTTCCTGCAGCAGGCACCAACCAAACTAAAACTGCAGTTATAACCTCGGCCACACCGAGGAAACGCTGCTAACCGTTTAGCTTCTGAGTGATGAACCAGCAGCCTGGCAGCCGTTAACGGGAACCGGATCAAACAAGATCGCTCAACGTTAAACTGACCGCAACGTTTGAAGATGTCAGGTAAATGAGCGCAGGGTTGCAGCCTGATCCGACGCGTGCCTGTATTTTGTATTGTACTTCATGTGCTGCAATCTGTGTTAACCTGCCAAGAAACTGCGGACAGAACCAATCAAACTGAAATAATCCGGCTGTTTTCTGTTAAATTCTCCTTTGTTCTTGCTGCTGTGACGATGTTTCCCCGCTGTGGGACGATTAAAGGTTTATCTTATCCTAAACCATCTTTCATCTCTGAGATCAGTCTTTTATTGGTGGAATTCCTCTGACAAATAAAACCAATAAATGTAACAATTATTTAGCTGCAGTTTAATTTAGAGACTGACTACAGATACTTTCTGCCCAGATTATGCATCCTTTCACTAATCTGAGTGGACAGGACACGGCTGTAACGCCCTTAGGCGTGTGGTTTTGATCACGCAGCGGCCATCGTTTAAATAGGACTCTTCATGTTAAGATGTCAACAATATCATCTACCCAGAGACTTCGCCAGGGTTTGTTGTTGCTGATTACGTTCTGCTGGATGCAAAAATGGCAGCGGACGATTCGCTTCCATCTGGCATGCGATACAGAGTGTGTGAATGTGTATGTGTGTGTGTGTGTGTATGTGAGTCTGTATGTGAGTGTGTGAGTATGTGAGTGAGTATGTGAGTGTGTGTGTATGTGTGTGTATGTGTGTGAGTACGTGTGTGAGTGTGTGTGTGTTTTGGGACTCCACAAATATAATATGGTTATACAACCCTGTTGTAGTATGATATAATAAACGAACCTTGAGTCTCCAATAATGAAGAAGAAAATAGGTCAGAATGCACTTTTAATGCTGCTGTGACCTGATAAGCAACCTGAACAGTCACATCAATGTGTGGACTTCCTAATCCTAATCTTACTGGATTTACCCAAAACCAAATCTGCTGCCCTCCCAGTCCTGCAGCCGAATGTCCACCGTGGTGGCGAGAGCCGGCACCGACTTTTAAAAAATGATTAGCTGATGAAAATCATTCAGTCGTCACTCCGGCAACGGAAGAGAAGCTGAGAGGAAGAGCGGAGTCGATATCAGCTTCCTGAGACCGAAGGCTTCGTCAAAATGATGAAGACTTAAATGAACTAAAAAATGTGGTCTGAGTGTGTGTGTGTGTGTGTGTGTGGGGGGGGGGGTATTGTTGCAGGCCAGCTCAGACGCTGGCATCAACACAGGCTCCCTCCACCAAGAACGGATGAGATCGTTACTTTCAGATGAACCAAAGCTGATGAGACGGACAGGTTTTGTTGGGTTGGGTCCCCATCACTAATGAACCCTCCATCATGACTGATGGTTGAAGAGATGGCTTGAATTAAAAAAGCTAACGTGATGCGATGAGTGAGCTCCGCCCAGGACCCGTGACTTCAACGTCCCCACAACGTCCCCACGCTACTACTTCTCTCTGCGTGATGGTGACAAACACCATTTTTGAGAAAAACAAATGCTTCAAAAGTCATGAGTACGGAATCTACTGATGCTAGCTGATGACTTATGAGGAAGGTATGCTAACCTGCCCATCCACTACCCACTCATTATGCTAAGCTAAGCTATAATCAGGAAGTCTCTATGGGTTTCAGCTCCCCACTGCACGGAGGAGAGAAGGCTTAACATCTTCTTTCAGGACAGTAAAGACAAATATTTCCCCAAAAGTGTTGAATCCCTGTAAAGTCAGAAGTGAGGCCTGTCTGTCAAAGAGAAGCCTGCCTCCCATAAACAGCGGCGGCGAGTTAACGGCTCGACTTCTGCTTCAGGAAATATATTGAATGTGTGGAAATGTGGCAGCACTCCAGTGGGCACACAGCAGGACGGTCCACGTGTGCTGCCGTCTGTCAACACCTGGGAAAAGGACATTGTGTCATCAGCAGCGCTGACACAGATACGGTTGCCATGGACACTGATGCTATTACCATGGTGACCACGTTGGAACCTGAGCCTGTGGTGAGGCTGAGCTTTTTAACGCAGAGGCATGTTATTTTTTATGAGTGTGTGTGTGTGTCCAGTCCAATTCTGCATGTTTCTGTTGATGTGTCTGATCTCACACTGGGGGATTAAATGCATCCATTTTAACAATTTATTTTTCTATTATCAATTACTCCAAATTAACATGTGATTCTGTCAGCCCAACTAAAAACTAGTCAAAAAAATAAATACTCAAGTCTCAAGTAGAGATACTTGAAACCTCCACTTGAGTGCAGTAACCAAGTATTTGTGGGGGTCAGGAATACTGGGCTTTTATTAGCGAGCTCACCTGGGCCTGGAACCTGCAGCTACGCGGTGCGGGCAGCGCCGAAAGAGCACAACCCTCAGGCAGAACAGCTGAGCTACTTCACAAACAAGGGCATCAAAAACCAGCTGCTTTTGGAAGCGGTGGCATATCCTGAAAACAAGACGGACAGGGTCGGCTTTGCTTTGGGATCAATAAGTCACAACCAAAAATGTCAGGGCATTCTTAATTTTTGCACAATGAACCTTGGCATTTTTTGGTTCTGAATTATTGATCTCCAAAGCAGAGTACAAGTCTAACCTTTCCGTGTTCCTGTCTCCTGAAGCCAGCTCTTCCTGTCAGCTGAGCCAGGATGGCACACGTTCTCCAACCAGGGAAACAGATTTGTTCTTGGCATTTATACCTTTGCTATTATTCAGATATTCTGCTTTCACGGTGAGTAATCCGGACCAGCGACAGGAGTAATTGACCCAAATACACGAGTATGTACAGGTAGAAGGAAGCAGATGTTCGGGCCGCTAGTATTTGCTTGGAAAGCCAAGCTGGGCAACTTTCCCCTCGGTGACCAGCTGTTGTTTATTTGTTTCCAGATTGTTGGGATCACAAGTCAGGTCCAGTTAAATGAAGCCTCCCGCTCACACTGAGGAACTGCAAAGTCTCCGTCTGTCAGTGCGATTTCTGTCACCACCTACAAGTCCGGATGCAAAAGGGAACAGCCACTATTTCTCTACAGAACCTGGGTATTGTTATCACACGTTCACCAAAAGAAGAAAAGCTAAGTCCCGCTCAGCTCCAAGTGCCTATGTGTAGATGTGGAGCGCCCGCTGTGATGGAGCACAAAAAGTGTCTGATATGACGCACAAAAGTTGTGATGTAGCAATCAGAGCCAGGACTCATTAGTTCGCCTCCCAGTGGAGGGTTATTCATGGAAGCAGAGCAGATACAAAAATAGCAGCTCCTCATTCACTCTGGCCAACGCGCTGACTGACAGACGGGGCTGAAGGTTGGTTCCTGGTGCCGGCCCAGATGAGTCCAAAGGCACCAAGACTCCGACAGCAACACGTGATGAAGGAGTAGTGTAGTGTGGTTTGAGAGTCGACTGGAGGAGGCCGAGAAAGTACTAGTACTACTGATAGTCTCGCAAATAAGTATCATATCCAATACTAGTTTTTACCATCGATTAGTATCTGAGTATTAATATTTCTGACAACCCTGGACGACACGTCTTAGCTCGACAGGCCTTTGGCAAAGAGTTTAAAACATTGGTAGAAGTTCCTCTGTATCACAATCATGTCTGTGACGGCCGGCCATCCATCAACTCCACGGACCGGCTTTATCTGTGCAGGACACGCCGCACCCGCCATGAACAAACCAAACAAAATGGATGTTCTGCATTCGCCACTGGGTGAAACTGCTCTCTCACCATCAGTCCATTCATTACAACACAAGACAGAATCCAGTATGAAGCGCTTGTCAGAGTGAGGAGGAAGGAGAAGGAGAGAGATGAGGGAGGAGGGAGATGGAGGGGGAAGGAGGGAGAAGGAGAGATGGAGGGAGGAAGGAGATGGAGGGGGAGGGGGAAGGAGAGAGATGGAGGGAGGTGGGGGGAGAAGGAGAGAGATGAGGGAGGAGGGAGATGGAGGGGGAAGGAGGGAGAACGAGAGATGGAGGGAGGAAGGAGATGGAGGGGGAGGGGGAAGGAGAGAGATGGAGGGAGAGACACACACACACACACACACACACACACACACACACACACACACACGCACACACACGCTGGTTCCTAGCTGATGTTGACATGGATAAAGGAAGTGGAAGTAGGTCAAGCAGCCCAGCACTGCTTCACCTGTGGCTCAGGTATCAGGTGGGACCACCTGTGGACCACCCGTCTTTTCTTCTTGATGTTTCTTTTCATGACGACAGGTTTTATTTTAAACATACAGACCTAAAAATATTAATAAAAACTGGAGGTTTTTTTTAATCTGAAATCTGAAGGCTTTCTGAAACAGTCGATCCAACCGTCAACTCTCTGTAGCTCCCAGAGCCCCAGGGAGGACTGAGAGAAATCACGTGTTCTGTGGCTAAGAGATCCAATCAGGTCCCTTTCTTAGATGAATGTGTGGAAACAAGATAATAAGATCCCGTGTTCCCACACTTGGACTGATTTGTGGAAACAGCTTACATAACATGGCCACAAATTAATCACAAGCTATAACTCGAGGGCTAAAATAACTAAAATAAAGGAGGAAGTTACATCTCGTGGCCTCAAAATATTAAATTGAGGGAGCAACTTAGATTGGCCATAAATGAATGACATCAGAGAGGAAGTTGTGTCTCACAGCCTTGAAATTTCTATGATGAAGGAAAATGTTACACCTCATGGCCACAAATTAATTAGCTTAGGGGAGAAAGATGAACCTTGAGGCCTCACAGCAACGACATTAAAGGAGCAGATTCTATCTCATGGCCACTAAATAACTAAATTATATTGTGTGGTCACAAACAAATTCCATTAAGAGGGAAAAGGCCACATTCTTTCCTCTCTCAACAGCTGCCCAGAGCTCCGCCGTGAAGGTTAGACAGAGAAATGACAAACTTTGGCCTCTAAAAAGGTAAAACGACTGACCTTCCCCCTGCTGTCCAACAGCGATTTATCGATCAATCAATCAATCAATGACAACTAAAATGATCTGGACGTCACATCAGCCTAACATGCCTGTAACATCCTGACTGTCAGCGTAGCAGAGGCACGGAATCCTTCTGACCGCCGCGGTGCCTCATGGAGGCTCCAAACTTCCCAAGTTTTCCAGGTCTGATTTAAGCACTTCAGCGCGTAGGCGACTGACATCACACGTCCCAAACACTGGGAATGAAGCCGTTTGAGTAACTGTGTGAATCTTCCTCATTCCTGTCAAAGAAAATTACTGTTTTTTCCCACTCTCCCCATTCAGGGGTCGGCCTGTCCTGGTGATCAGAGGGTTATTGATCCTGGCTGAAGCTGCCGATACCCTTGTTAAACCTGCGCATTGATCGGACGTCTCTGTCAGGAAGGTCTTAATTCATCAATGGTTCATCAGTGACCTTTTAACCCGCTACACCGAGATTGACCCGCTGTAGAAAGACACACACACACGCAAACACTTTCAACTGATCAATACACTGAGACTAGGAGGGGTTTTTCCTCTGTAAGATTACCGTTTATGTTTGACGCACATTTGCTCTGGCAGCAGAGTGAGAGCAGCAGTAAATGCAGAGACAGCTCCGTGTTGACCTGCGGGAATCAGGGATCACCTTGTTAATCATCGAAGATCATCTGCAATCCTTCAGAAGATCCAGGCGACGGCTGCTCTCACACCTATGGATCGTTTGCTCTGGTCTGAATCAGCTCCTGAGTCTGTCGGCTTGGGACACAGTGTTTTAACCAAGTGAACCAAACTACATGACTACAACCCACCGTCGGTGTCAGTAAAGTATCAATTCGCTAGTTAGCCAACCGCCAATCAACCCAACAGAAGAAGGTGGAACCTTTCACTGTCGACTGGTCAGGTGTGCTGGGGGCGGGGCCCAGAGGGTTCATCACAGGACAAACATCCTGTGCTCTTCCAAACAAACTGCTTCAGTTTGAATGCATCCAACTGTCACGTTCTCTCCTGCTTTGAATTCTCCTTCATCACACAACAACTGGCATCTGCTGGCGGGAGGTGGATGCTGGCCTGCTTCAAGTGCATCAAAGACCCCCTGTGGTTGGTTTGAATGATGCAATCATCATGGGAGCATCACCATGGGAATCCTCTGACTGCTTCAACTTCTACTGGTTAGAGGTTCCCAACAGACAGGAAGCAGCAGGCTGTGCTGCCCCAGGGCTGCTCCTCCAGAGACCCTAACACCCTCAACGGGACACCAGTAGAGACCCAGATACGTGTCCGGTGTGGTCCTGACTCATGCTCGGTCCTCGGAAACTCAGAGTCCTTTATGGAGATGCCAGACTCTAAAAAGGTCCTTTCTCTTCGTCACTGTGGCATCAAGCTAAAATGAAAAGGCTCTCGTGTTTCAGTCTTTCTGTCCATTTGTGATAATAAATTCTAACAACCTCAATAGAATGAAAACAGACAAATCAAATAAACACATCCTCCTACAGCAGTGCAGCACTACAGGATTCCAGGACTCTGATGTGAATAAAACCAAACCATTAAAATCTGAAAGGAAACGCCCTGAACGTCAAAGGCCAGCAGGAAGCCTAACTTCATATAACTGGAGTAAATAATGTGTCGCCATGCTGATGACAGCGTGCTGCCTGCTTTCCTCGGGAGACTTCAGGGATACACGGGACAGACTGAGCGTCAGCTGATGTCCGAACAGAATCGTTCACGCCACACATGGTGTGTGTAAGATCCCCACAAATACACAGCATTAGCGCTGTGCTAACTCCCTAAAGCTTCTACAAGAAGCTCTCATCTCTGTGCTGTGGAAGCAAATCTTTTGGTGTCCTTTCCCACTTGGAAGCGATGACTGGACACTTTCACTGCGTTCCTGCAGGGAGAATAAATCACTTTAAGGTGGTTCACTTCTGTTGGTGCTTTCAATTAAATAAATGTAACATGATGTTGGCTGGATCTTTGACCAACAACACACACACACACACACACACACACACACACACACACACACACACACACACACACACACACACACACACACACACACACAACAAAACTCTCTACCCTCTACTAACGCTGCTGCAGAGGTGATTTGAGACCGCGGGGCAGCGGGGAGGAATAACTGCTCCAGAATGGAGGGAGAAGCGGCAACATGAACTTTTTAAAATGAGGAGAATGACCGAGCAAGGACATTTGGAAATGAAAAGTCGACTCTGAAGAGCCAGCCCTAACAAAGAGTTGATGGAATGAGTTTCTGGTGCCAAGCGGAAACTGTAATTAAATGGTTTCATAATTACTCTCCAGTAAAGATGCAGCGATCGATCAACCGGGGACCGGAATCGGCCGCATCAGTCTCAGTGTATCTGATTAGGGGCAGGTTTGGCTTACAAACAGGGATAACGGGAAGGTTCACGTCATGCACGCAGCGACTGCAGCGCCGCAGAAACACCTGCACTGGCTTGGGCTTGGCGTGAACCTCAACAGACCTTTTATGAATATCAAAAAAAGTTAACATTGCAGTCAGTTGAAAGTTTGCTAGCTGTTGTCTTTTATTCCAAGAACTGCAAATATGTGATGCACCCAAAGCCAAAGGTGCGCTAGGAGATTGACCTGTTGCACCTGTTTCCTTTTGGGAAAAACAATCCATGTCTAAGTCCTCAAATGCAGACATTTTCAGCTGGATTTCATAGGAAGCTGTTCAGGAAGCTGGAGAACGTGAGTCCTGACGCCGTCTAGGAGCCCAGACCTCGATGATGATCGCCTCACTGTCTGACAGACAGAGACGTTCTCTCCATCTATCCTACGAGCAACAACACAACTGAAGGTCTTTTCAAACACTTTCTTATCCTCATCCAACCCGTGAGCGATTCATCCCCCTGACAGTCCAACAGCTGGCAGGGTTTACATTTTTTATTGCATTAGATTACCAAATGTCCCACTGCTGCACTCTGATTCCTGGATCCAATGTTCGAACAGTGCCTCTCTAAAATGATTCTCCAACATTGAAACATTTATTAAAAGCCTGACGTCAGGTTTGTGGATGGCAAGAGCTGAACACATGTTCATGTTGTGTTTGAAGTTATAAAATACATCAGTAAATACCAGACTTGGCTGCTAGAGGCCGAGGTCTCAGGCCCTGAAGTGCTGCAGTGGATTTGTAGGAGTTCACTGGACAAACTGTACACACAGAACAAAATGGTGCAGAGACGCCCGACCCAAAGGTGAATGTTGGGAGATGCCAGCATCACATCCATCCCGGTCAGGTTAATGAGAGACATCCACTGCCAGGAGTCGGCTGGTGTCAGTTGATAACGGAGGGGGGCTGGAAACTACGAGAGGCCGACTACTAACAGCAAAACTGTCCAAAAACGCACCTCAGCATCCTGACAATGAAACAGACGGCTGAGGAACTCTCAAAGCATAACTCCTGATGCGACATTCACAATGAATCCTTTTCCCTCACTGCCTCACCACCTACTGATGGAGAGCAGACACACAATTAGGAGGCAGGTCTTTAAGCAGAGTTACGCTGGAGAAGTTAATCAAACGGATTGGGCAGCGGTGAGCTATAAAGCGTCCATACCAGGAAAAGCACCTGTTTTACTGCGCGTCCCTCAGTGGAGTCGGTCGACTTCACGCCTCACCATAAAGACTCCTGCACTGCACTCTCGCGATGTACGTCCTCATAGTCGTTTAACGACAGGGAACCGGGGAAATGCTCTCTGCACCACGGAGGCATCCTTGATGAGCTTGTAACTCCAGTGCATTTTAAAATATGTACAGAAAATAACATTTGGTTTAAATTAACGTGCAACATCTGGTCATATGGTAACTCAAGGTTCATCAGCAGGTATCAGGGGTGTGATGCAAGCGAATTACAACAGTGTGATTCAATTATGTCCATTAATATGACCCGATAATCTCATCCAAGAGGTACATGACGTTAATTTCATAAAGCTTCTTTGGATTTGCAAGTAAATGTAATTACCGCCATGACACCGAGGAGAAGAAGAGAGCTTCTGCTGCTGAATGACAAGTAAAGAGAACCGTCGCAGGAGTCGCAACCCAACACCACAGCTGTGTATTCACTCTCCAGTTCATGAAAGGAACCAGGCTGATGTCACCGCGCAAGCACCCGAGACTCTCAAACACAATACAACTCCATCTGTTCTTAGGTTCAGGCTCTAAAACCAACTGGTTAGCTTCAGAGTAGCATGACGTCTTGATGCAAAGCCAGGGTCTAAAATGAAATACTTTCAATTTCCAGTGAACGAAGAGGCAAAGCAACACGTCACATGCTTGAAAAGTCTCTCAGCCTGGCTGCACTGTTTCCAGGAGATTCTAAAGGGGTCTCACGCAGCTCGGCTGCACTTCCACCAAAAAATTCAAACTGGCCTTTAAAAGAAAACCTGAACTAAGAGAGGAAGCACTGTCACTGAAACACTTGGAACTGGACAGTGAAAAAAAGGAGTTAAGATATTTTACATTTTCATCATTTGACACTTTCTTCTTTATGATTTTCACATCAATATGGACATTTCTCTTTGTGTTTTTAATCTATTTGTCCTTTGTGTTGTCTTGGTGTAGAGAGGGAGGGGTTGAGAGGGTGGGGGGGGGGCCTTGTGTGTGTTGATGACCGTTGCTACGCACATAAACACAACACAGTGTCACCTTGACATTGAGGACACCTATCATGAAAAAAACGCAGGTGACGCTGTGACTAATCTGCCCCAATATCTGATGGGTTCTTTCTCGGCTCGGGCTCCACCCCACTTCTGCTTAAGCTCCACCCCTTTGGTTAACCATTTTAACACAATCCTGCTGACAGACAAACCTTTGTGGAGGTAAGGAATAAGGTGAGTTCAAGAACAGGAGGCAAGAGGAGAAAGGAGCTGAGAACAAAGAGCCGAGGGGAGGATGAGGGAGGGATAGACAAGGTTCAAGTGTAAACTCGTTCTTCCTCCTAATAACCAACTGTTCCATCATCCTGAACCGGTTCTTGGATCAGACTGATTTACCGCTGCTGAGCAGGAAGCGCAGGCTTCACCTGTCATCAGAGACAACAGGAGGTGGCTTTCCGAGTGCCGCGCATCAACACATTCACATGGCGTCCGAGTGATTTCCTGTCATTACAACACAAAGCCCAACTGTGGCATTAAGAAGGAAATCACACTTGTTCATTACGTAAAGACTGGAGGAGCTCGTAGACGAGTCGTCTGTCTTTGTCTCCATTTGAAGCCAACATGACAAGTTGACTTCCAGCTCTCCGTCTCACACAAAGAAGCCTGACAGAACAGTAGGGACCAGTCACTCAGCCTCCTCGCCGCTCGGTTTTCCATTTGCTTTCATCTCTACGTCTCCGTCTCTTACAGCATCCCCTTTGCACTGTTTAGCTCTGGTTGTGTTCTCTGCCATTCATGAAGAACATTAGATAGTAGAACAGTGCCCATCATTTTCAGACCCAGACGAGCAGATAGAGACCCTTCCCTCCTCTCGGGTTTATCACGGAGCTCCAGACCTGCACCAGAGGTCACGAGATGTTATTTAGACATCACGTTTGAAGGCGTAAAAGATTAGAATGACCCTCGCTGAAGAACCAGAGGCTCGTCTGGCACAGACGAACACCCTGTCTGACATACAGATCATTACAAATTCTAATTTATCGTCACCGTGCGGCGCTGCTGATGGTGCACACGCCTGCATTTGGAGAGCATGAACATCGGACGTGAACAGTGGAGAACAGCTTCCCTGCAGCTCAGTGTAACAAATGGACACCTGCAAGCCTCCTCCTCCTCCTCCTCCCTGTAGAATAGACCTCCTTTCCTGGTAGTCCATTTTTTACTCCTGACTTTTCTGGGCCGTCTCTGCAGCTAAGAGGCACTCCAGAGACCTCTCCCCTCCATTCTTTCTCCTCGATAAGTCACATGTTCATCCTTCACACTGAACCTTATTTCAGCCACATTCAGAGATTTACTGTCACTTTTTTGTCATCCATTTCTCCCCATCATTCAAGTATTTCATCATTCACGCCCTTCAAGAACGTGGCCTTGAGAGCAGGAATGAAGGGAGCCAGAGAAGGGAAGAGGAGGAGAAGGCACACATGAAGGACAAAGGGGGTAACGAGTGAGGAGGTAGAGGAGGCCTACTGAGCTATTCTAATTTTTCAATTCTCATCTGCCCCCCCATGGAGTTAATGTATGACGGATGCTGCTTTTTCTCCTCCATATCCAACCTGCATCTCCGACCTCCCGTCTGCTGGTTCTCCTTCTACTCCCTCTCCATCCATCAGCCCCAACCCAGCTTACATTTGCTCTTCATCCTCCTGCCTCTTCCCCTCCTCCCTCATTTTTACTCTCGTCCCATCCTCTGACTCATCGAAGGCTGATGATCTGGGTCCTCCCGTAATAAGAGACATCTCATTACCTATAGCTGCTGTTCCGCTGCCATCATCCTGCTAGTGGCTGCAATTGAGCCAACAAACTCGTTCATCATTCCTTTAACTAAAAACGTCTGAAGAGGTTCGGTCCTGAGCTCACTGGCAGGGCTCCGAGGAAAAAAAACTCCATACGAAGGAAGATAAGGTAAACATGTAGCTGTTGTCTGGTTACAATTCACCACGTTGGAACTGCAGTTCACAATGAGATGAGAAGAAAGATTCAGTGACTGAGGGTCAGAGCCATAGCAGACTCAAACAAACAGGGCTGTGGAGTCCCGCTCAGGCTAGCAGGCTGTGCTAGAAAGGAGTGCTAGCTAAATTTTTGAGGTTTTTCCTAAAAAAGACGACACATCTCACATTCAACCACTAAATGACAAATCTGAGCTAGCGGTGAAATTCTGGGTGACCTGCTGATGTCTGGCTGTGTTTGAGCAGCTAGCATGCGGCTCCTGGCTTTGCTAGCTGAGCCCTGATGCTCATTGCAAACAGGCTGAGATTAGCTTTTTGTGAATGAGCGATGTTGAGGTTTGCCACTGGTTCAAATGTCTCCATCATGGTTCAACACGAGACGTGAGCTCCTGTCCAGGCACTTGCTAGCTTGCTACCAGTCAGTGCTCACAAGAGCACAGGCAAAATCTAGACTTTATCTTGATAAAACAACCAAAGATTAATGATTTAAACACTTATCTCACACAAAATGTGTTTAAATGTCACTGCAAGATCAAGTCACAAATCACCTTGAGACACGTCAGTGTAAATATCAGTGCGCCAGGAGGGTTTCCTCCCGGCTGATAAAGTGACAGACGGATCGATGAGGCCATGAGTGAACGCGTCATTTTCAGGTTATACATTTACCTGATAATTCGGTTGAATCTGCTCTGCTGTCTCTCAGCCAAAGAGGTGCAATAGAGGTGATAACACAAACAGAGTGTGTGTGTGTGTGTGTGTGTGTGTGTGTGTGTGTGTGTGTTGGTGTGTCAGACAGAGATGTGGAGTGTTATGTCTCATTTTTACAGTACAAGGCAGTACATAGAGGACAAAATGATCTCCCTGGCTACCTTTTCACTTCGACTTCATTTAAAGTGATGTTTCAAATCACAAGTGTCATTTGTTTATTTGTTACTCGCCGTTTTCTTTCGCGTGGCCTCTCGGTGAATCCAGGAGTGGAAACACCGAAGACAGAAGATGGACGACAGTAAAACTCAACCAAGCGACTCTTAACTACCTCTCAAGTGCATCATCCACGATTGTGAAATTTCCTCTTTTATTTTCTTCCTCCATGTAAACACGTGGGAACACCCAGGTTAGCGTCCTCAGATTTACTTGTCGTCCTCGTGTGTCTTCAGTTGATCAAGATTTAGTCGACAGAAAAGTCAAAGAGTTTTAGTCTGATTTACTTCCTGAAGGTTTTGAGGGCAGCAGATTGAAATTTTTAGCCTTGCTTTTTTCACTAAAACATATATTAGTCGTTTTATCTTGATCATTAAATTCATTACTACTCACATGAGGAAGGTCTGAGTTCGACCTGAAGGATCAAAACCATTGAGTTTGAGTGGACGGACCAAGTCAACAAATAATAAAAATAATACGTTTTGTCCAGTTTTCAGCGACAAAAGGAACAAGGTAACAGTTGTGGAGGGGATGGAACCACTCACTCTACGTGGTGTGACATCGTCTGGTCCTGTCACACAAAGACTCGTCGCTTCACCGCGAAGGTCTTCAAGTCCAAAGGCCAAACACTGAACACGCACATGACATCTTTTCAGGCGTGTCGCTCCTACTTTCATCATTTCATTTGATTTTTACTACAGACCCCCTTCCTCCTGCGTGTCCAGCCATGGTTGAGTCAAAATGAATCAAGGTGAGCGAGCGAGGCAAGTGGATGGATAAGAGAGAGAGAAAACAAGATTAAAGGACAATTTAAGGTGGAAATACTGAGTTAACCTGCAAACAGGATTCATAAACCCCTCTCTGGGGGAGAGTGAAGGCTTGACGGATGGAGATGGGGGGGGGGGGGGGGGGGGCGAGAGAGAGCGAGAGAGAGAGAGAATTAACCCGCAATCAGGCTCCTATTTAGCTGCAGTCATCCACAATCAGCAGCCATATTAGCATTTAATTAGACCGAGAGCCACAAACCACAGCCTGCCGCTCTGCTCTGATTACCTCACACACTGCTTTCATATCCGTGCGAGCGTGTGTGTGAGATGTTTCACAGACCTTTGTATAAGCACATGTGAGCCTACAATTACAACTGCAGTCAAAATTCAACAAATATACTTTTCTTCCCTTCCCTGCACTCAAGTGATACTTCACCCAACAAGTGTTTTTTGCCTTTCAAGTACTCACTAATAGGGGTCTTGCCCTTAAAAGATGTTTTTCCTTCTCCTGCATTACAACTTTGTGACACCAGAATACAGGAAGAGCCAGTCACGTATAGTTCGCACTAATCTAACAGAGACTGATGCTAACAACGGCTAAACTGTCCGAAAAGAACTGTTCAATAACTCTCAAGGTCAATGCGGACAAAACATCTCAACATGTAAACTATATTTGTGAGTACTTGAGTACTTTTTTTGTGAGAAGTATCACTTTAAAAGAACAAGTTTGTATGATTATGTGCAGAACCAGGCTCTTAATCATAACAATTTAAAACTCAATTCTTTGCTTTAGCCTTTAATTACCTTTTCATTTGCTCTATGCTGCACTGCAGAAGAACCTTGGAATTTTACGTATTTTACTCATTTTATTGCTTTTATTGTAATTTGATTTTTCATTTCTCTTTTCAACATGATTTTAGTGCTCTTTTCTTTGTTGTGAAGTATTTAAGCAGCAATTTCTGTATGAAAAGGGCTTTACAGACACATTTCCTTCCATCCATCCATCCATCATCCCTCCCTCCATGTTCCCCCTCTTCCCCTGTTCAGGGTGGTGGGGGTGGAGCCTATCCCAGCAGCCTTCCCCCTGGACAGGTCACCAGTCCATGGCAGGGCCAACACATAGAGACAGACAACCATTGGCTCTCCCAGCCACGCCTACGGTCAATTTAGAGTCTGGATTAACCTGGTCCCTCTTGATGTCTTTGGACTGTGGAGGAAGCTGGAGTACCAGAGAGAACCCAGCAGGAACAGGGAGAACATGGAGACTCACCCAGAAAGACCCCATGCTGCAGCCTGGGCTCGAACCCAGAACTTTCTTGCTGTGAGGTGACAGTGAGGACCACTGCTCCACCGTGCCACCTGAGACACTAGAGGTGTGTATCACCACTGACCTCCCGATACGATACGATTCCGATACACTAGGTCCCAAGTCGATACGATTTCCGATACCATTTGATCCAATATACGATACGATATTTTAGTTACAATACCAATTTTGCTTTGGTAATGGAAGAGCTTCTCAAAGGACTGATGCTGTAAATTCAATTGTAAAAGTAACCCTCTAACCTGCTGCATCATTAAATATTAATATTTACATTGAGAACTGATCATTAAACAATAGTTATACAACATCATGCACTTTTTATTTAAATATTTGACCGTCGTTCAAAACAAAAGGGCAACTTAGACTTCCACAAACCGTCAGCAGCTCAGCAGGATGACTCGTGTGGCGAGCTTCAACCGCCCGCGTTTGTCAACGTGGGACATGAGGGACCAGCGACTGTCAGTGGACTGAGAGGTGATGGTCAAGCAGGAATCGTAGCTCTGCTTGTCCAGCTGTCACCAGCGATGGCAACTCTCTCTGCCGATTTCATTGCAGTTGTTTTTAACTTCTCTGAACATCTTTGGGATTGTGACTTGACTCAGTTGTTTCCGTGTCGGTAGCACATAGCGTGGTTCCAGTGTGGACGGGGGTCTGAAGCCTACATTTTCTACCTCACAGGATGGTCTGAGGTCCTTGCAGATCAAAATTGCCAGAGCCAAAGTGATGTTCTCTGCACGTGGAGGCGTGGACGGAAACTTGGTCCCAAATGCTTTCTCCAGCGAGGGTTGTTGCAGGGACTTGTAGTTTCCTGGTTGCTGAGTGTCCTCTGGGTGATGCCTCGTCAAATGGCTCCAGAGATTAGTAGTATTTCCGTTGTACTTTACTTCTACTTTGCACATTTTGAGCACAGCATTATTTTTGTCAAGTTGGGCGCAGTTTTCTCGCTTCTTAAAGCCGAAGTGCTGCCAGACATCGGCTCTTAAATTTGCCGGAGATTAAAGTTGCGCTTCCGCCATCTTGTTGTCCTCTGATCGGAGGCACATGGCCTGGATCTCACGAGATCTGATCATCAGACTGCAATAACGTTGCACTACGCACTAAATCACGCCAGACTAAAGGGGCAAACAAAAACAAAAAAATAAACGGATAAAATCAAATGCATTTTACAAGATCAATACTGGGATTTATGTATCGATAATCTTTCCTACAAATGTATATCTATAAAAATCGGTATATAGACATTTTTAACCCACCTCTATCAGACACATTCTATCATATTATAATGATTATTATTACTTTCCTGACTGGGAGCAGTGATTTGACGCAGCACCTCCAAAGCTCCATTGGAACTTGGGTCAACAGAACCAAACGTTTGTTGAGGACTAGAAGAGCGACTGCTGCTACTGATCATGAGGAGGAGAAGGGTTTCTGCTTGACACACCAGCATCCTGGACCTGAGCTAGCTGATGCTAACACTTCCCACACACTACCAGCCATTTGGCTAAGCTAACTAGCCTGGACCTGAGCTGGCTGGTGCGAACACTTCCCACCCACTACCAGCCATTGGGCTAAGCTAACTAGCCTGGACCTGAGCTGGCTGGTGCGAACACTTCCCACCCACTACCAGCCATTGGGCTAAGCTAACTAGCCTGGACCTGCGTTAGCTGGTGCGAACACTTCCCACCCACTACCAGCCATTGGGCTAAGCTAACTAGCTTGGACCTGAGCTAGCTGATGCTAACACTTTCCACTCACTACCAGACATTGGGCTAAGCTAACTAGCTTGGACCTGAGCTAGCTGATGCTAACACTTTCCACCCACTACCAGCCACTGGGCTAAGCAAACTAGCCTAGAACTGAGCAAGCTGATGCTAACACTTCCCACTCACTACCATCCATTGGGCTAAGCTAACTAGCCTGGAGCTGAGCTAGCTGATGCTTACACTTCCTGCCCACTACAGCCATTTTGCTAAGCTAACTAGCCTAGGTCTCAGCCCCTAGAGAAGAGTCTCCATCTTCTTGTCTGTCTCTGGGGACGATGGACAATGAGAGACTTTTTGGGGAGGTTGCAGAAATTTAAAAGAATTCAGTTTATTCCTGCATTTCTTAATCTTTATGAACAAGAAGTCATCAGCTCTTGGATTTGTTGAGAAGGAAAGAGAGATGCATGTGTTTATCACTCAGGCCAACATGTGTGACTGTATGTTGTTTTCCTATGAATAATTTGCGTGTCCGTTGTGTAAATGGTGGCTCAGAACAGAGGAGCGTCGTCAGCTTGTCGTCCGCTGCCATGTAGAGGAAAATTATTCACACTTACATTCAGGTGATGCTCATAAGTGCCGCCCTTCATCAGACTCTCCTTTTTTTAGCATCAGTAAACACACACCTTGGAAGCTTGAGACTGTGTGAATTAGCTTTGGCAGGGCTGTGTGTGTGTGTGTGTGTGTGTGTGTGTGTGTGTGTCCGAGACACCTATCATCACTAAGAACCAATTTTCCAGGAAATCCGCTGAATGAAAAATCTATTACGTTGCTATAGCCAACGCTTGGTAATGATGGGTTTTCCTCTGAGACACAAACACAACTAATCCCCATTTTAGAGGGAGACTGACCAACAAGGCAACAACAGGAGGTTGTGACAGTTCAGGTCACGCTGACAGACGGGAAGTAGGACAGCACTGCCATTACCTTTCTCTGGTCAGACAGTTTCAGTCCACCGGTGAGGACGACAGCCGGGTTCTGTGTTGGTGGTCATTTGACCACAGACCATTTCAAATGTGCCACCTGACACTGGGACGGAGCTGAGACAAACATCCAAACGTAACGAAGCCAATAACCCCGAAATTACACACCAAACAACAAGATGCAGTTTGTTCCTGTGGATGAAAATAAAGAGGGCTCTGACAGAGGAGGCAGGGAGAACCTGGTATGATCCCACAGACTCATGAACCACATCAGCACACACATAATACACACAATGCACTCGTCGCACACACGCGCACTCATGTGCCAGCTACCATGAATTCTGCCCGTGAGTTAACAGAGGCAACATCTACCCATCACCGCGTGCAGGGGTGAAATTTTAACCAGTCTATTATCTTTTTAAATGTTACATTTGTGACTGTGACTACAACATCAAAGCTGTCCCACCACTAAATATCACCAGCAGGTCCTGCACAACACAGATTAGCACTGCTCTTACAGGAGAAACTCATGTTCCAACAAGATGAACAAATAGAATTTTACCGTTTGGAAATGTGATGATGGCTCCATTGCTTTTTCTTTTTTGGCCCTGTGTGTTACAGGTCATTGATGGGCGGAGCTTAGCTGCCCCAGACGGGAGAATCTAACTCCTCCCTCTTTCCCTGATCACTGCTAACCAAGTTTGATTGATCCTCAGTTGCAGTTCATCATCCACACATACGGACAGAAATATTCCCAAAAACCTGAATCTGAAGGTATTTGGTACTTGGATTATTAGCTCCGTGCGTCTGCGCTCCGCTGCTCTTCCTCAGTTCGCCGTATGAGTTTCAATAAACTGAAGCTGAATTTCAGGAAGTGAAGTCTGAGAAATGAATGCAGTTGGACATTCCGCTTCACACAAATCAATTCAAATAGCATGTTTCAAATTCCATTCTTCAAACTATTAAGACTTAGCTTCTGCTGACGTATTTGATCCACACTGCCCTCTGTCCACATTTAAAGAATTTCAGTTTACTGTCACCACACTGGTGCAGGTGTCTCCCTTGTTCTTTGTGCCCTGATTTTGCAGTGCAAGTACAACCACCCTTGGGGCGAGAGCTCGGTCGGTGGGTCAACGAGGGTCGAGCGACGGAAAGTTTCTGACCAAAGTTGACCAACATGATGGAAGCAAAAAACATTTTGACTTGAGGGCAGAAGACGGCAGCTTTGTGTTGACGTTGTAACGTGTTGTACCTGAGAGCTGGTCATGACTCGGAGAGCTTTCACCATGTATCTGGCGTGTTTGAGGGTTAGTTGGAGCTGCGCAGGGACACAGACCCTGTGTCTACTGAATAAATAGATCATAAAGGAGGAGTGTGTCTCTGTCCTCCAGTGAATATAATGCTCAAAAATACAGGTTCGTTATGAACTTTGATTTTTTTTTAGTACTTTAAGCTCACAAGTGTCCTGACTGTGTGATGACATCACATGGTTTCTGCCATTCTCTCATGTACGTTACACTCAAGAACCTAAACATGGTACCGACTGATGTATCGTGAATCCTTCCTTCCATGTACCGCTCATGTTGTGGTTGTGCGTGAGATTCCTACTCACCCCCATCATCCTCATCGAAGGAGTTCATACACGGGAAGTAGATGGCGAGAGCCTCGAAGGACGCCGACAGGCTGATGCGGCTCTGCGATCGCTCCATGTAGAGGCCCGCCGTCGGGCCCGGGTCGGCCGGCTTGGCCAAGCGCGGCTGGGCATTCTTCACGCGGAGTACGGCTCGCGGCGTCTTGGAAGGCTGTCAGCTGCCCCCCACGGCAGATCCAACTCACTCCGAAAAGAAGAGCCACGCAAGAACCCCAAGATTCTCACCCTGGCCTGGACCAGTGCCAAAAACTCTCTGCAGGAATGTTCTTCAGAAGCTCAAAATGTGAAGGAGGATGAGCCTCTGCTGGTGGCTTGTGTTGATAAGGCTGCGGGCAACAATCAGAGTTTCTATCTATTAGCCAAGTAAATGCTCTGTCGTCCGATCATCTCCGCTCCAGTTACACGATCTCTCCTCTGCTCCTGGTCATCCTCCTGAGTTGCTGGTCTGCTAGACTGACTGGAGATCTTCCTTCCAGCTGATCAAACCTGATTATGCACCCTTTTTTTTTTTTTTTTTTTTTTACAGTGAAACTCCCTGAATTCTGCCTATCAATCTAACATCCTGCTCACAGCTGAGCTCTTCAGATCTGGTCAAAAACACAAGATGGGAGGAGACGCTGGCGGCGGCGATGGTGACGCCCAGCTTGCCCAACGTGTTGCTTCCTGCATCAAAGGTTGTTGTTTCTGTAGTGGAGCTATGTCATTCCCTTGTTCTTTGACACAGCAAAAGCATCTCTTTCATTTTCAGCGGGACGTCAGCTGCAGGAACCGACTGGCCTGGGTCCCCATCAGCTGGGCGAGCATCAGTTGCTGCAACTGTTGCTTCTGCTTGGAATTGTGTTGCAGTTAACGTTTTGTTGTTGCTGTCCTGGTCTCTGCTGTGTCGGTCCTGCACTGCTGCGCTGCCATGCTGACGCTCACTGACTGTCTGCTCCTGAGACTGGAAAGGATGGAGCGAGAGAGAGAGCGGGAGAGAGAGAGAGAGATGATGATGATGATGATGAAGGAGGGAGAGCGAGACGACGGCTGCACTGTCTAACAGCTTGTGTCTGACTGGACTCATTCAGTGATGAGAGAGCAAGACAGAGAGAGAGAGAGGGAGACAGAGAGAGATGGTGGGGGAGAGGGAGGGGACATGGATATGAGAGAGAGAGAGAGAGAGAGAGAGAGAGAGAGAGCGAGAGCAGTTGTTGCCGGCAGCCCGTCCAATCATAAACTGGATTAGGGAATATGGGCGTGGCTTGGAAGGCAGCACAGGGTAGGACGAGTTAAGTCTCTCTCTCGCTCTCTGCATCTCTGTGTGACTCAAAAACAGCTGAACCAAACCACACGACCCCACTGCTGATATGAATACTGTTAGTTTATGTCAAGAGAAGATTATCAACCATTCCATTGTCGTGAACAAAAATGAAAACATTGGCAAAAAAGAAAAGAGCAAGCAACTGAACCCATAAACAACCCAGATAGTGTTCAGAGGAGCGGTCCCGTCCCAGCATCTTACTCTCTTCACCTCGTAATTCTACAAAATAAACCATCCACCGTCAGCCATCGCTCGTCTGTAATCCGACAGTTTCACACATAATCTCACAATTTCAAACATCCTGCAGCAAAAGATTCAAAAAAGTAAAACAGACAAGAGGGACAGATGACAACAAACAATGAAATAAATCCACAGAATTCTGAGCTCGAAGGTTTTAACTGCCTCCACTTCACCCCCTCGGTTGTTCTGCAGTGACACTTAACATGTTTCCCTATGGGTGGATTTTTGAATAAATATTTCCCTCTCCCAAGTGTTTCTACTGACTCGGCTTTGAAGTGACTCCTAGACACAAGCTGGTATTTGTTGTTACTGCTGGTTGCTAGGAACCGGGGAGGAATAACTTCATCCTGGCGGACACTTTCAGATTTTTTGCATTTTGAACAGACTGAATGGATCCTTGGCACACAAAAGAGTTTCTAAACCATTTTTTAAAAAATTGTATGTTTTGAAAAAAGTCTTTTGCAATACATCATGTGACAGGTGTGTGTGTGTGTGGGGGGGGGGGGGTCGTCATTGGACTCAAAATGTTAACACACCTCCCAGTGTGGGATGACTCGTCAAACATTTGGATTGAACTCCGACAGAGTTTTTGCTGACATATACCTTTATAGACAGGTGTGTGTGTGTGTGTGTGTGTGTGTGTGTGTGTGTGTGTGTGGAGTTTGGAATGCTGATGCTTGTAAATGCTGTAACTTCTCCATCAGGAAGGATCATTTCTTCTTTGGTCATCTCATTTACTGTAATCAGTGGAAGTGAAACAAACGCTGGAAGTGATGTTTCTGTCTGTGCTTACTTCCTCCTCCCATCTGTCCGATCAGACATCCGTCAGCTCTGGGAAAACAGCATCTTGTGCTGCTTTCAGGCCATAAAACTCTTCAAGCAGGCTTCGTCTCCACCGAGCTGGAAGCTTTCAACACAAAAAGCTGCTGAGCAACGGCTGGAGGCCTTCGAGGTAACCAGGCAAAGATGTTGCAGACGGTTATTTGTGAGGGAGCTGTCTCTCATACGGAGGAATAACCCCAGACACCATCCTGTCAGGCTGCAGGTTTGTGTCCAGTCACTGTGGTCGTTGCTTCAAAACAACGTCGGCTCCTGAAGAGGTCAGCATAGACGTTACTATAACAATTCCCCAGAAGAACGAGCAGACAGATTCAAAACACAAGTGGCAAAATCAACCTAAAATCATGTTTAAGTGACAGATGCCATCTAGTGGCCATAGTAATTATAACCCCTGGGAAAGTAGGAAGTCACATGACATGTAAAGAAGGTGAGAAGAGACATGAGAGGAGGCGGAAGCTGATGTGGACGTCAATCTTTCAACAGCTGCAGTGGCTCATATTTCTTACTATTTTAATCAGTTTTTTAATTTTCCCCACCAACAGTATTAATTTGTTCCTTTCAGTTATAAAAAGGTAGAACGGGTGCTGATGAAGAATTCATCATATTCCTGTATAGAAATTTTAAACTGTTCCTACGTTCTATCAAAACACATACGTAGACACTTGCTGGACTGCAGCCCGCTGGGGTTTGAACACGTGGATTATTGACTGGATTATTTCCTGGAATTTGGATGATTGGAGTATCTGATCACACAGTAAATCATCCAGCCACGTGTTTGTGCCTGATCCCAGCCAGAATGTTCTGTTTTAGAGGGTCGGACCCGCCAGGTCACCAGAGCTGGAGAGTATCTCTTCAGCCTCAAAGGCCCTCCTCATAGGAAAAAAGATGTTTTCCCTCCTCTACCTCCTGGCATCGGTGGGGGCCGGTAACACACACAGATGGTTCGTCCAATCACCTGCCAAGTATCTTCTGATAAATGTCCAGATAGTTTCTATGGCGACTTCTCTGATGGCTCAAACCAGCTGATGCATCGGGGTAATAAATCATCAGCAGACAGAAACTTTCTTTGTCTGATCTGAATTAAAATGAATCACAGCTCCAGTGTTTCAGCCGCCACTTCAATAATGTATCGTTATTGATAATATAATCCTTTTATTCTCTGAAGAATTTGTTCCTGTTGGTGGCTCACTGGCTCCAGGAGGGGCCTTGAATCACTCGCTGGTTTCTGGTGCAGCTGCTGACATTTACCTTCACTTCTTCACTTTTTTGTTCGTTCTGCAGAGCCACGCCGGACGCAATGTGCCGGGCCTCTCGATGAACCCAGCTACCGGCTCACTCTCCAGCCCCGCGCAGGAACGTTCTGATCTTCTCCACTTCAGGATGGTTAAAGTTGACTCGCTTGCCTTTTCATGTCAGGCTTGTGCTTTTGTGTGTGTGTGTGTGTGTTTCTCTGGGTGACGACCTGCGATGCCTTCGTCCTCTGCCGAGTGTTCTGTGGCCAGTCAAGTGCACCGGTATCGTGTTGACAAGTGCTCACCGCGAGCGTGCTGTCCAAGCTCGTCTGATCACAGGAGCGCTGACCTTTTACTACGAGAAGCTGCCTCACTTTCTCTGGCTGCCTCTTCCTCCATCTGCTCCCGTCACACCCTGACTTCCTCTACCCCAGAAAACACTCTCATGCTTGTGCTTATTTATTATTAATATTGTTATTTATTTATGTTGTTGTTGTATAGAAATGAGTCCTAAAAGACCACAGGTAGCATGGTTGAGCGTCAGGTTCCCTCATCTTTAAGTTGGTTGGTTTGTGGTTAAATGCCTGAAATAGGTTTTAACGATTTCTGCCAATAAAAACCTCACTCGTGAATTTCAAGACTTTCATGAGTCTTAGAAACCTGGGTTGCTAACAAGAGTCTGAAGGAGCCCACAGAGGTTGTTGAGGTCATTAAAGGTCATCAGGGGAAACACAAGAAGCCTGAAGCTCAGTGGTGGTGACCTTGAAGTCATGTGACTGTGGTGTCGTTCCTCCATGGCCTAACGTTAGCTTAGCACTGCTAAATGTCGCATCATCAAAGTGGTTCATTCGTGAACATGATTCCAGTGATTATCAAAAAAAGCTGGAAATCTCACCACAGATCTGATTTACTGAAATAAAAATCCAGGTGTGATTCAGCTGGACTCAGGTCTGAGCTGGACTCAGGTCTGAGCTGGACTCAGGTCTGAGCTGGACGTTTCAACCAGAGATGGATCACCGTGGTTTTAGCGTTTTCGTGGAATTTTCAGACCAAATTAAAAAATATGACCAGCCTGATCCAACTAGACCCCCCCCCCCCCCGCGTGTTTTAAACATTTAAGTGTAATTTGCAGTTTCAATGTTTCTTTCAGTTTCTCCATTTTCTCACAGCAGAGTCGTCTCAGCGAGTGATGCGTTCACTGCCAGAGAATCTGATGCTCTGCAGTGAACAGAGAAACAGCGAGTCCTGTGCTTTGTGGTTCTGTCTCACTCACACACTCACACACACTGACGTCAGTCTGTCAGTCTCACTGTGTCTCTGGGGTCCATCCAGGGCGACAGAAGGCTGAGCAGCCAGAGGTAAAGACCTCCACTGAGCTTCTAAGGTGAGGGAGGGAGAGTGTGTGTGTGTGTGTGTGTGTGTGTGTGTGTGTGTGTGTGTGTGTGTGTGTTGCTCATTGGGGGGTGGGGGGTTAGGGAGGGGCAGATAAAGATGTTACATAACCACGTCATCATGGATTACCAGGTAACTGTGGACTGTGCGTGCCTGTCACCACCCTCCTGAGCCTGACTCCTTGAAGAGGGCGCTGGCCCACACACGACCCCGCCTCCATAACAGGAGTCCACGACCCTACAACCATGATGGACTTGTGGATCTCAGAGTCACTTCCAGATAGCTTACATCCAGAGTGCACTGGGTCCCATGTACAGAGTGAGGATGGTGATTATTTTATATTTTCTAATTTGAAGACTTTATAGAACAAGAAGAAGAAAGATGAAAGATGGCAGCGTATAGATGTGATATTTCTTGTTATAATTTCTATTAACTGGCTATGGATTTAGTTTTTTGCATGAGATGTTATATTTAAGGTAAAGTATCATATTTTATCTTTAGCAATATGCTCTCTTTGTTTGGGGAGTTGAATTATTTGCTTTTGGCCTTGTTACCATGAGTTAGAACATCACTTACCCTTAACCAAACATGGACATTTGTCCGGCATTTGTCTCAGAAAGTGGCACAATTTCAGTCACTTCTGTAAAAGAATCATCTTCAACTTGTCGAGTTGTTTTTCAGACTTGAGGGGGCCGCTCACGTTAACTTCCTCATATGGAGCCTTGTTTTTCTGATTATTCCAAGTATTCATGAACGCAGCATCAGAGGACCGCTAATGAAGCTAACAGCGCGTGGTTGGCTCAGTAAAATAACGCGTTTCTAATCAAACAACAGTCGTTTCATTACAGCTACTGAGTCCAGTAACATGTTAACACCTCAAATTAACCCTCTCAGACTTTACAAACCGATTTACTTACGGTAAAAAGCTCCCGGTAGCGTCCCGCTGTGTCGGTGTGAGCCCGGTTGGAGTGAATATCTCCCTCTCATAACATTCACAACACAGCTTGGAACCTCGCTGACTTGCGGGAGTCTTTGGCCAAGAAATCCATCGTGATATTGGACGTTTGGACGTTTAAATCCATTTTCCCGCCTGAAACGGTCCGATTTCAGCGCTGTCCATTGCTTTTGCCGCCATACTGCGTCACGTGACGCCCTCGACCAATCAGAACTGTCACCGGAAGCAACCTCGGGAGTCTTGGGTTACTGGAGCTGTTAGTTTACCGAGCCATTAAATTTGGCCACAACGTGTGTACATGCAGAAACACAAAATATGTAAATGTTAACATCCACACAGGAAATAGACTGACCCAGCAGGTGATGGGAACAATTCAACAATAATAATAATTCAACAATAATAATAATTCAACAATAATAATAATTCAACAATAACTGAGAGTCCTTATCACTTGATGAATTTGAACATACTTGAACAGTCATCAACCAAAACTGAATTCCTCTGCCACATGTTTTTAAGAATAAAATGTTCATGAAAGTGGATGTGAATTGCGTGAACTCTTTAACACCCAGTCCTGCTGCTGCAGTGAACCTGGAGAAAAACGCAGTGACAGTAACTGTGACTTTTAAATGAAAGTAACTATTGTAGTAACTACTACGATATTACATATTGGAAGTAACTTGTCCAACAGTCAACAATAACAACAAGGACGGTGGACTTTAGTACGTGGTTTCTGTTCTGTTGACTCACACACGCACACACACACGCACACGTATTTGGATGTTTGAATAAAAAAAGAAAAAAAACATCTCCACATGTGTGTGTTGGCATTTACATGCAGAGAAACGGGAGTAAACACACCGGCCAGAGAGGAGATTGCGTGTGGCTGATGTGTTGGCGGGAGCCAGGAGGCGCGCGGCCCTGTGCGCCCCAGCAGGCGTTCAGATACAGAGGTGACATTGATGTGTCTTTGAGGATGAGCCGCTCCCTCTCACCCCTCTACCTCACCCCTCCAGCCTCTCCCGTTTTCACTCCCTCCTTAATGCTTCCTCTCCCACCTGCTCTCCTCTCGTCTACAAATCTGTCCATTGTCCTCCCTCAGACCTCCCGTCATTCTCATTTCTTCTCCTCCCTAATCACCACAAAGGGGTTGTTTAATCTCCCTAAAACATGAGATGAGTCATTCGCTGGAAATCCGAATAAAACAGCTCCTCCTGAGTGGGTCGGATTCCTGAAACAGGAGATTTGAGCCAGACAGCAGCAGGACGGAGTGCTAATCAATTGTAAATGTGAATTAAAAAGTATGAAAGGAATCAAGTGAAACCTGTTCCCTGGTTTCATTTGTGCACGTTGGTGGTGTGTTTACTGACATGAGAACGCTCCTCCAATCAGAAATCTGCTTAAATTCACCTTTAAATACCAACCATGTGCTGGTTGTGACCCGGAGAACAAGAGAATCCCCCTCCTAGCAATGTCTCACAAACACACACACACACACACACACACACACACACACACACACACACACACACACACACACACACAATTATGTTGGGGTGGATCTACATGTTAGTTCGTGATAGAGAAGGCAGGAGAAGGTCTCGTATGTGTGTGTGTGTGTGTGTGTGTGTGTGTGTGTGTGTGTGTTGGGACATTCCAGCTAATGGGCTGGCCTCTCAGTGTTGCAGACAGAATCCCAATTACATGTTGATAAAAATCACTTGAGACCGCAGGTTCAATTCCTCTCTCCAGCCTTTCATCTGTACCATCACTCACTATCTGTGGGTGTGTGTGTGTGTGTGTGTGTGTGTCTGTGTGTGTGTGTGTGTGTGTGTGTGTGTGTGTGTTAGGTTAAGAGGATGTTAATAATGATTTTTAGGGTGTGTGAGGCAGGGAGGAAGAGAGATGAAAGAAAATGCAGGAAGAAGATAGAAAAAATGAAACTGAGCAAAGAAAAGCAACGAAACGTTCTTAAATCATGTGAGCCAGCAGGCGCTGGGGTTCCTCAGGACCGGACATTAAAATCTGCTCTTCTGTGTTGGAGAGACACAGGAAGGTTATTTAACGGTCAGAAATACAAGTCCTGAGACCCACAGCACAGCATCACGTGATCTTGTTCCATCAGGGTCACTTCCTGTAGCCCCCAGGTGGCGCTAGTACTTTAGTCCAGCTTGAGGATGTCTTCTGGACTCTCATCAAAGATCCGACCAGGTGGAGCCCAGTTACTGCAGTTCCCTGCTCTGGTCAGTTACCCTGCACGGCTGCATCGCCATGGTAACTCAGTCTCCACACCAGCCCATGACCAGGTTCTGAAGGTGTGTCTGAACACATTTAAGATGGATCTGATCAAGCGCTATAGCACACCCGCCCCCAAATGTAACAGGCTACTCCGGGGCCCAGGCTCCACCGGGGCCCGGGCTCCACCCTTCCACCATGTTGGGCCTGATGGTTTTTGCTTCATCCTGCTTGACGACAAACAGAAGGTGAGCTAACATGAGGAGGTAAATATTTGTGTTGGTGTAGTCATGTGAGCCTCTACAGTATGTTAATACACACACACACACACACACATCCTTGTACTGATACCTTTGTGAGGACTTTCGTTGATGTAATACATTCCCTAGCGGCTATTCCTATTGCTAGGGCCTAGCCCCTCCCCCTAAACCTGACCATCTCAACTGACTGCCTGACCCCAACCTTGACCCTAAACCTGACCTGAACCTGATTCCAACCTCAACCCTAAAACCAAGTCTTGACCATCAAACGGCCCTTTGAAGACGTGAGGACCGGATAAAATGTCCTCACTTTCCAAAAATGTCCTCAGTGTGTTGGTTAAATATGTATTCTCGTCCTCACTAAGTAGCAAGTACAAGAACACACACGCACACACACACACACACACACACCTTGGATGCTCACTCCATTCTTCATGCTGTTCTTACGAGAGTGATGCACAGAGATACATTTGTGGTGGTGTGACGCGTCACGCTGACATTTCTACACACCACACGTATGATCACTCATGAGCCTGGAGGGTGCAGACTGGGTTTGTCATGTAGAAGCGAACCTTGGAGCCAAGCTGACTTCCTAACCGTGTAAATGATGGAATCTTTCGCTCATATTGTGGAAGTCACTTACTATTTTCTCACTTTGAGGTCATCTGAGCCCCAAAAACGGACAAAACAAGACTAGAAAACAAACATGACTCCTCTGATACAGCAGGCTGTGACACCCACACGTGTCCCAGTTGACATCACTGAGACGCCATCGCTGGCCGTGCTGTGTGAGGGGGTATTTAAAGGGATGAACAAGTGTTTGTGAGGTCTGGTTTCAGTCAGGAGGGAGAGGGAAGTGGCGCTGGCACAGATGGAGCAGGAAAAGAGTCCAGATTTGCTTTGTTTGCTTGTGCCAGAAGCTTTTTTGGCAGAAATCAAATCGCAACAGACTTGATCAGCGCAACAAAATCCAACCCAGGGAGCTGAGAGTATAAGCTGCTGTTTTCTCGCGTGCAGTCCATCTTTACCTGATGTTACCTGGTGTCCAGGTAGGCGTGTGTGTTGAATGGCCAGTGAACGTGGAGCAGGTGGAAGAGCGACGCTTGGCAGATGTATAACTTAAGAATGACTCCTGTGCCGTGAAGAAACCAGAATTTCAGAATTGTGTTTTTGTGAGCCTTCGCCTTCTTTGGAGCCCACAGCAGATAAACGCCAAGAGAGAACTTCCTCCATCAGACGTCGGCGTCAGCACCTTTCCCACCGGCTGAAAACCCTTCAACACCTTGCTTGTGTCTGTAAACAGCTTTCATCCGTATTCCCTCCTGGGTCACATGACCCTGCAGTAGACACACAGATTTAGTGGCTCTGATCGGCTTCAGCACAAAACTACCACAACTTTGGAACACAGTTTCTAGGCTGGCGTGTTTGAAAAGCAGTAAATGCTAAAACAGGAGAGATCAAATAAACTCTGATGTCGTGACTCTTTCTCTCCCGTGACTGACCAGCTGCTCCCGCCGCCGCTGTCTTCTCAGTTATTCCCAGATTTTGTCTTCGTCTCCAGAGAAGCAGCAACATGTCTGACACGACACTGGCACCACATAACCACGACAACTGGTCCAACTGGAAGTCATTTCTCAAGTTGTTTCTCCATTTTTCACCAGCAATCATCTGTAGACTAAAACAGTGAGCCGGCCTGGTGCATTTAGGGGTTTTCTTCCTCTCCGCTGCCTGGCACAGTCACCCTACTACTGCCTACACCGCCACTCAATCACTTGATGGAGGCGGCTATAATTCACATGTCTTCCTTGGGAGACGTTCTAAAATTTGCTGTCATTCACCTGACATTTGAAGGAAAGTTGCTCACAACTGGATCGCAAAACTGTGAATCATCCATGATCAACGACATGCATGGAGGAATGAAAGTGAGTCGACTCCACTTTTTGTGTCCTCAGCCACAAATTTGACTGTCCGAGTTCCAGCAGCGACGCTTGAACACCGTTCAGTCGGTGCTGAGTTTGACGAACAGTCTGCAGCTAAGAATTCAGCAGAAACTCCATCATTGTCCTCGTGTGTGTGTGTGTGTGTGTGTGTGTGTGTGTGTGTGTGTGTGTGTGTGTGTGTGTGTGGGTGGGGTCTTGTTCCGTTAATGAGTGTGTGTGCTGTCCTGCGAGTACAAAGGGACAGCAGGTCCTGTAAGGGCAGAGGGAACATACCATGTAGTCAAGGACACAGATGCTGCCCAGCTGTTCCACCTCAAACACACCATTTTGATTGTGTACTGCAGGGTTTACTGAACCAGCTCAAGCTGAGCCCGAAAAAGTGGCATCGACCTCTGACCGCGTGAGAGTGTATCTATATAGTGTATTTATAGAGTGTATCTATAGAGTGTATCTATAGAGTGTATCTATAGAGTGTATCTATAGAGTGTATCTATAGAGTGTATCTATAGAGTGTATTTATAGAGTGTATTTAGAGTGTATCTATAGAGTGTGTCTATAGAGTGTATTTATAGAGTGTATCTATAGAGTGTATCTATAGAGTGTATCTATAGAGTGTATTTATAGAGTGTATCTATAGAGTGTATCTATAGAGTGTATCTATAGAGTGTATTTATAGAGTGTATCTATAGAGTGTATCTATATAGTGTATTTATAGAGTGTATCTATAGAGTGTATTTATAGAGTGTATTTATAGAGTGTATCTATAGAGTGTATCTATAGAGTGTATCTATAGAGTGTATCTATAGAGTGTATTTATAGAGTGTATTTAGAGTGTATCTATAGAGTGTATCTATAGAGTGTATCTATAGAGTGTATCTATAGAGTGTATTTATAGAGTGTATCTATAGAGTGTATCTATAGAGTGTATCTATATAGTGTATTTATAGAGTGTATCTATAGAGTGTATCTATAGAGTGTATCTATAGAGTGTGTGTGCCTTCTGCTGTTTTACCAGAAGTATCAAATCAAATTGGAGATAGAATCAGATGAGGTCCTTCCGAATGAGACCGAACCAAGTCGAGATGGAGGGGGGAAAATGTCTTCAATCATTAATTCACCAGACAGTGACTCACTGAAAGAAAGAGAGGAAGAAAGAAAGAAAGAAAGAAAGAAAGAAAGAAAGAAAGAAAGAAGATCATAGGGGTAAATCAAAGTGTTGAGCGCTAATGAGGGAGGTGGTTGTTGGATGAGGGCGGAGAGATTGATGGTGGGAGGTAAATAAGGACCACCAAGGAGACAGCGAAAAACGGGGGGGACATTAATGATAGAATGCGAGTTGTCTGAAGGTTGTCGCGTTTGGTTTTGCTCACTCTTCAGAGATAAGAGGATACATTTGCATGTCCGACATGGAAGAGAATGAGGTGGTGAGGAGTGTGCAGCTGGAGGATGAGTAATAAGTGGACCCGTGGAACACAGCGTGACATCCAATTAACATGTTGAACTGTTGCTATTCTACGTGTGTGTGTGTGTGTGTGTGTGTGTGTGTGTGTGTGTGTGTGTGTGTGTGTGAGGTGGGGGGGTCACAAGCCGGCCAGTATATCATTCTAATGGTTAAAATCCTCTCTTCCTCTTACATATTCAACACATTTTGAGCATTTAAAGGCAAAACACTCAGAAACGAAAGGGTTGCAGCACAAGTTTGGTTTATTCGTGGCGAGTCGAGGCCGACCTCGACCGGGCGCCGATCCGTCGGTCCATCATCCGTCTGAACTCAAGACATTGTTGCTACACATTGTTTCATCATGTGTTACTTTGAGTAATGAGCAGGAGTTCTGCAGTGCTGCTGCGATCTACTAACACTACATAGATCTGCTGTATTAAATCCAGCTACACACACACACACACACACACACACACACGTGGGCTGTAGGATGAATGTGTCTGCAGAATGGGGTGTGCGGGTTGGGCAGCAGATGACTGATGATCCCGGGAGCTGCGAGACTCTGAATCCTGGACTGAACAGAGAACTGAGAGCACGTCAGCATCCAATCATCGCAGCATTTCATCCTCATCTCGTTACCAATCTAATCTCTCAGAATTTGTACCTGCAGTGCAGCGCAGTGGCACCGGAAGGTTTCTCTTAGATTCCTGAGTGGCCACTCAGGTGTGAGCAGGTTTCAGGTTCATCCAAATAAGAACACATGGTCTCAGGTTGATGCAGGATCAGAGGAGGATTTGGATTCTTAGTTTATCTGCAGATGAAAACATCGTTTCTCAGATCCAGATCCACTCCAGGACTGGATGTCCTGGGTCAGAGAAACCTGAAAGAGATACACATAACCCACAGATACGTATCATCCTCAGATCATGCAGATTTCTCACTGAGTGTTCGATAGGTTCTGCGCCACAAACACATTCACTTCATCGAGTCACAGCTTAAACAAACGTGTTTTAAAAAGAGCGAACTAAACACAGGATGATGAAAGTTCCCCCTGAACCCTCCACACTTCATTTTCCTTCTCGCTGTTCCAACAAGCAGCTTCACGATGCTCATTATTTGCCTGATTCAGCCGGTGAGCACATTCATGCCGCTTCTCAGAGCTTCTGTCGGCTCCTTAATGTCAGTGTTTTGTGGTGAATATAAATATAGCCTCCCCGGGCGGCTGAAACAATGCAGGTGGCTCCGGCTCAGCACCATAAATAGCTTGCAGGCTGTTGTCATTCGCTGGTGTGACATTTTCATCGTAAAGGTTAGATGTTGCAGATGTTGCAGGATGCATTCTTCTCATAACTGAAGCCTCTCGTGCTCTGCGATGTGTCGTTCCCTGCAGTTGTGTTTGTCATTTCATTGTGATTTGTGAGATCTGATTGTTACGTAACATCATGAAAAATCTCGTTTTGTCCACACTTGGCCTGGAAACTCTTGCCTCATATATTTCTGGTCCGGCTCTGTGTTTCTTTACATTTTTGTTTGCACGCTGCAGCGAAGGTTCTCCAGGCTTCGCTCAGGCCCATCTTTGGCTCTGCTGACCTGTTAAGAGTAAACGCGCAGACAGAACTGAGAGAAAAGCTGAGAGAGCGTAGCGTGACCAGCTGGAGCATTCGGCTGAACCGACTCACTCTCACTCGCTGAAGTTCCCATTCATCTTCAGTCAACGTGCTTGTGGACTACTGATCATACGGCAGGATTAAGAAGATTTAGGGTTTAGTGGACCAAGAAAATACAGAGCTGGACTAGAAACATATGAGGCTGGTAGAGTTTGGCTTCAAGCTAAGTTTCCTGTACATGGAGCTCAACACACTTACTTGTGAGAAAGCAAAAGACACTTTTTGGGTGAAGTGTTGTTAAGAGCTGATGGGTGACTGAATATTTCAGTGCATCAGCAGCGCGCGAGTCCATGCCTCAACTGTGGCTTATTGTCATGTTTGCGGCAGCTTCTCTCTGTGTCGCTGCTTTTACTGATTCCTGGTTTATCAGAGCACGACGTCCATCCTTGGAAGCAGCAGTTAGCAGACTGGTTAATGCTTGTGACCAATCAGCATCACTCACTCACACACACACACACACACACACACACACACACACACACACACACACACACACACACACACACACATAGATCCATCTGCTTCTTCTCTCCAGGACTTCATTGTGTTTTCTGCTGAGTCAGCAGGACTTCCGCTCCATATTCCGTTGTAGCTCATTCCCGCAGATTTCCCAGAAGGCCACTGACACCACCCTGAGATTAAGACACTCTCCCGCAGGACGCGGCTGTCTCGCTGTTGAATTCACATTTATTACTCCTGCAAATGTTGGGGGGGGGGGGGAATTGTTCAGGTAGAGGAAAAAATTAAGTTCCATTTTCAAAGAGATCCAGATCTGGTGATCTGCTGATGTCATGACATAGCCATTTTCAAAGAGATCCAGATCTGGTGATCTACTGATGTCATGACATGGCGACATGGGCGCTTTTCAACGGCTCTCCGGTTGACCACAGATTTCTTTTGGCCGTAGATCGATACGGAAAAATGTTATTGTGTTTCAAACGCTTGGAGGACTGAGTTATTGCATGGTGACAAAACCAACTCAAGAAGTGAGCGCAGGAGTCCAAGAATCTGACAGTCACTTCCCCTCCGTTTCTAAACGTGAAGCAAATATTTTGAAATTTTTGCAAGAAAAGAAAAGAAGAAAGGAAGCAAATGAAGTGTTAATCAAATGTGGCGCAGTTCAGTGTTCAAGTCAAAAACCACCTCAATCAATAAAACCTTCTGGTTGATTTTTTTCTTCTTCAAATTTTCAAAATGCCAGTAAAATAAGGCAATGGAACGCAGCTGCTGACCAACTGAGTAGCAGTCGAACACAAACTGAGCTCATCAGGCAACAGGGAACAGGTGGAGGAGCAGGAGGCGGCAGCACCAGCAGCACTGTGGTGACGGAGGAACATCCAGGGGAACAAATTCAACAAGGAGAGAAACGAGATGGACCAACAAAGAGTGAGATCTGAACACAAGGATAGACACGCCCCGAAACTCAAGAGCAACATCAGTCGTACAAGATTAACGCAAAATGGAAGTCCAAAACTAAACTACGCTGGTCATGTGACGTTGTTGTTTTTATTTCTATTAGATGGCGTTATTCTGTGTGTGTTTTTTCATATTTTCCATGATAAATACTGTCTTTCATCCTGTCGGCGGCACGCAAGTGGATCATTGCCTGCTGATATTACTCACCATTACATTTGGGTTATTTTGAGAAGAAGTAAGTCCCCCCCCCACACACACACACACACACACCGCCACCAAAATCCTCCTGTGAGTTCTTCAATATCCTGTCCTGTTTCTGAACACTCCAAAAATAAACAAGAACCTGCTGCTTGTTTGACTCATGCAGGAGAAAAAAGCTCCACGGTGACAGAACACGGCATCCAAACACAGACGGTGCAACTTACCAGAGCTCTCATGATTCATAAATGTCCACGACAGCAAATAGACCTCATTTTCTAAATGAACGAATCATTGTTTTAATCATTTTTTATACTAATATAATAGAAATGACACGTTTGTGATGACAGGTGCTCTGGTAAACAGACGTCCGTGTGTTTCTGAGGCCCAGCCTCTGTCCAGCGCGTTAGCGGTGTCGTAGAGGAAGAGTTTCTTCAGCACGCAGACACGCTTCCACACCTCGAGTCATCAAAGAAGCATCGAGCGTCTAAAAGACATCAGGAACAGCTCTAATCCCTGTTCTCCAGGCTCTATAAATAACCGCAGTGTTCCTGTTCACCGAAAGAAGCCGGCAGGAGCCAGGCAGCAGTCCTCCTCCTCCTCCTCCTCCTGCTGCACTCGTCCCATCATGTCTTCACGTGCATGCCAGTTTGTGCACATGTGGAACCACATCTCACACAGCATGTGTGGACTCACCTGTGTCGGTGGGGATTACATGTTTTTATTCTTTTAAAACCAGTTACAAAGTCACCATCACATGACCCCCCAGGAGCGTCGTACGTTCAGAGTTCCTGCCATGAAGACTCTTGAGTGACCTTCAGGAGTCTTTTGGCACAGTATTAATCCATCTAGGGGGAGATTTCAACCATTGCATGTTGAGTAATGGAGTTTTGTTACTTATTTCTATGTTTTCATGAGCAAAAATAGTTAATTGATCCCTTACTGTTACCACAACATGTGAATACACAAATACATGCAAATGAAGACACGGGAACCGACAGAACTGGAGGGTTAATGTCTGCCGAGTAGAACCACCACCATGAAGGAAAGCTACACACTTCTATCGTTGGGCACTACTCACGCCTCTGCAGAGATTTTGGTGAAAGCAATGCAAAGGTAGTGTAATCAGTACCTAATTACTCTACACAAGCACTAATATTGTAAAGTATTATTGTATTTATAGTATTATAAAGTAATATCATAAATTGTTAAGTAGTAATATCTAGTATATTACATTTTGAATTAGCCCAGTGTATTCATTCTCAAAGACACACACACACACACACACACACACACACACACACGAGTTGTTGTTATTTCACCAGTTTGTCCCACTGAGATTACAACTGTTTTTCTTTAATCTTCAACACCGACCCGCCAAGTTAGCAGCCTTAAAGATTTTATTTTTTATGAACAACACTTTCCTCCTCCTGGAACCGTCACCTTATCGTGGTGGAGGAGTTTGAGTGCCCTAGTGACCCTCGGAGCTATGTTGTTGGGGGCATTTTGCCCCTGGTAGGGTCACCCAAGGCAGACTGGTCCTAGGCGAAGGGCCAGACAAAGAACGGTTCAACAGACCTTTCATGGAAAAACCAGCAAGTGCTACGTGTACCCTGCCCGGAGGGGCATGGGGCCCTGTCCTGGAGCCAGGCCTGGGGTAGGGGCTCGAAGGTGAGCGCCTGGTGGCCAGGCCTTGGCTCGTGGGGCCCGGCCGGGCCTAGCCCAAAAAGGGGGCACGAGCACGTCCTACCCTGGACTCAACGCCCATAGGAGGAACCGGAGGGGTCCGGTGCAATGTGGCTTGGGTGGCAGTTCAAGGCGGGGGCCTCGACTGTCTGAACCCCAGGCATGGAAGCTGGCTTTTGGGACATGGAACGTTACCTCTCTGGTGGGGAAGGAGCTGGAGCTGGTGGAAGAGGTTGAGCGTTACCGGCTAGATATAGTCGGCCTCACCTCGACACATAGCTCTGGGTCCGGAACCCAAGTCCTTGAGAGGGGTTGGACTTTCTCTTTGGCTGGAGTTGCTCCTGGTGAGAGGCGGAGGGCGGGGTTGGGCTTTTTGGTTGCACCTAGACCCTTTGCCTGTACGTTAAGAGTTTACCCCGGTGGACGAAAGGGTTGCTTCCCTACGCCTTCGGGTCGGGGGACCGGTCCTGACGGTGGTCTGCGCGTATGCGCCGAACACCAGTTCAGAGTATCCACCCTTTTTGGAGTCCTTGGGAAGGGTGCTGGATGGTGCCCCGGCTGGGGACTCCATTGTCCTACTGGGAGACTTCAACGCTCACGTGGGCAATGACAGCGTGACCTGGAAGGGCATGATTGGGAGGAACAGCAGGCCCGACTTGAACCCGAGTGGTGTTCAGTTATTGGACTTCTGTGCAAGTCACAGTTTGGCCATAACTAATACCATGTTCGAACATAAGGATGCCCACCGGTGCACATGGCACCAGGACATCCTAGGTCACAGGTCTATGATCGATTTTATAGTCATATCATTTGACCTGCGACCACATGTTCTGGACACTCGGGTGACGAGAGGAGCTGAGCTGTCAACTGATCACCATCTGGTGGTGAGTTGGATCAGGTGAAGACGCCGCGCAGACCCGGCAGGCCCAAACGAGTAGTGAGTGTTTGTTGGGAATGCCTGGTGGAAGAACCAGTCAGAACGATCTTTAACTCCCACCGCTGGCAGAGCTTTGACCACATGCCGGGGGAGGTGGGGCACATTGAGTCCGAATGGGCCATGTTCCGCTCTGCCATTGTCGAGGCGGCTGCTGTGAGCTGTGGCCACAAGGCTGCTGGGGCCGGCCGCGGCAGTAATCCTCGAACCCGCTGGTGGACACCAGAGGTGAGGGGAGCCGTCAGGCTGAAGAAGGAGGCTTACAGGGCATGGCTGGCCTGTGCGTCTCCAGAGGGAGCCGACCGGTACCGGCAGGCCAAACGGTGTGCAGCCATGGTGGTCGCCAAGGCAAAAACTCGGCGTGGGAGGAGTTCAGTGAGGCCATGGAGAACGACTGTCGGTTGGCTCTGAAAAGTTTCTGGCAAAATGTCTGTCGCCTCGGGGGGGAAGGCGGCAACTTGCCCACACTATTCACAGTGGGGGCGGGAGGCTGCTGACGACAACTGGGGAGATAATTGGGCGGTGGAAGGAATACTTTGAGGAACTCCTCAATCCCACCAACACGTACACCATGGAGGAGACAGAGTTCGGGGAGTGCTTGGGAGGGGTCGTCCAATCTCCGGGGCAGAAGTTGACGAGGCAGTTAAGCAACTCCACAGTGGCAGAGCCCTGTCGGTGGATGAGATCCGCCCTGGGTATCTCAAGGCTCTGGATGTTGTGGGGCTGTCCTGGCCGACACATCTCTGCAACATTGCGTGGACATCGGAGGCGGTGCCTTTGGAGTGGCAGACCGGGGTGGTGGTCCTCGTCTTTAAGAAAGGGTGTGTTCCAATGATCAGGGGATCAGAACTCCTTAGCCTCCCTGGTAAGGTCTATGCCAGGGTACTGGAGAGGAGGTTCAGGGCGATAGTCGAACCTCAGATTGAGGAGGAGCAGTGTGGTTTTCGTCCCGGCCGTGGAACCGTGGATCAGCTCTTCACCCTCGCTAGGGAGCTGGAGGGGGCATGGGAGTTTGCCCAACCAGTCCACATGTGTTTTGTGGATCTGGAGAAGGCTTACGACTAGAGCGGATCCGCTGGTTGAAAAGGTTCATGTGTGTCGTAGCTGTTCTTCACACTCGCCCGATGTGGATTTGTCATTTTTGGGGACTCAAGGTTCTGTTCATGATGGGCCCCTGATGACTGGACCAGCCTGCACGCGTTCAGGCTGTGAGAACGAGCGGTAGACATGTCCGGCTCCACCGATCGTATTTCTCTTGTTCTGTTTATTTTCCACAGCTGTCACTCACCAAATGGCTGTGTTGGGAAATGGCGGCTGCATTGATTTTCAATCAATCTTCCCTCAGCTGGGAGCCCCCACAGCAAGACCTGAGTTATATGACTTCATAACATATTGATTAAAACTCCGTCAGATTGATTGAGAACCGTGGAGACGTGACTCCTTCATGGTGGCGAGGCAGCGCTCACTCCTCACAATGGCGACCGATTCAGTGGGCGGTGCAGATGTCCTTCATGTCTCTGCTGGCGACCATCTTGGTGGAACCTCCTGGACTCTGCAGGAGCCTCTTGTGGTTCCTTCAACGGCAACGTTTATCTAAAACCACGTGCTTGTCAGGTAGGACTCCAGAGAAATTGGGATTCTGTTGAATACGCTGAATAACAACTGATCAGGGACATTGATTATCAATTATAACTCTTAATTTACAATAAAAGATGTGAAAATAATGCAGGCAGCTACCACGTTTATTTAAAGTGGAGATGCACGATGGAGCAGATTGATGGTCGAAGGTCCTCCAGCACGCCACACAAACCTCTCCAATCAGTTCATTTCTTCGGTAAAAGGAGCAAATCAACTTTCTTGAGAAACCCACTCATCATCCATCATGTTCAGATCCACACCAGCGGATGGACCTGTCTGTCCTCCAGACCTCCACCGTGTGGCTCGCTGCTAGTTAGCAGCAGTGAACGCTAGCAGTGGGGAGGTAGAGGAAGATGTCCATCCATCCATCCATCTACTGCTTTTCCATTAAGGGTCATGGGGGGGTGGAGCCTATCCCAGCTGACTTGGGGTGAGAGCCGGGGTTCACCCAGGACGGGTCACCAGTCCATCACAGGGCCATCAGGATCTGTTAGGGGTTCAGTATCTTGCTCAGGGACACTTGGACATGGTCACCGGGGGAAGTGGGGATCAAACCAGCGCCCCTTTGGCTGCCGGACGGCCTCTCTACCTCTGAGCTAAAGTCATCAGATATATTTTCCTACAGTTTTGCGGTCTTTGCTTGCATTAATAGAACGAGAGCTGTTTCATGTTCACTGTGGACCTTCAGACACCTGGAAGCACCTGGACTGTCTCGCGTCCTGGCCTGTCCGGCTCTCTCAGCCTCCAGAGCCAGCAGTTCTTCCTCTGTGTGGTTCAGCTGGATCAGGATCAGGGTCTCTGGTAGAATTCTTCACACAATCTCAGTGAAATGAATCATTTCACTATCAGAATCTGATTTATTTGGTCGGTTAATGTTATGAAATTCTGAAGGACCTCATGATTAAAATATTGACTTATATAAGACACGCCAGAAAGCTGCAACACACACACACACACACACACACACACACACACACACACACACACACACACACACACACACACACACACACTCCCGGGTGTGCTGTGAGCTTAACTCTGTTAACTTTGATTCTCATGCTCCTCCTCCACTCGCCTCCTCATTCATTACCCCCTCTTTGTGTTCAGTTCTGAAGTGGTTCTGTTAGTGATGATTGAAGCACTCCAGTGGCCTGAGAGGGACTGATCATCCTTTTCTTCACATCTCCAAGGTTACCTAAAGAAGTGTGTTTCAGGTCTTTATCACCTACACACACACACATACACGCACACAAACATACACTCACAATCAAAGGAGGCATCAAATTAAAGCTCTGCTGTATCTGTGAAATGACAGACATATAAAAGCTCCTTCACTGGATTACCGCTGAAGTCAGAGGTGTCATTTTTATCTGAATCATCTTTATGGCAGCAGAATCACAGCTCTCCTCCACCACACAAGCAAAGAATGAGGTTCACACATCACATTTGTTCACACTTGCAACAAACGTTGAGAGCAGCAGACCTGCGAACTCTTCTGATAGACAACCCTGCCTTTGAATCGTCTGAAGGAAAACCCACACCACCAGCTGCATGTTGTCACATAGGAGGAGAGAGAGGCTGGGGTCTACACCACCAAACGGGACCCCGGGAGCAGGCTGGGGTCTAGATGTCCCTGACACGGTTCAGCTCATAGCAGCAGGTTGGAGGATGCAGGATGCAGGCAGGAAGAGCTGCTATGGAGCACCAGAACCACATGGCTGCTTAATTGACAGGAACATCTGGTCTGAGTCTTGGCTGCAGGTCCCAAGGTCAGGATGGACCCTCCTAAGGTGGTGGAGGACGACCCAACGAGGGTCCTGTGGAGCTTCCAGGTCCAGACTGACCAGCTGGTGCTGATGGACCAGTAACAGGAGATGGTGGTGGTGATAGATGGAGCATCCAAGACACAGCAGCACCAGGAGAAGGAGCACCCTAAGCCTCACCACAGGAGGAGATGTGGGGGATAAACATATATGTGTGTGTGTATGTGTGTGTGTGTGTGTGTTGTGACCTTTAGCAGAACCGCGCGATGCCCACGGAGGCTTGGCTCTGAGTAGAATCGAGACAACAACCTTAAACGACCTCCAACGTTCTCCATCATGGGAACGTCAAGACGCTGCAGAGCTGCTGTCACTCATCAGATCCGTGCATATTCAGTACAATAATACATTTATTGTCAGCAAGTTACAACTTTGGAAAGATAATAATCCTCACTGATGGGCAGGTGGAATTTAAATGTGTCCTAGTTTTAAAGCATGAAGTCACATTTGTTAGGCTCACTTGGTGGTGTCGTTCATTTGCATTTTATCATAATTCATGTAATTCTTATACATTTCAACTTGATTTTTTTATGGATAGCTCACTGGTACATCTGAAGTGTGGATTTGTCTCAATAGTGAGTGAGTTACCAGTTCAGTCTTGCAGTGGCACCGCGCCACCAGTGGCTTTTACCGCCATCTAGTGGCTGACATAGTGAGTTACAGCAGAGGGCTCGTCAAAGCAGTTGGTTCAGCCGCAAGACGCGTGAGAGGAAGCACCGGCCTCTTCAGAAGTATTCAGAAAAAACGTGTTTAATTTGCCTTTTTCATTCCGAGACTCCTCGGTGTTCAGAATTTCGAATCAACGACCGTCTTCAACGAATTTCCACCAACCTCAAAATGTCCACGCAGCAACGCCATGATGTCATGAGCTGAGGGAGAGCTGAGCGAGCTCCTACGCTGACGGTTTGTTGTGGTAACATAAAGAGAGAAAACTGTCACATTTCAGGGTTCCAATGAGGGGAAACAACTTTGAAAAAAGCAGCACTTGGAAACCTCCTCGCCGTGATGACGTCATAGAGCTGAGGAATTTAATATTTCTGAGGCCAAAAGGATGAAGGGATTGAAAGCTTGCAGAAATCACCCAGAGGAATAAAAACGTAGGGTCTCAAAGCAAGTAAAGGGCACAGGTGGAGACACAAGAGATGCAGCATGTTTGATTTAATGCCTGGATGAACCATCATCTGTCAGGGTTCGACACTGGAAACGTACACGTGACGTCATACATGCAGGACGCCTCTCGGGACATGCAAATCTTTGCAACCCCGACTCACTGACAGCTACAAAGACACGCCAGGCTTTGCTTCCCGCCTGTCAGACAACGTCGAGGGTTAAGAACGTCCTCATGAACGCGTTGATGCGTAACAGCGTTCGAGAATGAGGCTCATCGCCGCTGAGCAGCTCCACAGACGGAGGCGGCACAGGAAAGGAGAGAAACTCATGAATGCTCGCCTCACTGGATGAATTCCTTCCCTCGACTTCCCCGCAGCAGGAAGTTTCGCTCCGGAGGTGGAGCAGCTGCGTGGGGGTCAGGAGATCCGTGGTTCCGCTCTCCTCCTCCAGGACGGAGTCTCAATCCGCAGGACCACGCAGGAAATGCAGCGCTGGTCTGGCGACACGATGGGAGACATTTAGGAGTTGAACTTCAGCAGCCGCGGGCCCCCAGACGGCACAGGGCCACCGCGGCGACCGTGCCGGTGTCTCCTGGTGACAGCGGCATCACACATGGCAGCTGTGTGGATCCTAGCGCCACCTAGTGGTCCAGCTCCGGCTCGTCTCTGCTCTACAAGCTGAAACCATTTCTGCTTATGAACAAATGACCCCCCCCCCCCCCCCCCATTATCAGGCTGTTTTGTATCATCTTTGCATTCGGATTTGTGTTGGTTTGTAATGGTAGTTTTTAAATTGTGTTATTGCTGTCGCATTTCCAAACTGTTGGTCTTGTTTTCCATTTTTTGAGTAGAAATCTGGAGGTCTGGTGAAGGAGTGAGTGAGTGTGTGTGTGTGTGTGAGTGTGTGTGTGTGTGTGTCTGTGTTGAGGCTTTGCTGTGGGGGGTGGAGGAACAGCCTCTTAAAAAAAAGGCCTAAATGCTCGTTAAAATAAAATGAAATACCAGCGTAACCCACACAAAGCAGTGTCAGCTGACACAACGGTGAACTCAAGTATGACAGCAGCAGCAGTCTTGTGGAGACAGTTGCCATGGAGACTGGCTCACGTCATCATCATTTTTTAAAAACTTTATTTACAACAAAGAGGTCCAACAACAGTCATCCACGAATGGAAGGCTTGGATTTCCTTAGAACGCTAAAAGAATTCCGCTCATCTCTCAGTCTCCCAAGCTCTCGTCTCCTTGCTCTTCCGTTCCTGTCTGCTCTTTCGTTTCAACAGCAAATCTGGAACAGTTTGAGTGAACAGTGGGGAAGAAAACCATCGGACATTCCAGTCCCACCCTCACTGGGTAAATTTGATAGAAATGTTTAACTTCCATCACTATTGCAGGGTTTACGTGGCACGTGTTCATATTGTCATGTTTGTTTGCACTAAACTACATGAGACTCGAGCAAAACTGGACTCATCTGATACAAATGATCTCCTCGTCGTGGATCTGTTAATCCACCGTTTATTCAGAATGACTGCTCACCTCCAATAACATTTGTTTCAAACTAGTAAAGTCAGATTATGACTTCTTACACGAAGAAGAGGAACTCAGGAAACAAAGAGGAGCTCATTTACACACTCAGGAATTCTGAAGGGGAAACTAAATCAGCGCGGAGAAAGTGGGGTTTATTTTCAGTAGATTTAGATTAAAGTGCAACACCTGAGGATGAACATTTCACAGGTGTGATTGAGACGTGAGCAGAAGATGGAAGCTGCAAGTCAACCAAAACTCCATCCTCCCAGAAAGATGAAGTATGGAGTCAGAAAGGAGCCTCCATGCATGGCATCCAGAGATGGTGGTGAATTCTAGAGCACATTTTCATAACTGCTCTCCAGGACTCTGGAGAATTTACTTGATCAGGAGTTGTTGTTTTTTTCCCTCCCCCACGATTGTTTTAATGCACAATCTTCCATGTGACAGGTGAACCACCGCAGACTGGTCGTGACTGTGACGTTGCTGTGGGTCGAAATGTCCCAGCCACATTCTCAGGGTCTTCACCTCTGCGTTCACACAAACTACAAACCACAGGCCTCGTTCTGCTACTTCAAAATAAAAAAAAACAACTACAAATCAACGTTTCAACCCAGAACCTCCAGAAATTGACCATACAAGCCATTGCTCCAGCACCCTGGCTCACGTCATCTTGTAGCGGTTGCCATGGTCCTCCTGACGTCAAAGCCCCTCGCAAGATGCTTAGGAAACCCCCTGGCGCCGTCGCCATGGATACTGGCGGGGGGAGGGGTGGGGTTTAGAGGAAGCGGAAGTGTCATAGCAGGCGGAAGTGGTACTGCCCTGAATACCCTGAGCAGCGAGAGGAGGACAGCTTGATAACCCCCCATCGTTCAGAGAATAAAATCGGGATCCCTAGCACGCTCCAAATGTGAGTTTTCCAGCATATCGCTCGATTAGGGTGTTCCATCTTGGCTAAGGGTGTCTTGGGCGGTGGGAGCGGCCCCGGCGGTGGCCCTACTCGCTGCGGCTGCGGCGGAAGGTGCCTATTGTGGTTTGGGCTGGGTGCGAGGATTTAGGCCGAGACTTGTGGCCAGAGAGTGAAAAATAACCTACCGATGCCCGGCGCTGTGCTGCTGCTGCTGGTTCTGCTGGTGGTTTTCTTACGCGGGGCGGGGGTGGGGGGGTCATTTTGCGGGCCCGTGCTTTTTGCTCGATGCCATGCGTGGTGCGCGGCAGTGCCCGTGCGGGGAGGGAGAAGCCAAGTTTGGCCATTTTGACAGCTTAGCAGCCCGTCCGTCGTGAGGGCGGTCGAGACATTTTCGGTTTCCCTGTGACTCGGCCCGGGTTTTAAGGTGAGGCCGGCCTCGAGCTCCTCCCGTTAGCCGCATACACCTCCACTCCTGGTCTCGTTATCATCGGAACAGGCAGGAGACAGAGCATCGTCGGTGGCGTTGGTTAGCCCCGCTCCGTCATGGCGTGACCGTAGTGGAACAATGTCGAAGCTAACACACCCTTCTCGGGGAGTTTCCCCCCCAATACCGTTTCATTGTCATAAGGATCGACTTCGACGTGCTTAACGGCCTCATGATTCCAAGCAAATGCCACAGTCTGTCGTTTTAACTCGCAGACAAATGTGGGGACGTAAAAAAAATGCCGTTCCAGATTGAACTGGGTCAGTTCCCGTTAGCAGCCAGGCTAGCCGCTATAGCCGACGGCCGTGCTGTGACGTTAGTTAGCATGCTAGCTGGCGGTAATCTATCTCTCCATCTTAAAATTCCACAGGGGAATGCGACAAGGAGGGCGTAACTGCCGGCGGGCCGACTGCACCTTCCAGCCTGTTCTTAAATACGCGGTGCCTTGCGGGCTGCTGGCGTTCATGTGCCGGGGCGATGCTTTTCGCTCTCATTCGTATGTCAGTCTGCTGTCGAGTGTTGTTAACATTTTATGGCCGCGCAGGAGAAGCCTGTTACCCTGAGCAGGCGGCGAGGTGGTTGAGTAACGGCGGCGCCAGCCTCGACCGTGTTGGCTTCTGTCAGATGATTTTAGCCGACGATCCATTTCCACCAACGCGGGGGTCACGGCGGCGGATACTGAGGCGTTTTACCCGATGCTAAATCGGGATAGCCTGAGGATGCTAATGTGACGTTAGCCTCGGAGGCGTAACACGTTAGTGGTAATGAGGATGTGCGGAGGCTATATGGAGCCTGTAGTCAGGTTAGCTGAAATCAGATGTCGTGGCCTATCGAGTACTTAAATCCAAAAATATTATAAATCAATGATTCACCCTCATTCGAGTTGCTGAGAGCGAAAGTAGGCAGATTAAACTCTGGAGCAGATGTTTCTGAACCCTAGGTTTTGCAAAGCTTACACATGGAAATCCTGCTAAGCCCAACGATGTTGGGCTGCTCAGCTATTATTTAGGCCCCCGGATGTCAAAGTTAGATTTTTCAGTTTGCTAGGACGAAAACGATCTGCTTCTTCATTGCGTCCATCCAACTTGATGTTGGCTTTTTAGTGCTGGTTAAGCCAGGGAATCATGTGGCATGATAATACTGAACAAAACAGCACATTTAAATATTACATGATGACAATGTCAGTGGTTTGGCGGTTCTTAATACCTTTTTAAAATTTCAGAAGTTTTAACTGCAGTTCATGTCAAAGGTTACATATCTGTAATGCAAAAAGGCACAAGTTTATCTGGTGAGTCAGAGCAAAATTCTACATGAGTACTCTAAGTTTTTGCTGCATTATGAAGTCAGTGTTCAGCTCACTGTTGCTGTGCTTGATCATTCCCTTGATAAACGAATGTGATGTGATTTAAAGACGTGCTCACTGCCTGAGGTTTATCACTGGAACCGACCACCAGGTGGTAACACTGGGCTGTTGCAGCAGCAGTGCCTGGCGCCTGGCGGGGAGCGACGGTGGAGCCATGGTTTAACATCAGCATTCACTTGATCTCAGAATGTCTGTCTCAAGTGGCTTTGAGTGACAGGATAATGGAGATGATGGTATTGACAGCTACTTGTAGTGGTTCGTAGTTTAAGCCAATAAACATCACTAAATCATACCATGTGCTAATCGGCATATTCGCGATGTCGATGATGATCATTGCAATGTTGTAAGCAGCCGTTGGCGGCGACGCGGCGGCTGACTCCTGAGGAATGCACAGGGGCTGAGCACACGCAACAGACGCGCTTCCAGGATTCTGCTCACCTGTTGCTTCTGTTTCTTTTAAACTGGATGTGACGAACAAGTTGAAGGGTGAAGATGAAACGATCGCCGTCCTTGCAAATGTCAGGTGCTCGTTGAACAGTTGTCTGACGTCGTCTCGTGAAATGGAAGAGTGAAGAACAACCACTGAAGATGGCCCCAAATGTGGTCAAACTGACGGTTCCTGTTCATGTGTGCTTGGAACCGAGAGGAAGCTCGTTAACGGCGAGAGCCTGCCAGTGCCACCAGACTACATTACTGAGGGTTAATAGCAACAGTACAAGTCATTGGCAATCTCTGATGTGCAGGAATATCCATGTGACTTTTCTCACATTGGAAGTCACGAGTTGCAGATGGGACAGAATTATTTACATTTAAAATTTAAAAGGCATCATCTTCCTTGAATTGAACTTAATCTTTTGGAATACTTCATGCCCGTTGATGGTTAGCTTTTTTCCATACAGCACTGCAGTTCAGTACAGTTTTCAGGTGCCGGAGGAGCAAGATGGCTGCCCCCAGCCGCTGTGTTTGTTTATGAGGGGGTGCCATGATATGAGTTTCTCCCCTCAGTGTTAACTGAGCCTCTCACTACTAAATAGTCCTAAATAGTGTGTTTACTTGTTGTGAAAGCGCTCTGATGCTCCTCCGACGTCTTCCTCGGTCAGCTTTCCCTTTATAACCAGTGAGAGTGGCTTGAGGCGGTTCGCGGTCCGTGGTGCTACCAGACGTGCGAGCTGGCTGGCAAGTTGGAAAAACCATTTGAAGGGAAAATAAACCCCCCCACTTCCATTGTAGTGTCATGAATTCAGATTATACTTAATGTTGCAACACCAGAATGTGGCAGCCGGTTCCAGTACGGCTGAATGTACGCAACTCATCCCTGTTTCAGTTCCACAACAAGGAACTGCAGCAGTCTGTGATAAACAAAAAATGAACTCCTGCTGCATGCAGACTGAGCTGCCAGCCAGTCTCAGTAAGAGTCCCCTCAGTCGTGTGGGAAGAGCAGCGCGGCTCCTCCTGAATGGCGCGGTGTGTCATGGAGGGGGATCCTGGCTGCTTGCGGCTAAAACCAAAGCACTGGAACTCGGCTGGGTCTTCAGGAGCTTGACCTATCGCTCTAGACCAGTTTGTCCTGAGTACACACAACCAGGTCTTTGAAGGTGCTTCAATGATGCGTGAAGATGTGTAACGATAGCCGCCACCATCGTTCTGTGTCTCTGATGTCCAGCACCTCAAGCACCTACGGTCTCGCCACCCCAGAGAAACGCCCTCTGAGATACAGAGGTATCCCTCTCTGTGACATCCCTCCTTAGAATTGCCTGATCATCGTCAGCTCCTGTCTTCAGATCTGATCTCCAGCGTATTTTCCCTGAGGTGGGAGTTCTGGGGGCCTGCTGTTACATAACACGCTAATAGATTCATATGGACAAACGAGACACTGACATACAAGGATAGTATGAAATTGCTGGAAAAAAACTGATTGATAACCTAAAATATCTCGCCGTTTAAGGGTTTGGAAAACGCATGAAACATGGAACTTAGTTGAAGCGCCATTGAAAGTGGCTTGAAATGATTGGAGACCATTTACTTGAACTGTTGCTGGGTTAAAACCACGGGACCATGAAAGTAGTAAATTTAGGACTGAATGGATTTTATGCCACCATTCATTGACTCATGCTGCGCTGCTGAAGCTCTTCATTAAATATCCACAGTTTCGCCTTTCAAAAATCAAGCACAGAACTTAAAAACCACGTCTGTGCTGAGTTTGGCTGCTTTTACCAGTCGAGGATCGCTCAGTGTAAAGGGCGAGTTATGCCTGTGCAGTGTTAGCGTTAGCATGCCGCTAACTGGGCTGGTGATTCTCCAGGCCACGGCAGAGCCAGAAGCTCGGGGGGAACTTGCCGACTGTCCTCTGTGGAAAGTCACCAAAGTTTGTGCCAGAGTGGACAGCAGTATCGTGGATGGAGGTGCAGCATTAGCTCAGAGTGTTAGCCACTGCCTTCGGGCTCCTGGGGGTGAAATGCTATTGGGGCCTCACTACTCAGGGACCCTCCTCTTAGAGGGAGGGGCCCAGGGACAAAGGTTTGTGACCTGATTGACATTTGTCTATTGAGAGGCTGCTCTGAAGGGATATCCAAGGACGCGCCGTGGTGCGTAACAGTGTCTCTAGGCAGCACCACGACTGTGGGGCGGCTGGACATTTGTGGTGCGTTGCTAAACACCTTGCAGTTACATCACTTGACACAAACAGCAGGAGGTTGAGTGAGCATCGCATAGCTGCACCTCTGTATCCTGTTCAGTGGTTTTCCTGAGGTTATATTTGGAGCATCCGTGTAAGCTTTGACCACCGAACTCAGAGGCTGGGGGTCGATGCTTTTCCAGCCCCTCCCTGTTTCTAGCAGGTTAAATGTTGAAAAAAGGATTTACACGTTTGTTTACTTTGAAATGAATTAAGTATGCAAGCTTAGACACGGACAGAGCGCATAGTGGCGAGTCAAGTGTGATGTAGCTATCAAGGAGCGGCGAAGCTGTGGCCTACTTAGACCTACAGATTCATCTGGAGAGCAGAAGCCCCTGGGTGGAAGAACTGGAAGCAGCCATTTCACAGGAATTCAGAAGTGAAGGCTGCCTCAGCTGGTCTGTGTGGATGATCGGCGTGTGTCAGGTCTGGGCCGCAGCCCTGGCAACGAAACGCTGATGCGTCTTCATACATGTTGGAACTGGAGAAAAGATCACAACCTCGCATGGGGAAAAATCAGGTCACAGCATTAAAGTTAAAGGGCGATGCAGGAGGCAGTGATGGACCTGAAGAGGAGCGCTCCTGTAGAACGAAGCCCTCGGGTTTCTCATCGCTCCTCCTGGGATTTGTCTTTCAGGCGTCACGATTTGGGGGGGGGGGGGGGGGCACAGATGCTGCGTTTACGTCATTCGAGGGAGGGTTAAGTTTTGAATTGTTTTCACTGGAAACCTGTTGAAGTGCTGACGGTGTGGTTCGTGTGAGTGGACTCCATGTTTTCTTGAGTCTGTAGGCTGTGATGTCAGGACGCAGCTCAGCGCTGAAGCACAAGCGTGGATTCACAATGACCTCAAAATGATACAAAAGCAGTCTGAACTTTCTGGATCATTGTGACTGACATTTCAGCATCCCTGTGTTGTGCTAGGAGATATTAAATAAATCAGGACATCATGAAAACTTGCACACATCAGAGGTGTCCGCCGCTGGCCGGTGCTTCAATTGAAAGGGAATCAAGCATTCATCTTACTGTGATTCTCAGAAGGTGCGATAAACAAGGACCATGGTCAAATACCAGTTTAAGCTCAATATTGTGGTGCAGCAGAGACGTCCTGCCTACACATCGTGCTGATGATGTGATGCTGCACGGCGGCGGTGTCGGCACTGCGCTCCACCGCATTAAGGAGGAACACCTGGATGTGTTGGTGGGCGTCTCGCAGCCAAGCATCGAGTCACTGCTGCTTGCTGGGAGGAAGGGAGGCTTGAAGAAGAAATTGAAATGACCTGGACTGTCTTTGGTTGCTCAGCTGGATGAATGTAGGGATGCCCGGGCCCCGGCGGCGGGCAGGTCGCTGCTCTCCGGCGGCGGGCAGGTCGCTGCTCTCCGGCGGCTGACTGCGCTCAGCTGCAGATGAGCACGTTGTCTTCAGTTGACTGTGGATTCACATTTTGCACATTTATTTGACCTCCCTCATCTAATCTGCCTCCCACCTGTCAATCACCTTCCGTCCTTTCGTCAGTACCTGCGTTTCTCAGTCGGCTCTTCATCATCGTTCTGGCTTCTCTCTATTCCTCCTCTTGTCTCGGTTCCAGCTTCTAACAAGGTCTCTCTGTCTGTTCTTCTGCTTGCAGCCTTAAGATGGATAAGAACGATCTGGTGCAGAAAGCCAAGCTGGCAGAGCAGGCCGAGCGCTATGACGACATGGCGGCTGCCATGAAGTCCGTGACGGAGCAGGGCCTGGAGCTCAGCAACGAGGAGCGCAACCTGCTCTCTGTCGCCTACAAGAACGTGGTACGGCTTCCATGTGATGAGCTTTTGATTCGCCACTTCCTCATGAACCCGCCCCCGACAGGCAAACAGGAGAATGAAGTATTTACTCATGGCTTTGTTATGCAGTGCAGTTTTCTCCACAACAGGAGAATTATTTCCTCCACATTAATAAATGATAGAAGGAGCACACGAATCTGAGTTTGTCTCACAGAAAAAGGCAAAGTTGATGCAGGTGAGTTTTATTGAGTTGAGTTGCTGGAGCCATGAGGAGGCAGAATGGCGGTGCGGTGATCGTCCTCATGCTTGTGTTTTAGCGTGAGTTCCTCCATTATTCATGTGTGGTCCAAGCAGAAGCTGCGTTGGGATGATTCCCAGTTTGTCTGTTTTACTTGAATCCATGAGGGTCTGAAACTGTGAACTTGTGAGTCCCTCCCTGCGGGTGTCTGTGTATAAATACTGCATGTAGGTCTTATTGAAACGTTCTCCCATCGTGTCTGCATCGTCGCCGTTGATGTGATCTGACGATGTTCTCGTGGTCTTCAGGTGGGGGCTCGTCGTTCGTCCTGGCGCGTCATCTCCAGCATCGAGCAGAAGACGGAGGGCAATGAGAAGAAGCAGCAGATGGCTCGTGAATACCGCTTGAAGATCGAGTCCGAACTTCAAGACATCTGTCACGACGTGCTGGTACGGAGAGGGAGGGGGCGGGCGAGGGTGGAGGAGAGAGAGCTTGGACGAGTGACAGGCTCAGTGTTGTTTGTCATAAATGTTGGTTTACCGTCTCTCACTCAGTGGTCGGCAGTATTTACTCTCCGGCTCATAGACCGGCCTCACCGGCAGGTCCGCCTAGGTAACTCCAGGAATCGCTCAAGGTCAAACCAGAGGAACAAGTCTCACGCCTGAGCAGACTTCTGATCTTATCTTGAAGGTCAGACGGAAGCCTCCGCAGTGATGTGGTGCCGGGGGAGTGAAGGGAGGGACGGGTGGAGACGTGCTATCCTCACAACAGCAGGGGGAAGCTGTGATGAGTGACCTTGACCCAGCAGAGCTCCCCAGGAGATCAGACCAACACATCAGGCTTAGCGTAAGACGGGGAATCCTCAGCACGCCGCGCCGTCAGCCGCTGTCACCAACACCGACTTTTGAAAATGAGGTTTCCTCAAAACAGAGCATCCAGTCAAAGGTGGCTGGATGGCTGCCAGTCAGAGCAGTGAGTCGGAGTGCGCTGAGCCCAGATCAGCTGCTGCGTGCGTCAGGCGCTCCACATGTAGGATGTGCTCAAGTCCTGATTCCTCTTCTCCCAACTTCCATCTTTAAGATTTTCAATATTCAACACATCAGAACAGGCTTAGTGGTTTGGTTAGGAACTAAATTAGAAGAATGATCAAATTCATCTGCAAACATGGCGAGTGTCTGAATAACTACACGCGTGCATCATCATTGGAGCTGCTCTGGCTTGTCTTCACACGTGTGAGTGGGTCCGCCATCTTGGACCGCCACCTACGGCAACATGCCTGGACAAACTGTCCCACTGTCCCTGGACTCCAACAGCTGGTCATTTGCATTTGTTGCTTGAGTTGCAGTCTGATAATTAGCACGTTGAGCTTGACTTAGTTCGCCTCGTCTGGTCGAACAGTTGATGACAAATATTAGTCTGTTAGCGCCTGACCAGAGCTGAGCTGCAGAAACAAGATCCTGCTTCTTGATGGTTCTTTTTGAAGCACGCAGCCCCGGCTAACTGAGGGTCTCATGACTGACACTGCCAATGGTTTGACATCCTCCTTCGGTCCTCTTCTTCTGTTGGAGCTCCCTCAGTGGAAGGTGGCGTGTTCTCAGGGTTCTCAGTCCAAAACGGCCCTCACACCTGAAATACTCAACCTTCCTGATTTTAAAATGTCAGCATCTGTTTTTTGAGTGTATGATGCACATTCAGGTTTCATCGTCTCAGTTGTAAATGGGGGTTTTGTTGATATTTTTGGTGTTGCGGTTTCTTTTGTGAGTGAAATCATGTTGTGACCAGCTGGGTCCAAGTGGGCTGGACCGACCCGCTACGCTGCAGGCTGCTGTCAAAGACGGTGGATCCAGATGTGGTGGCGGCTCAGCCAGGAGCTGATGGTGTTTTTAAAATGAATTTGATGGAATTTGTAACAAACTAGGAGAGTCATTGTAGCGTCGTCACCTGCTCAGTGTGAGAGGCCAGACGCCTGTTCCTGAAAAATGATGAATTCAACATCTGGTGCCACAAGGTGAGAGAGGTGTGTGTGTGTGTGTGTGTGTGTGTGTGTGTGTGTGTCAGTGCCTGTGTGGCACTTCATTTACATCTGCTGACTCGGTAGTTCATGTCAGCCCAGTGACTCGATGGCTTCCCAGGCCAGGTCACTGATGTCACCGCAGTAAAACAGACGTCTCTTTGTAGTTGAAAGGTTGACATGAAAGCACTGGAACAGCGCTGGTCTCATGGCAGAGAAGCTTCAGGGTGACGCGAACCTGATCACATGACCTCGATGAATAGAGCAGATGATGACGGCACCGGTAGTGGCGGCGAGAGTGACACTCGTGCTGCAAGTCAGCGGGAGCGAGTTAAATGTTATGACTTTTGTTGCTTCTGCAAGTGGACAGCACTTTGGTCGACTGAGGTTGTTTTAAATGTGCTTTATGAATAAATTGTGACTTGACGACTTGACGTGTCTGGTGCCGACTGAACTTCCTGCAGCAGCACAGCCATTAGGAGGGAGGTGACAGAACCAGGACTGGAATAAATGAGGTGAGATTAGGCTGCTGGCGGTGGCGGTGGCGGCGCTGAACAACGCAGAGATGTTTCTAACACCACTGAGAACGACCGTTCAAGAAATGCAGCTTTGCTTTAGCTTCCAAGTGCTGGCTCACTCACCAAGTAATCTGATGGCTAGGTGTCCCCTCGTCTCTGTCTGTCTCTGTGTGTCTCTCTCTCTGTCTGTCTGTCTCAGAGGTTCTGTCCCCAATGAGAAGCCAGAGGTTTGACCAGAAAGTTGCTAGATTTGACAGCGATGTCATGAATTAGTCAGAGCTTCCCTCTCTGAGTGAAGTGTGACACCTGGTGGTAAAAGTTAGTATTTCGGAAGCCTGCAGCAGCTCCGGTAGATGGGTGGGGGGTGCTGTGTGGATGATGCTGCTAACAAACTCTTGTATGTGTTGCAGAATCTGCTCGACAACTTCCTCATTCCCAACGCATCTCAGCCGGAGAGCAAGGTGTTCTACCTCAAAATGAAAGGAGACTACTTCAGATACCTGTCGGAGGTGGCCTCTGGGGACTCAAAGAAGGGTGAGTGCTCGCCGTCATGTCACTGAAGGTGTTTGGCTGGTGGTGAAGGTACAGCCTGACGCACCAGCGGCAACGAGGTCCAAACTTAGTTGGCTCCAGACAGTAGAGGTTATGACAAAGTCGAGTCATGAAGGTGATGAGCAGATTTACTGAAGAAGATCAGCGTTGTGTATTGTTGTGTTTATGTACTTGTGTCATTGGAACAACTGAGGGGGTGTCAGGCCCGTTGGCGCTCTGTGGAAACCTCCCTGCTGGCCGTTTGAGTTCTGAGCTCCTCTTTGCTTGTATTGATCTGATATTTGATGCAAGTTCAGCCTCAGAGCACATGAGGTGATGGGAACTGTAGAACACACGGATCCCGCCTTCGCCGAGCGTCCCGTCAGGCTAACCTGCTAGACTGCTGCCAGGATCCAGTGACCCATGATGGTTTGATGTCACGGCAGCGATCAGCTGATTGGCACTGGCACGAAGCCGACGCTTCCACTGTTTGAGAGGAAGTGACGAGACAGAAGGTTTAGTTGGACGGAGTCGTCAGCTGGCGTGAGCCCCGCGCTGGTTACTCCACGTGTGGCGTCGGGGCACGGCTGAGCGATCCAACCACAGTTGAACCAACATGGAGTCCTGCAGTTCTCAGCCTGCAGGAAGGAGCAGGACGGAAGGTCGCGTGTGTCTGATCCCACTTCACATCACTAGTGAGGTTCAGCAGAGACGCTCTCGCTTCAGTTCGACTCCTCCCAACTTCTGGTCGGCGCAGGTTCAAAGATCTCCGGCCGTCTCTCAGAAAGAGAGAATTATGTTTATTAACGTTCGCGTCACGTGATCTTCCCGCCTGCAGCCCAAGTGCAGAGTTAAATGCTGTCATCACAAACCCACAGAAGTTCCCATCATTTTTGTGAAAACAAGACAAAAGGAAACTGTTCCCTGAATTCCAGAACTAAAGCCTGTAGCTTTGTAGCAGGTTATAGTCATGTGACCGGTAAGAGAGTCAGAGTGACGCTTGTGCTGTGCTGTGTTGTGCAGACACGGTGGAGAACTCTCAGCAGGCCTACCAGCAGGCCTTCGACATCAGTAAGAAGGACATGCAGCCAACACACCCCATCCGGCTCGGCCTGGCCCTCAACTTCTCCGTCTTCTACTACGAAATCCTCAACTCACCAGAGCTGGCCTGCGCTCTGGCCAAGTCGGTGAGTGCACACGCTAACCAGCTAACCAGGTAACCAGCTAACTAACTGGACCACAGGACCACTCGCATGAGCATTCAACCACGCTAACACCGCTAGCGGTTACGTTGTGATAAATTCTCTTCATACAAATGACATCCAGTGCTACGGTCTTTCTGGGTGAGGGTTAGCGAGGAGGGGGAAGGGGTGCCGGCCGCTCTGGACCAGAAGCATTTATGTGAGCAGTTGTGTGCTCCAGTGAGTGTGATGTCACAGAATGGGAATGTCGTCACGGGACACATCAACTAACTCTGTTAGCTCGTTGACTGCTAACGCTAGCTGTCAACTGCAGGTAGCTAATGGATGATTGAATATGTTGTTTGACCTGCAAGTATGCCCTGATGTCACGCCTTGACGTCAGGACCTGACCTCAAGCCCTGATGTCACGCCTTGACGTCAGGACCTGACCTCAAGCCCTGATGTCGCGCCTTGACGTCAGGTCCTGACCTCAAGCCCTGATGTCGCGCCTTGACGTCAGGTCCTGACCTCACGCCCTGATGTCACGCCTCGATGTCAGGACCTGACCTCAAGCCCTGATGTCACGCCTCGACGTCAGGTCCTGACCTCACGCCCTGATGTCACGCCTCGATGTCAGGACCTGACCTCAAACCCTGATGTCGCGCCTTGACGTCAGGTCCTGACCTCACGCCCTGATGTCACGCCTCGATGTCAGGACCTGACCTCAAACCCTGATGTCGCGCCTTGACGTCAGGTCCTGACCTCACGCCCTGATGTCACGCCTCGATGTCAGGACCTGACCTCTCGCCCTGATGTCACGCCTCGACGTCAGGTCCTGACCTCTCGCCCTGATGTCACGCCTCGACGTCAGGTCCTGACCTCTCGCCCTGATGTCACGCCTCGATGTCAGGTCCTGACCTCTCGCCCTGATGTCACGCCTCGACGTCAGGACCTGACCTCAAGCCCTGATGTCGCGCCTCGATGTCAGGTCCTGACCTCACGCCCTGATGTCACGCCTCGACGTCAGGACCTGACCTCTCGCCCTGATGTCACGCCTCGATGTCAGGACCTGACCTCAAGCCCTGATGTCACGCCTTGACGTCAGGTCCTGACCTCACGCCCTGATGTCACGCCTCGACGTCAGGTCCTGACCTCACGCCCTGATGTCACGCCTCGATGTCAGGACCTGACCTCAAGCCCTGATGTCACGCCTTGACGTCAGGACCTGACCTCAAGCCCTGATGTCACGCCTCGACGTCAGGTCCTGACCTCTCGCCCTGATGTCACGCCTCGATGTCAGGACCTGACCTCTCGCCCTGATGTCATGCCTCGACGTCAGGCCCTGACCTCTAGACCTGATGTCACGCCTCGACGTCAGGCCCTGACCTCTAGACCTGATGTCACGCCTCGACGTCAGGCCCTGACCTCTAGACCTGATGTCGCGCCTCGACGTCAGGCCCTGACCTCTAGACCTGATGTCACGCCTCGATGTCAGGTCCTGACCTCTAGACCTGATGTCGCGCCCTGCTGTCAGGCCCTGACCTCTCGCCCTGATGTCACGCCTCGATGTCAGGTCCTGACCTCTAGACCTGATGTCGCGCCCTGCTGTCAGGTCCTGACCTCACGGCCGTCATGTGAATGGGATCGATTGAAACCCCTTAGCCAATTGTCAGGGATTAAACTCACCGACTCTCTTTCCGCCCCGCAGGCTTTCGATGAGGCGATCGCCGAGCTCGACACCTTGAACGAGGACTCGTACAAAGACAGCACGCTGATCATGCAGCTACTAAGGGACAACCTCACTGTGAGTAGCAGCCGCCTCTCTCCCGCCGCGGCGCCTTCCGACTGAGCTGACGCTGTCCTGTTCTCTCTCTGCAGCTGTGGACATCAGAAAACCAGGGAGAGGAGGGCGAAGGCAACGACGGCGAGAACTAGAGGGCACTTCACTGTTAACCCATCCCCACTCTTCCTCTTCCTCTTTCTTCTCTCCTCTCTTCGTACACATAAACAGCCTGTTCATTCCCTCGACCCACCTTTTCAAGCCTCCCGACTTCCCTTCTGTATAACCAACAGCATGAATAGCACCTGACCTTCGCAAACAAGTAAAAACATGGAGGGGAAAACCGACCCATCACCCCCCCACACACACCGCCGCCATCCCTCCCCCTCTTGATCATGGCACTCCAAGGCCGGCCAGCCGACGACATCCCCGGCCCGGTCCAGTCTTTCGGCACGCAGGGAGGGTTTTTATCCAAACCTACCGAATAACTTTCTTCTAAAGCCCCTCCCCTCCCCTCCTCTCCTCCATCCCTTCCTCGCCCTTCTTCCCTCCTTCATGACATTTCAGTACGTCCTCTCACCTGCTCCCCTCCTCTCTAGCAAGTTAATGCATTTATCTAGATGTCCATCCCTTCTCTTTTGGCTTTTTCTTAGTGTGCTGGCAAATGGCTGGTTTTATTCCACTTTAAACAAAACAAACAAAGGTTATTAAACTGTCCGTTTATTTTCAACAAACACTGTGATGCTCAGTCTTTCCTCCACCTCGCCACCAGATTCTCTCTCGAGGGTAAAACCCATGTTCAGCTGGGGGAGGGAGGGGGAGGGGGGTGTTTGAGCAGCGTTCTGCTGAGGTTTATACAGAAGGGTCCTCCCACAAGGCTGTATTGTGACACTGACGGAAGCGTCCGAGCTGCTGCGTGAAGGAAAACGCACGCGTTCGATTCCTCTCCTCTGACACGCGAGTCAGATCTCAAGGGTTTGTTCTACGAGTTGAGAGACAAAAACTTTTAGAAACACAAACATTCATTCCATGGTGACGTGACAGTTTCCCTCCCGGCCAAGTGCTGTTGAACAAAAGTACCGCCATCCCTGAAGCCCCTCCCCCATACTCGACTCGCCGCCACCTTGTTTCCCTTTTGCAATTTTCTGTGTGTGTGTGTGTGTGTGTGTGTGTGTTCGCACCAGTTTCTTTCCCGGTCTTTGATAACTGTACAGTTGTAAATGTGTCTTTTGGGAAAAAGCTTTGTGGATGTTGCCCGTTGGTCACAGCTGCTGCCGCTTTTACTTTGGTACTCGCAGACCTGCTTTACTGCTCGACCTGACACAGATGAGGCCGCGTCTTCATCCATCATTGGTAGGCGTTAGTGGCGAGGAGCACAGTGACTCTTGAGCGACAGGCAGGAACTTCCCCTCCTCGCTCTGGCTCTCATCTGGGGCGTTAGCAGGAAGTTGCAGCCGGGATCAGACCCATGGTGTTTCCTTTCACGATGATGTCATCACAGTCACGTCAGATCAGGTGATCTTGCTGTCTTGGTAGTCGACGGGAAAAACCACAAGAACCCCCTCCGTACAGGCAGAAGCAGTGTAACCGGATGCTATCGTAGCGAGTGCTAACCTTGCTGGGGAATGCTAACCTAGCATAGCCTGGCTAAGCAGCTCCTGGGAGTTCTTGAGGTTCTCAACACTTCCGTATTCCTGCCTCCGTCACGGTCGTCCCACTTGCTCGTTGTTTTGCCTGACATTAGCAACATCCCTCTCGTTCTCCTCACCGTGACGTCAGAGCTCTCTGTCACACTATTGGTCAAAGCCGAGCACGTGTCACCATAATTACACGAAAAAAGGCCAGAAAGGTCGTGTCGTGGTGGGCGTCCCAGGTGCCTCGTCACTCCTCTGGTAACAGAGACGCCGTTCATAAGCCCTGATGTTCAGAACCCACCAGGCTGAGCTGCGCAGTCTGATCCCAGCCTCGCGGAGCTGGAGCTGCTCGTCCGGAGCAATGAGGAGTTCGGAAATGTTCCTATCGGGGTTTTCAGCGTTGGGCTTTGAACGTCTGCGTCCCGGCTGCTCCTGAACGAGTGAATCTATCGACGGACTTGGTGCTGGCAGATGTTCAGTGGGTGCCACTGCTGGTACGAGCGCTGACGAGCCACAGGCTCCCAGCAGCCATCAGCCAATCATCTGTGGAAACCGGAGTCAGGATGGCAGCCCCTGAGGTTGCCGGAGGATTAAACGGTACGGCTCAGAGGTGCAATTGAACTTGAGGCGCTGCCAGCAGTCCCCAACTGTAGTGAGCGACTTTTCTGCCCAAGCAGTCGCGGCCGGCCAGTAGTGGATCTTCAGTGTCACAATAACCTTGTCAGACCATCTCGACATTCCACTCTGTAGGTGTAGAAAAGTCATGTGTCTCAATGGGGTTTTTTTCTTTTGTTTTTAATTTTAATTTTTTTCTGCTGAGGACAAAACGTTTTCATGCACTGAAGTTTAAAAGGAAAGAAAAAAAAAAAAGATTCCTCCCTGCCACTTTTTTTTCCGTTAGCTGATTAAAAAGGCAGTTAATTCCACGCTTTCCAAGGAAAAGTGATCCCATGCAGTAGTGAATGTGGCACCGAGCCTGTCTGTATATCTGGTATTTCAAATAATTTTGTTTTTACTGACCAGTATTCTGCTTAAGAATAAAAAGAAAAAAAATCACCCATAAAAACAAACAAAAGTTTGCTTCTGTGACGGTTTTATTGCTTAGCGCGCACGTGGTTGTGAAAATTTAGACTTAGCTTAAGAACACCAATAAAAATGACAAAAAAAACCAGAAACCCTTCAACACCTTCTTCCTCTCCACCCTGGTTATTGACGTAATCTTAGATTTGTGTATGTCTTTTAAAAAAACAAAAACAAACTAGTTTCACCTTACATGTTATAAACAGGACAAAATGTAAAAGACAATTTAAAGTGAAATAAAGGTTTTATCAGTTCCCAAACAGCCCTGTTTTGTTTATTACGAGTTTGCTGGTTGGAGATGCTTGACGCCGTTGGCGATGACGTGCTAACGAGGGGACGGAAGGGGGAACGCGTTCCCTGGGTGGCGTCTGACTTCCAACCTCGAGCGACTCTCATGTCATTTCAGATGAACAGAAGCATAAAACCCTGACGTCAGGACGGCGTGGCGTTTCTCAGGAGGGAGAACTTCCACTCCTCCCCAACAAACTGGACCCAAATAAAAGTCAAAGCCCACAAACTTGAGCTTGCCAGTCCATTCAAGTCTTTTTTTTTTTCTGAGATGTTTAAATTTGTTTTTGCATTCAAGTGCTCAAAAATTCTTCCTCTCTCGTCCACGTCACTTCTTCGAGTGGAAGCGCAGGAAGAGCCAGCCACGTACGTTAAGCTTGAAGCTCACGGAGAACCACAGCTGACAGCAGCCAACGGTCCAACTCTCGCCCGGTTCGGTGCTCGTTCATGGGCGGGGTTTTCTGTTGGGTGAATGTCATTTGTTAAACCACCTTCAAAAAAAGCCTCCTGGTTTGGTCGGTAACTTGCCCGCGGTCCGTCAGTCTCAATCTTCCCCTCCGGCTGCTTCTGACATCAGGATGTTTTATTGTTGATTGTGACGTCGCTGCTTGTCAAGAACCACAAGAGCCGGAGTACATTTAAAGTTTATTTGCCGTTAAAATAGTTGACAAAACCCAATATTAGAAAAAAACAAACAGGAGTGGTAGATCAGGCTGAGGTCATGCCGTCCCTGCGCGTAGATGGACAGACGCAGCGGAAACAGCAGCAGATTGAGGACGAAGACAGGCACTTGAAGAGAGACGGGGCGGCCAAGTCGGTCAGACGGTTCCTTGAAGACCCGTTCAAGGAAACTTTACTCGATTCACATTTCAAAGACAACTTGATGCTTCAGGACTCGAGACCCTCAGCAGAACGACTCAGACGGCGGCGGGACCTAGAACACGGTTACCGTAGAAACGATGAGTACTTGAGGAGTTGGGACCAAGAATGCAGCTCGAGTCAACGTTGAATCGGTGGTGATGGAAGGTTTTCAGAAATGCGCGTGTGATCGTTTCAGCTCCCATAAATAAACATAAATAGTGACGTGAAACTGACCAACTATTAAAACGAACAATCGCAGGTGGCGACTCGATACACCTCACCGACCACAGCTGAGTTTTCCGGAAGCGGCCCGAGCTCCCCATTTGTTCCGGGGTGAGTCGATGGGTCAAGCCCGTGTTTGGGAGCTTCAGGGAAACGCAGACCATCCATGACTCGGAGCGACAGGGTGGTGCCACTGCTGGACGTCAGTGATGCGTCCGTTCTCACCGCCGAGTCCCGGGCGCTCCGTCACTTCTTCTGCACCTCCTGCAGCAGCTTCAGGGCCGCCGTGTTCTTTGGTTCCACCTTGAGGAGGCGGTTCAGGTCGGCCTCGCAGGCGCTCGTATCCTGGAGGAGGGAAAATCTTTCAGACTGACTGAACGTAGCATCGCATAGAGTTTGTGGTACATTTCAGAAGCTGCACCCTCCTCACCTTCAGCTCCTTGTGAGCCTGCGCCCTCCGGTAGAGAGCCTTGATGTTGGCGGCGTCTATCATCAGAGCCTCGTCACAATCTCTGACGGCGTCTCGGTACTGCTTCACCGTCAAGTAGCACAGCGCCCTGATCTCACAGAAAGAGAATCTCCATCACTTTCCCTCCATTGAACACTTTCATCTCTTTTTTTGGGGGAGCGTTTTTTACTGGACAGTAGACAGACAGGAAGGGGGGGTGACATGCATCAAAGGAAACCTCCAGCAGGACTGTGAACCGGGGTCGGCTGCGTACGAGACATGCGCTCTAACCACTCGACCACCTGAGTGAGTCGATGTTTGAAACATGACAATGTGCATCCTACGGACAAGAGGGCGATTCAGACTGGCGTCAGATCCGCCACGCGTGTTCTAAAACGCTTCCGAAAGAAAACAGGACAAGGATTAGAGTGGGCTGTGTGGGAGGAGCCGAGACCCACCGGTTGGTGTAGGTGGTGACCTCAGCAGAGTTGTGTTTCAGGCTCTGGCTGTACTTCTCGATGGCCTTCTTGTGTTCACCTTTCTTCACCAGGTAGTTGCCTTCCTCCTTCAGGCTCTGGCCCTTCTTCACGTCCTTGTCGCTGGGAGCTGAGCGGACAGAAATGACCGTTACAAACTCAAGGTGCCACCGCACAGAACCTACGACCGCTGCGCCGCCAGCTGGTGGGTCATTTATTAAACCGTGTTTGTGATCATTTTCCAGTTCTTCTACACTCTTGAGGCCACAGACGATGTCAGAACAAGGTGAGTTAGCGACAAGAACAAAGCCAGCTGCAGTGATGAGCTCATCTATAATTCTATTTCTCCAGAATAAAAGGAACAAATATTTTCTCAAATCCAGATCTGGGGACCTCAATGTTCCCAACAAGTTATCCACTAAACCTACATCTGCTAATTTAGAAACTATTTTGTGGGAATCAATTTGATAAAGCAGACAACGTTTTAGAGAAAAGCGTGTTTGACGACTTTCTAAGGGGGTATGCTAACACTTCCCCTCCACTACCATTCATTACGCTAAGCTAACTAGCGTGGGTCTGGCTCCTAGGGAAGAGCCTCCATCTTCTTGTCTGCCTCTGATAACGATGGAACATGAAACGTTCCCTGGGAGATGGCGTGTTCTTCGTCGGGGGAGCCTGACCAGAGAAAGCCACTCACCGGGCTTGTTGGTTTGCCGGCTGCGGTTCTGTTCTGGTTGTGCAGGAGCAGCTTTGCCTGCAGTTTGTTGGGTCAGTTTCTCTCGGACAGACAGAGGAACGGTGGGAATGAGAGGAAGCTTTTCCCTCCACGTTGGACCGTCCGCTTCCGTCAGCGCCTTCGTCATCCTGGAAAATGTTGGTGAGAAGAGAACGTGTCAGAGGGAAGGCGCTGCGGTGCCTCCAGCTTTATGCGCACTACAGGCGATCAAAATGATGCTCCAGACTCTGAGGTTTACTCGCTAAACATCTGGAGCCTGAAGGTTGTTTGCTGCTGAGCTTGAAAATCTTAAAACACCAGGTTGCCTCCGACACATCAATCAAACTACTTCAACGCCGCCGGGCGGGCCGTCCACCAGGTACCTGCTGGTGCCGTCGTGGGCGGCGGCTATGTTACAGTCGATCTGCAGGGCGGTCTTGTAGTCGACATAGGCCTGCCTGTACCGCTCCAGAGCCTCAGAGGCGGCAGCGCGACGCAGCAGAGACTTCACGTTGAACGGGGACAACTCCAGCGCCCTGCAGAGACACGTGAGAACGTTACAGGTGGCACACACCACCCCGAGGGCGCAGGGGAGGACGAGCACGAGATCCATCAACTTACATGTTGCAGTCTTTCATACACTCGCCACAGTTGCCCTCCTTGAGGTAGCTGGCTGCACGGTTGGAGTACAAAATGGCCAAATCATCCGGGTTCTTTTTACCTTCAATGACAAATCAAGAGGAAACCGGCGAAGAAGTCAGTAAGAAACGGGTCTACTGGGCGAATCCGGGGAGACACTCCAGGCACCAGGACCACCACTGACTCACTACGCATTCAGAGTTCAAATGTTGGTTCAAAGGTGGGGTGAAACATTTCAGTGACAGCTTAGCTGTTGTTTGTGCCAGTCTCCGTTAGCTTCAAGCTAGCTGTGCGTGGATGGTTCCTCCTGAAAGCTGGAGTCAAAGTCTTCACATATTTGTGAGAACTTAAAAGGTAAAACACCCTTCAGGTGCAGTGGGCAGATCACATGTGAGCGACTGTTAGTGGGCGGAGCATTTATTATGTAATGGCACAAAAACATATGAAAGCCTGAGGGCAGGTGTGACTCGTGTAGCAGGGAGGTGTTACTCACCGGCCCTCTCCAGCTCTCTGATGGCCTGGCTGTACTGACTGATGGCGTCTCCATACTGGCCCGTCTTAAAACATTCATTTCCAGCTTGTTTCAGCTCCAGCCAGGACTGGGATTTGGGTCTGGGTTTCTGTGGCATTTCCTCTGTCCAACTGACCTCAGAGAAAACAGCAGGACTGTGTCCATCACCTCAGTAGACGAGCATTGACTGATCAGATCAGGTCAGCAGGTCAACCGCACAAGTGCCACAAAGCTGCTGTAATTATGATTATTGATGTGCAACAAGAGGAAGCCGTCACATCTGTGTTCAACTTCATCTACAACAGCAAACTGTAATCACATAAAATAATCATGGAGCGATGGAAGCGTGCAGTTTTAAAAATCACAGATTCAAACAAATCAGACGCGACTCGCCACCTTAAAAGGAAAAAGAAAGAAATTAAAGAAAACTGGCAGCTCTTTTTTTGAATGTTATTCTGGAACATAATTCACTGTGATTCATTTCATTTTCCTGACGTTCCCTCTGGGTCGTGATGACGAAATGTCCCATTACTGTGACTTGTTCCCGCTGAACTGTTACTGGTGAGTGGATCTGAATAAAGTTATTTTTTAAAATGAGGCTAACGTTGCCTTAGCTAACCGTTAGCCTACAAGCCTGTTAACGTGACTTAATCACTTCCTGTTGGCTCAAGCGCCGTCAGAGCAACGACTGACGGTTATATCGCAACTAAACAAAACAAAGTTTATCTCACCGAACGTTTCGTCCCGCTCGGTTCTCCGGTACCGGCCGAGTTAGCTCGCTAGCAAAAACATGCTAATAATTCAAGCGGCACGAGAGTGGCGTTTCTCCAATTTAGCCAACTCAGCAGGCTAGCAGCACTGCTAATGTTAGCTATGCTAATGCTAGTTTTGCTAATGCCGGAGACTCGCGTGTCTTACCGGCTTTTGGGCCTCGCCAGAGCGAGCCGGTCCTCCTCACAACAACGCCGTTAAACAGTAGAAATGTTCCAGCTGACTCCCGGCGCCTAGGACTCTGTAGCACGAGTCCACGTTAGCAAGCTCGGTCTTACTTTCAAGACTTTCACTCCTCCGGTTGCTTGACAGATGAAGAGCGGGGTAACCTGAGGAAGTCGCCGGCTGCAGTGGTAACTTCCAGGGGGCTCTTGTCGGAGCTGTAGGGGGTTGGGGTGGGGGGTTCGACGGTATCGCTTTCGTTTTTCACGCTGCTGCTTTCATGCTCCTTGGAGAATGCGGGACTCGGCAGTGCGCCCTCTGGTGGACAATTATTGAAAGTACCAGTAATAAAATGCTAAAACAGAAGGGGAAATTTTTAAAAATGGAACATAACTTGGAACATAAAAGTAACAAAAAACACAAGATGGAAAACGTGGGAAATGAGTAGTAAGAAGTGTAAGTCTTTATTGACAACTGTCCCAAATGTGGTTACAACTTGATTAAACTATGTATTTATGTATGACATGAATGTACCCCACATCCCCAATAATCAACATCTCCCCTCAACACTAACCTTTTCATCCATTTATTAAGTCACTTATAATATAATAAAGGACACATTTTCAAACTCTTAAATTGTAGCCCTCTTCTTTATCACAAAGGATCTTATTTATTTTAGTTAAACTTTACTGATGTTTTATTTTTGAGCATCTTTACTACATGGCCTCAGACTGGTGCTTCTACAGCGTCTCAAACCAGGGGCAAACAAACCTTTTCCCCAGGTGGTCTAAAACTCAAACCTAATGGTGAAATGATGAAGAAAAACCCAACACTGCCTGTTACAGCGACGTATAAAGAACATTTTTAAGGTGGCTCTTCTACATCCCGGGTACATTTTTCAAGTGTAAGTAACTCCGAAGCAGTCAGAATCAGAAGGACATTAAAAATAGCAGCAACAAACGACACCGCACCTTTGCAAAGAGAAAGACATTTTACCAAAACCAAATTTGACCATGATCATATCAAAGATAAAACATATACAATATAGGCAGTAGTTGTGAGTGAAATAGTGGCACTTCTGTTGGTTTTTTCACCTCCATTTTCCACCCCACCACAGCTTACTGGTCGTGCTTAGCCTGCCAAACTGACAAGACTTAAACCCTGAGACACGAGCCAATGCAAACATGGCTGCCTCGCCATGGTCACACCATTTAACATCAACTCAGTCTTCACCATCACCAAGTTCTCCAGGTGGTTCTGACCAGGTCTGAGATGATCCAGTCGACCCACTCAGAGGAGATCAATGTAAATAAAACATGTCCTTTCCTGTTACCACCAAATGGCGCTGAGACTCATCTGCCCCCCCAATTAAACAAACTCTCCTTTGACCCGTCCTACACGCCCCACTCTGGGATCTCCCTGATGTCAGGAATAAGAAGCATTTTGTTTAGAGTGAAAGAACGAGTCTCGACATCTAGAGACTGCATGGTTCCACGGTGAAGGTGCAGCTGCCCTTGATGTCTTTGAACGTGTCGCAGTTGTAGTTGGCCATCAGAGTCTTCTTCCCTGCCTTGTAGGGAATCATGTGGAACTGGACACGAACACGGGTGTTTTCCTTCAGATCAGGAATGCTGCGGGAAATGGGGGGGGGGGCAGATTGTGGGTCAAATTTATGATTTATGATTTATATTTAGTGATTTCAGACAGTTGAGGGGAAGCTGGTACTTTTCAACCTGGGAGTTATTTCTCTCTATACATGTATATATCTACCTGAACCCTATACACATAGATACACATAGCTATAGATAGATAAAGGTGTACAGGTGTATAGGTGTACAGATGTACAAGTGTATAGGTGTACAGGTGTATAGGTGTACAGGTGTACAGATGTATAGGTGTACAGGTGTACAGGTGTATAGATGTACAGATGTACAAGTGTATAGGTGTACAGGTGTATAGGTGTACAGGTGTACAGGCGTATAGATGTACAGGTGTACAGATGTACAGATGTATAGGTGTACAGGTGTACAGGTGTATAGATGTACAGGTGTACAGGCGTATAGATGTACAGGTGTACAGATGTACAGATGTATAGGTGTACAGGTGTACAGGTGTATAGATGTACAGATGTACAGATGTATAGGTGTACAGGTGTATAGATGTACAGATGTATAGGTGTACAGATGTACAGGTGTACAGGTGTATAGATGTACAGGTGTACAGGTGTACAGATGTATAGATGTACAAGTGTATAGGTGTACAGATGTATAGGTGTACAGGTGTACAGGTGTATAGATGTACAGATGTATAGGTGTACAGATGTACAGGTGTACAGGTGTATAGATGTACAGGTGTATAGATGTACAGGTGTACAGGCGTATAGATGTACAGGTGTACAGGCGTATAGATGTATAGGTGTACAGATGTACAAGTGTATAGATGTACAGATGTACAGGTGTACAGATGTACAGATGTATAGGTGTACAGGTGTACAAGTGTATAGATGTACAGATGTACAGGTGTACAGATGTACAGATGTATAGGTGTACAGGTGTACAAGTGTATAGATGTACAGATGTACAGGTGTACAGATGTACAGATGTATAGATGTACAGGTGTATAGATGTACAGATGTACAGGTGTACAGATGTACAGGTGTACAGGTGTATAGATGTACAGGTGTACAGGCGTATAGATGTACAGGTGTATAGATGTACAGGTGTACAGATGTACAGGTGTATAGATGTACAGGTGTACAGATGTATAGGTGTACAGGTGTACAGGCGTATAGATGTACAGGTGTATAGATGTACAGGTGTACAGATGTACAGGTGTATAGATGTACAGGTGTACAGATGTATAGGTGTACTGGTGTACAGGTGTACAGATGTATAGATGTACAGATGAACAGGTGTACAGATGAACAGGTGTACAGATGAACAGGTGTACAGGTGTGCAGGTGTATATATACACACATACTGACCTGGATTCTATATCCTCTTTGATCAAACCACTTCCAGACAGAGTCAGTGTGCAGTTCGTCAGCAGCTCCTGAGTCGGGTTTGTAAAACTCACTTCAATTTTAACCAGACGCCCGAGTTTGACTTCATCGCCAACCTGCAACAAACCCAGGGAGACACAAACCCTGAACCAAAGCTCTAGAGAAACAACAACCCTCAACAACATGAGAGCGGCGAGGACGAGGTGAAAACACGGTGATTCGGTTTCAGGTCAATGTAGAGCAGTCAGCCAGAGTAGAGGGGAGGGATGATGACGCCTGTCATGTGACCACCAAAGCCCCCGAGCAGGCGGCGTCTACTCACTGTGACAGTGAGGGGGGGCTCTTCCAGCACCACATCGTCCTCAGCCAGGTAAGTATTCTCCGGCCTGAGTTTGTCCTCAACAATGGCGGTGACCTTTATGTTGTCGCTCTCCATCATGTGTTTGTGGTAGGCTGAGAAGGGGACGGTGATGGGGATGGACAGCTCTGCAGGAGACATTTACACGCAGCATTTATGACAGGACCCTCTGTACTTTCTAACCCCGTGGTTTTCAGCCACGCAGATTATTTGGAGTATTTTTGTACTTTGCAGCGGCGGCGGTTACCTTTCTCTGGCAGCAGTGTCTCCTCCTTCACCTCGCTGAGGATCTTCGACACGGTGGAGCCGTTGTACCTCATGCCGTGGGCGGTTATGCTGATGGACAGCGGCCGCTCGATGTGGCTCTCGCTGGTGAGCACCAGCTTCAGCTCCACGTCCTTCCCATTCACCGGCTTGGACACCTGCAGAACACGCAACGGAACCCACACATGAAGTGTTCCTACGCACACATCTGGAATCTCACTTTTGATTGATTTTGACTGAGAAAAACAAGACCTCTCTGATGTTGGAATCACCTCTTTGAACTTTATGACCAGCTGTGGCAGTGGGGGGAGCTCGTTCTCCCCCTCGTCCCCATCCATCTCCCCCGTTCCCTCCTCCTCTTCCTCCCCCCCTGCCTCCATCTCCTCATCCTTGTTATTGTCTCGGCTGGAGGCGTATTTAAAGACCGCCCTCTCCCTCTCAGTCCCTGTGAGACAGAAGTTCAGTGCACCTACTGGACAGCGTGTGTGTGTGTGTGTGTGTGTGTGTGTGTGTGTGTGTGTGTGTGTTCAGGTACACTCACCTTCCTTATGTTTATAGTTGTGTGTGATGTCAAACCTCTCGTCGGAGCCGATGGACTTGGTGGAGATTTTCTTACCAACTCTCTTCGTGTCTGATGACATCACCACTTTTGTTCCGTCAGCTTTGATCTGACAGGACACGCAGAGGTCAAGAAAATCATCATTCTGTTTCTCGTGTCGTCATTCTTTTCTTTTTTTAATCTCCCAAAAAAACTGACCAGCCAATCAATGCAGTCAGCGTTGACCTCAGCAAAGACAAACGGGACGTCATAGTTGAAGCCTGTTTCTCCGCTCAGGATGGCTTTGACCGACGCCGGGCCACAGCGGTACACACCTGGACACACAACAACCCTCACAATCACATCGACTAGCGTGGATTAAAGCGTGGACACCGACAGACAGAATCTGCTGAAATGTGCAGGAGATTCTGTCTGGAGCCCCGGGAACAGAAGGAGACTTACAGAGCAGAGCTTCAGTTTTACTGTGGTTTCATGGTAAAAAGGTTTTGCTAACATCCTGTCACATGACACATGTGCAGTGTTTACAAGCTGGAGAGGGTGCAACCCTGGCAGCATCATCCCACAGTGGAAAAGGTCAGCGGTTACGTTCAGTCGTAAAAGAAACAGAACAGAGCAGAAAAGAAAAGAATGCTGCTCACCGCCACTCAGCTCTTGTGGTGTTGGATCCAGAACCTGCCAACCGTCATATTTGCCATCACCTGCCAGGTCCGACCGCTTCATCCAGGCCTCCACCCACACATGGAAGTTCCTGCAAGGGAACACAGCACCTCTATTGACTGAAGGACAGCGTGGCGTGTGAAGCACATGGACTCCAACAGCTCCCCAACATGACAACCAAACAAAGTCTCCACATCCTTTTCAAGCTGCGATCAAACTTTTTTATGAAACTTTTTTATGCTTTGCAACATCTCCAAATTTAGAGAAGAACGAAGCTCAATCAGGATCCGCTTCTTCCTCTGCGATCTGTGCTGTGGCCCGGCTGAAATGAGGGAAGCCTGAGAAAGAGAAGAATCAGAGGAGAAAAAACATCCAACTCCTGCTGAAGTAGGAACCAAGCGCCAACATGCTGACTCTGACCTGAAGTGCAGCAGCAGGACACAGCAGCCTTGCTGGCACAAATGCATATGGCTAAAGTTTATTTAGGGTTTCATGCCAGATTACACTTAATTATCTGTGTTGGGGAGTGTCATTCGTGTGGCGCAACACACCCGGAGAACTCCTTTGTCTGCCAAACAGCCGTGGCACCACTGCCCCAATAGTCACACCTTCTGTCCTGGAACCTGCGAGCTGCGGAGTGTTTGAGTGATTGACTGCAGCCAAGAATCTCACCCACGCCCTCTTACACAACTGATGTGATGACACAGTTGGCAGCAACGCAAGCGAGCTGGGAACCAAGAGTGAACATGAGGTGACAGAGGAGCAGCTGCAGAAGAGCTACACAGGGATGTGGCGTGTTTGTAGTCTAACAGGAAGCGGTCATCTCCTGGTTCCTCCACCAACAGGAAGTGGTCATCACTTGGCTCCTCACCCTAGCAGCCAATAGGATCGCTCCATGTGATTGTGGTGATTGAATCAGTAAATCAGCTCTGGTGAACAAAAGTTGATGATCTTCCAGGTTCAGTTCATCAGGATCATCTTCACTAATGAACCCTCTGATGATGCTGGAAGCCTGGATGCTACGGTTAGCCGTGCTAAGCTAACGTTAGTCTATGAAAGAGCCACACCAGGGTCACATGGCTTCAAGGTCACCACAGTTAAGCCTTTGACTTCTTGTGTGTCCCCTGATGACCTTTAATGACCTCCATGGCCTCTGTAGGCTCCTTCAGACTCTTGACTGACAGTCTTGGCGACAGTGACAGCATCTACAGCGATGGGGCCCGTCTCACTGCTTAGAAGAATCTGTTGGTTTTGTGCAATAATCAAAGAGCCCAAACGTGAGCTGCTTTTCCTCCTCTGATCCAGGAGTATTTCAAGTGTTGGGAGTGAAAAATCAGACGACCAGGAGCTCACCAGACGCTGTCCTCAGTCAGGTCTTCTTCAACTCCCTTGTCGATGTGGTACAGGTCAATGGACAGATTTGCATCGCAGTCGTGAGCTGAGCAGAAGTTTGTAACCACGCGGCAGGGAATGCCCAGCAGACGCATCACTGGAACCAAACACAAAGCCTTCGATCAATGAAACTATCAGTTCCAAACACAGATTCAGATTCTCAACTTTCCCTGTTTTCATCCCCCATTTTGTTTGAAACAAAAGAGACATTTGCTGAGTTGTGAGTCATCCAGTGGCCTGGGCTCACACCCCTGACCTGAGACTTGGCTTTGGGACTCGTGAGCAATACCTTGAGTTGCATTACAGAACTATTTTATGCACGTCATGCGTATCCTTCTGCATCTGCCAGCACCGTTAGCAGCAACGGCGGCGGCACACCTGCTACAATTTGATTAAATGTTTAGCAATAAAAGCTTCAGGTGAATAATTGAACATTTGGGATGTGAGAATAAAAGATGCTGAATCGACCACATCGGATGTTTTGAGGCTCTTGAGATCCAAATAGTTTTAGCAAACATATTGACCGTTAGCTTGGCTGCATCAGCTACACGTTAGCTTGCTGTTAGCTTTGTTGGACATGAACTAGTTTGGCGTTGGCTGAGTATTTTTAAAAAGATGAGTGTTTTTCTGTCGCTGGCTCTGCCGTGGTAACAGTGATTTGATCTGTGCCACCACCTGCAGGCAAACCTTAAACAAAGAGGAAGACATGATGGCAGAATTCTTCTCCGAACTGGGAACTTCCTGCTTGAGAACTCAAACCTCCAACCACAAAGTTTTCCAAGCTACAGGTGCACTTCCACAAAGAACATGGTGGGCCGTGTTCATGCAGAAACGGGTTTACGTTGCGACTGAAAGTGTTATCTGAATATAATTGACGTAAACCAACTGATAGTTGTTGTTTTACAATTAGAGTCAGAAAACTGACTCTCCATGAAGCCACGGTAGAACGTTGTTCGAGTGGGAATTCAGACTCTGACATACTTGTTCAAGCAGGATGTCGGAAAAGTCCCACTTCCAGTTCCCTGGAACGCAGCATAAAAGTCAAGAACAGGAGGGAAACGAGCAGTGGACTTGAGAATTGACTTGAACTAGAGACCAAATTCCCAGAAGTCGACTTGGCTTGGCATTCCAACACAGTTCAGAGCAGCACTGACCTGAAAGAAACTGTGAGAGAGTTCCTGTGCTGGCACATCAAAAGCTCTCGCAAATATTTGTGGCGAACGAGTCGTGGCAGGTTGTTTTGTAACTTGTCACTGTGTCTGCGCTCTTCACTCAGATGTACAAAATGTGCCGGCAGCTCAAACAACCTGATCCTTGCTAACTGCATAATGCTCTTAAAAGGCGAGTCACACCTCCAGAACAGCCAGAGGAATTCAGCTTGTGTGCCCGAAGCAGAAAAAAATTAAAATAAAAGGTCAACGGAGAGCAGGATTCTCTGTCAGGGCAAGTTTAAAAACCCTTTTAATTCTTGAGGAAAATAATTAACCATGGATTGTGGAAGTGTGTGTCACTGTGAAGCTGCAGAAGTGGAACAGAAAAACGCTGAATTGAGGTCCAAAAACAAAGAGAAGAGGCAGAAGGCTGCGATTGATGGACCATAAACAGAGCGGCGTCACGTCCAATCACGATGCCGCTCTGTTTATGGTCATTTATAGGTATAAAGTATTTTTCCACAAGACAACAAGTGGGAAACTTTTAAAATCTTTGGTATCTGCTTGTGGTTTGGATTTGCTCAGCGACAGCCGGATGAAACCACTGACCTTGATTTGGCAACATAATTACATAAATAGTCCTGGAATAAATGCAAATGAGAGCTCTAACGAGACCAGGCATGTTGAAGACGTCCTGGAGTCAGACGGTACCTGAACACATCACGCCCGCGAACACCCAGCACTGTCCGTACTTGACCGGGCTGCAGTCGTTCTTGAGCCAGTTGTGGAGGATGCTGTGGCTGCCGCTCCAGTGAGTGGGGCTGTGGCCGCCATCGTAGCCCCCCCCCCAGCGGCCCTCCAGGACACCCTCATCGTCATCAGAGTTTATCTGCAGGACAACAATCCCATGAGACCTTCAGAGCAAACATTATTTGTTATTTACTGATCACCCATCCTTGCACCAAATTTATCAAAACCTGTCCTTCAGTCTGAGGGACTTCCTGCTAACGTTGCACTGGCGATCACATGACGTCTTTGGCAGCGCTCATTTAAAGAAAGTAAAGATAAAATAAAAAAGATCTTTCCCCAGCCCATGAGCTGTTTGACGCGATCTGCTGACGCTGAGATCCTGACTGGACTCTCATTCAAATCCTCATCGGCGTGAATCAACTCTCATTCTTTCATATCTGCTACTTTTCCCTCTGGAAAGCTCATTTAAGATGAGGTCACAATCTGACCCCGGACGACGACAAGCCCAGATGAACTCAACACAACATCAGCCCCTCTGGGAGGATGTGATCGTCCATATAAAACAAGTCCACGGTCGCCACATCCGGACAGGAACTCCTCATTCACTGTCGTTCCCTGGCTGAAAGTCACTCGCCAGGCAATAATACTGCTAAGTATCTTCAGAGGGCAGTACCATGGCGCTGACCAGACGGCCGACGTAGATGGGGCTACAGCGCTGACACGCTTGGTAATCCAGATGCTCTTGGCTCTTCTCCAGGATCTTCAAACTAATATTCACCATGTCGTCCTCAAACTGGACAGACAGACAGAGACAGACAGATGGAGAGACAGACAGAGACAGACAGACAGGAGAGGAGAGGTCTGTTACGTCCCCTCAACCAGGCGTGTTCACCTCTGTCAAACATTCAAAGGTGTTGGTCGGTCGAGTGGTTAGTTTGAGGGTGACACGCAAGAGGCACACACCTTTAATATGAGCAAAAACTCCCCTTGGTTTGCTGAGGTTGCTAAGGCAACCATCTCTAGGTTTAATTTGATTTTGAGCGTTTCCGTCCATGCGTCTACTCGACCAGATTATTCACGTGGTCATGTGACATTCGGAACCTCATGATTAAATCTGAATACGCACACGGGTTTTTAGCTCAACTGTCTCTTTTACTCAGTGAACGTAGAAAGATTTGATCATGTTTTTTTCTTTCTCCTCTGCACGTGAGAACACAACCCAGAAGAAGAGGAAGAAGAAGAAGAATGAAGTTAAAATGCAAACATGGCCGGCAGCACGCTCAGAAATGAAGATGACGGTTTTTCCTCCTCCACGTGGGAACTCTCAGGAATGGTGACGTTTGGGGAGAAGAACTGCTGGTTCTGCGTATTTTATACGTTGTTGTTGTTGTTCTGCATTAATAAAGTTATCGTTATTGTCATTATAAACACATCAGAGCAGATGCCAGTTACTGGATGATTGCACGCATGTAAACACAGTCGGTCGAACGCATCAGAGACCCCAGGAGGAGAAACCACACAAGTGCACGGGTCTGCTGGGGTTTTTCAGGGTCTTACGTTGAAGGAGGGAGGTGCTGGACCTGCTCCACTCGTGAAGTGTCAGGCGAGAACTGTTGTTGGGATTTGGCGCCGTACAAATAAAACTGACTTGACGTCTCAGATCAATTTTCCGCCAAATTCTTTTTCCCAGGTTGAAAATGAATGTTTCAGCATCCAACAACGTCCTGATGGTATTCCGGATTAGCGATTTTGATAACACGCTTCTTCATCCAGCCTGACGGGACCTCCATGTGTGTGTGTGTGTACGGCAGGAAGTATGTCACACGTGTTGATGAGTGTAACTGCAGCAGGTGTGTTGGCGACGTACCTGACCAAAGTCCCACTTCTTAGTAAAGATGTAATCTGCACTTCCTACGTAGATGGTTCCTTCTTCATTCATCACATACTCCTGTCTCTCCTCCTCTCCACTCAGAAACACTGGGTCATCTGCACAGAGACAGGGTTAATAGACTGACAGACAGATGAGTGGGCAGACAGACGGGCGAGCAGCCTACCAGGACACCAGGGGTTGAAGAGCACCACCAGCGAAGCCACAAAATTTTCCTCATCCCGGTACTTCACTATCAACTCAAATTCCCCGATGGGGGTGTCAGCGGGGGGAGTGATGTTCAGGGTCAAGTCGCTCTGCAGTGAGGGGAAGCTGTTGAGGAGCATCACCTTCCACACTGCCTTTGCTGATGAAGAACGCTGAATCTTGTTGTCTGGGATACCAAAGCACGAGAACGTGCCCAGTTCCTCAGAGACTTCTGCCCCTGCAGGGACAGGTCAGACCTTCATGTCAAGCAACACTCAAAGTCTTTGGCGAAGACTCTGGTTTGTGCATCATCGTCAGAGCCAGACAAGCCCACTGAGCGCCTCTCCTCTGCTCTCTGGAGCTCCAGCCTCCAGCAGACAGCTGAATGCTCGTAGCTTAGCTGCAACGACACGAGCAGCGGGATGATGGAGGGAGACGCCTCAAATCTACTTTTCTATGAAACGGTCTCTGCCTCCATTTCTAGAACTAAAGTTGTTGACATTCACTGGGAGGTCCTGAAAGGAGCGCATGGAGAACTGTCCAACAGTCCTGCCAGCACCAGAAATACAGTAAAACGAGCAGCACAGGCAGGAATGGAGAAATGCTCTTCTTCCTTTCAGGACTTCCCGGGACTTTTTGCGTTTGATATCAAAAACTTCTCACATACTCCTCAAGTAGAATTTTGAATGGAGGTTTTTACCAGAGCACTATTATATCTGAGTACTTCTACTTCAGTCGGGGGGCAGTGTACTCGCTGCATCGCCAGTCCTGTTCGCTGTGTCTCGTTTTCAGGTGAACTGTTCCTTGAACAGTGCAGCGGTGATGCACGGGCCTCACTGGGAGCTACGCACCTGTCATGGCGGTGAAGGTGAGAGGGTAAAGGTTCTTGTTGAAGGGCTGCGTCAGTTTGAGGGACATGGTGAAGGACTGGCCACGCCGCACGATCAGCTGATCCACCGAGATCTCACTGGTGTGGTGGTCAGTGTTGTTGGTCTTGGTGTGCAAGTCCATCGACCTGAAGACTGGGAGAAATGTAGAAAAACACAACCTGATTCTGCCGAACTGTGAGAAGCTCATCAGCCATCGCTTCTTTCACTCGCCAAGAAAAGAGAGAGGATGATGTTCTGCTGGGGAGCCCAGCTGAGCAGCCACCAGCAGGACAGATGAGACAAGCGTCAAACTCATCAAACCAATCCAGTTCATATTTGCTCACAAAGGTCACGGAAGGAAAAAGCCGTCGGGTTCGTAAACAGGATCAGATTCTGTCACACGGTTCCACATTTTTAACGTTCTCGTCTCGTTTTCGGGCGACTCGAGGACGGAGGAACTCTCGGAAAATTGAAATTCCTACACTACACTTAAGAATACCATTCAGAGCCCGTACCTCTTGAACTGTCATTCATCGCACTCGCTTCTCTAGCAGGCTGGAGCAAACCCAGCACCAAACGTTCGCTGACGATTTTGATTTAACCGCTTGTCAAATTCACTTTCAGCCATGAAATGACAGCAAATGGGAAGGAAGGAGAGTGCCTCGAAATGTGAAAGAGACAAGAGGGAGATGCTAGAAGGATGGAAAGAGGGAGGAGAGTAGACGGCTGAACGGGCTGCAGCCGAGGGGAGGTGAAGTTGCCTCCGGGATGAACTGATGGAGAGGAAAATTCTCTAATAGTTTGCAGATCAGTCCCCCAAAAAGAACGTGTACAAGTCTAATATCTGAATGGTACTTGACACGAGCACTGCTGCTGGAAGTGGTTTTAGTTACAACATGGAGCCACGCGTCATGCAGGCCTTCCTTGAGTTAGATGGAGCAGCGTTGGGGGTCTCTCTGCTCGTACACACTCACACAACCTGGTGTGATAAAAAGGGTTAAAACAGATTCCTTTAAAAAGAAAATGTACTTCGTGCTGCAAAAACACAATGTACTAACCAGATTTCCGGTCCTCTGAGGCCATGTTTCTCGGAGTTTCTCTGTGGCAGGAGCAGAAAGCACAGTGGAGTACAGTTGAAGACGAGCTCCGTCAAAGAGTAGCAGCACAATGGCAGGTGGCTCAAAGCTGACTGGCCCTGAAATACCTGCCAAGCCCAACCCACCTCTGGTGAAGGGGGAACACCTCTGGCAACCTGGGGCTTTAACCTTTTACCAGCCGGTCCCGTCACTGCTGTCAGGTTGAGAAACACTTCAGGTTTGCTTTTCAATCAACAACAAATGGAACTACCGTTGTAAACGAGCCCAGACTTCTGCGTCTCTAGTGAGGGTGAGGGTGAGGGTGAGGACTCGCCGGCAACGCACCCAGATCCAGCACTGTCGGCGAGTTTGTTGAGTGTTGACATTCCCCGGCTGGTCTGACAGAAGCAGTATACGTGCTCATGATGACTAGTTGGAAAAACCCCAGCATATACAGTGTGTGTGTGTGTGTGTGTGTGTGTGTGTGTGTGTGTGTGTGTATACATGTAGGTATATGTAGGAGAATCGTGGCTGAAGGAGTGTGGTGCCAAATATCAAGTATGCTCCTTTCCTCCATGGGGCTGTGACTCTTCACATATTCAACAACATTAATGCTCAAAGTTCGTCTGAGAAAAGCAAAGCAATGATTTACTGGCTGGAACTACTTTGCTGACTGGGCGCAGTGATTTGACGCAGCACCTCCAAAGCTCCACTGGAACTTGGGTCAACAGGACCAAACGTTTGTTGAGGACTAGAAGAGCGACTGCTGCTACTGATGATGATGAGGAGGAGGACTCCTGCTGGACACACCAGCATCCTGGACCTGAGCTAGCTGATGCTAACACTTCCACCCACTACCAGCCATTGGGCTAAGCTAACTAGCCTGGACCTGAGCTAGCTGATGCTAACACTTCCCACCCGCTACCAGCCATTGGGCTGAGCTAACTAGCCTGGACCTGAGCTAGCTGATGCTAACACTTCCCACCTGCTACCAGCTATTAGGCTAAGCTAACTAGCCTGAACATGAGCTAGCTGATGCTAACACTTCCCACCCGCTACCAGCCATTGGGCTAAGCTAACTAGCCTGGACCTGAGCTAGCTGATGCTAACACTTCCCACCCGCTACCAGCCATTAGGCTAAGCTAACTAGCCTGGACCTGCGCTAGCTGATGCTAACACTTCCCACCCACTACAGCCATTTTGCTAAGCTAACTAGCCTGGACCTGAGCTAGCTGATGCTAACACTTCCCACACACTACAAGCCATTGGGCTAAGCTAACTAGCCTGGACCTGAGCTAGCTGATGCTAACACTTCCCGCCCACTACAGCCATTTTGCTAAGCTAACTAGCCTGGACCTGAGCTAGCTGATGCTAACGCTTCCCGCCCACTACAGCCATTTTGCTAAGCTAACTAGCCTGGACCTGAGCTAGCTGATGCTAACACTTCCCGCCCACTACAGCCATTTTGCTAAGCTAACTAGCCTGGACCTGAGCTAGCTGATGCTAACACTTCCCGCCCACTACAGCCATTTTGCTAAGCTAACTAGCCTGGACCTGAGCTAGCTGATGCTAACACTTCCCGCCCACTACAGCCATTTTGCTAAGCTAACTAGCCTGGGTCTCAGCCCCTAGAGGAGGGTCTTCTTCTTCTTCTTGTCTGACCATGAGGATGATGGACAATGAGAGGATTTCCCAAAAACTTGACAAGTTCCTTTAATAAAACGTTCTCATGCCCAACAATAAAACAAATGAAACCAGCTCACATGAGCAACAACACAACACTGTCTTTTTTGTGTATTGAAGCTCATCTTTGTGTGAGACACTCAGAACAAAAGGCTTAAGCTGGAAATTTTCTGGCAAGTCACTGTGTGTGTGTGTGTGTGTGTGTGTGTGTGTGTGTGTGTGTTTAGCAAGGGACCAAATGTAACACCAGATGTTGGTTCACATACGGCAAAGATCTCTTCAACAGAAGCAAACGTGTTCAAACACTTCCCCCTTAACTTTTATTTGCTGCACACGCATGTCCTTGTCAACACAATGGCACCTTACAAATCTGCAAATCTTACAGATAGGACTTGTTGTAAGTTGTAAATCACAGCGCGCGCACACACACACACGCGCACACACACACACACACACACACACGCACACACACACACACACACACACACACACACACACACACACACACACACACACAGAAGCCTTGAATCAATATCCTGAAACAGAAGCACCAACTGCACACGTGCACTAGCTGTCCTGCTGAATCAGGTCTTTGGATCTCTGCACGTTGTGGTCCACCGCTCCATCTAAGAACTGAACCCAGGTCAGCTCGGACTCCCCGCAGATGTGACTGGATCTGAAGGGAAGAAATGCAGGAAAAAAAAAAAAAAAATTCAGCTGCAGAGAGAAACTGCGTTGAAACTGGATTAACCAGATCTGAAGACTCCCTGCTGTTGAAGAAGGAACCAGAGACAGAACCGTATCTGGACTCAGTTTCCTCATGACTGAACAAGAATGTTGAGAAGAACTGACACTGAAGCTCAAGCACACAAGAACTGACACTGAGAGGCTCCTGGTTCCACCAGGAGCTTCTCAAGCTGCTCAGTCTCAGCTCAGTCTGAAACAACACATCTGTGATTCATGTGCCCTTTGAAATCTATTTTGAGAATAGATTTTTAAAATATGAAAAAATATGACTATCACATCAACTTGCTGATAAACAGACAATATCGTCTTCATCAAATATCAGCAAAAAAAAAAAAAACCCAACTGAAAATGGTAACGTGGTGAGATCCCAGCCCGACACATCTGGAACCACAATTACCTGATGATCTCCAGAACTTTCTTCAGTAGTGCAGCCAATCTCGACACCTGTAAGGACAACAAATGCGCTCATTAGCCGTTGTTACTTTTCTGTCACTTGATGCCTAAACTCTTCTTTTAAACTTGGAGGTGAAACCACACATTCTTAACTCATCATCACAACCATTCCACAGCTTAAAATGCGTCCCTCTGTAACGACCGGCAGTTTCTGAAGTAAACCAACAGGTAAGCAAAGCCACTTGCGAGGGGGAAACAAACGTCATCGTCCTGGTTCTCTTCCAGCAAAGATCCACACTCCACTTTTTCATCTTTTGACACTTTCAATGAGAGAGGAACACTCAAGCAGGACCAGAAAAAAGGAGGTACTTCTGTCCTCCCTCTCCCTGCGCTGACCTCACTTCCTGTTTCTGTGTGTCGCTGAACGTAGTGCTTTGTTTCGGCTACGCCAGTCGGAGGTCACCAACATTATACTGAGTTGGTGTGTATGTTTGAGAAGACGATGTTGGCGATGGCATCACCCTGGCCCCAAAAACCAGTCCCTGCTTTTGTCACTTCCAGGCTGGATTACTGAAACTCCCTCCTACCAGGCTGGACTAATGAGTCCCTAAAGACTCTCCAGCTGGTCCAGGGGAGCCTTCAGCTATCAGGCTCCCCTCCTGTGGAACCGTCTCCCAGTTCCAGTCCAGGACCCAGACCCCCTCTCTAGGTTTAAGAGCAGACTTAAGACCTCCTTGTTGATCAGGCTTATAGTCAGGACTGCCTAGGCTGGCCCTTAGATCTGCTGCTATAGGCTCAGACTGCTGGGATCTCCCATGATGCACTGGGCTTCTCTCTCCTCCTCCTGTCCTCAGACGTGTTACTAACTCCTCTTCTTCTCCCCTCATCCCAGATCCTGGTGCTGCTGGAGGAGGCTCCAGACCTGAAGAGGCTCCAGCTGCCACCCGTAGCTCCACCTGCTCACGTCCCCGTCTGTCCATCAGTCTCTCCTCCTTTCTCTCCCTCTTTATCTCTGTCCCTCTCTCTCCTTCTGTCTCTCTGTCTTCCTCCATTCTCTGTCTTTGTCTCTATCCACCAGTCTCTCCTCCTTTCTCTCCCTCTTTATCTCTGTCCCTCTCTTTCCTTCTGTCTCTGTCTTCCTCCAATCGCTGTCTTTGTCTCTGTCAATCAGTCTCTCCTCCTCTCTTTATCTCTGTCCCTCTCTTTCCTTCTGTCTCTCTGTCTTCCTCCATTCTGTCTTTGTCTGTGTCCATCAGTCTCTCCTCCTTTCCCTCTCTCTTTATCTCTGTCCCTCTCTTTCCTTCTGTTTCTGTCTTCCTCCATTCTGTCTTTGTCTCTGTCCATCAGTCTCTCCTCCTGTCTCTCTCTCTTTATCTCTGTCCCTCTCTTTCCTTCTGTCTCTCTGTCTTCCTCCATTCTCTGTCTTTGTCTCTGTCCTGCTCTCTCTCTCTTTATCTCTGTCCCTCTCTTTCCTTCTGTCTCTCTGTCTTCCTCCATTCTGTCTTTGTCTCTGTCCATCAGTCTCTCCTCCTGTCTCTCTCTCTTTATCTCTGTCCCTCTCTTTCCTTCTGTCTTCCTCCATTCTCTGTCTTTGTCTCTGTCCTGCTCTCTCTCTCTTTATCTCTGTCCCTCTCTTTCCTTCTGTCTCTCTGTCTTCCTCCATTCTGTCTTTGTCTCTGTCCATCAGTCTCTCCTCCTGTCTCTCTCTCTTTATCTCTGTCCCTCTCTTTCCTTCTGTCTCTCTGTCTTCCTCCATTCTCTGTCTTTGTCTCTGTCCTGCTCTCCTGCTCTCTCTCCGTCCCCACTGATCCTGGATCTGCTCCACCTTCCTGCTGGTAAAGGAAGGTTCTGGTGGCTGCTGTTGCAGGATGTGCTGCTGATGGAGAATTGTTGGGTGGAGGTTCATTGAAGGAGGGAGGTGCTGGACCTGCTCTACTTGGACAGAGTCAGGACAGAACTTTGGTTGGGGTTTGGTGCCGTATGAATAAAACTGACTTGACTTGACAAGCAGATCAGAGTTTTTATAGACTACAGAAGACAAAACCCAGCCGGTGTTGATGGTGTGTGTGAGTGAATCCTACATTGTCCTCCACTTCGGTGTAGTCCATGGGGGGGTAGAGACAGAGAGCCAGATCATCAACACTGAGGAAGACAAACAAATAGTGAGGAGGAGTGTTTGGGGAGTTGTGTATCCTTCCCACAATCACGATAATCACACAGACGAGGACCAACAGGTACGGTTTTGTAAAACCAGGTTGTTGAGCTGCTGGGACGAAGCCTGTTGTGTGGTAGAGCAGGAGGGAAAGCATTTGCTGTGTGCCGCTCTTGGGAGTTTGTCTGCTGAATTTGCTCTGCAGCGTTTCCACAGTTTCATGCATCAAAGCCTGGTTGAGGCCGGTGACTCACAAATTCAACGAGCTCATCTGACACATTCCAGGAAGGCTACCTTGTCTGTGACATTTGCATTCTCGCCCAGCCACTTGTTAGCAACCGCCGTTTTTAAAAGCGATCCTCACCCTGAAAGTGTATTTGCCTTTCAAGTCTTACAGCCTCCACCAACAGGAGTCTGGAGCTCACAATGTTTCTTTCCTGCATCGCTTCTGTCCTCAGATTGGAGAAAGAGCCGGCCACGTAGATTTAACTTGAATCTTAGGGAGACTGACGGCTAACAGCAGCAAAAATGTCCAAAAATGTCCGAGGCTCGTCATCCAGTCGAATCAACATCTTCAACCAGGCGTTCCATCAGTGACGCACAAACATTTTAATTTGAGAGAAATCCGTCTGGTTTTCTGTCAAATCCAAGTGGTGGTGGATCACTGAGTACGGGGCTGGACGAAGACGTGGGTTACACCGGACGACGAGCCTCAAGAGTTTCTGCAGAATTTTTTGGACAGTTTTGCTGTTGTTAAAATTCCCAACAGTGGATTTCACTCTTGAATCCCAGTCGACGTCTGAGCCAAATCTGAGGAAATTCCCTGAGGTGTCCCTGAGACACTGGACTAATGGGAACAGGAGCCTTGAGGCCTGGGATGGCGGCTTTGGAAGGCAGTTTGTCTTGATTGCCCTTTACGACTCTGTGTGCATGTGTGCGCGTGAGAGTGTGTGTGTGAGTGTGAGTGTGTGTGTGTACTCCTACCCAGGGCTGATGTCCTTGGTGATGTCAGCCAGGTCGTCAAGCTGAGCCAGGGTGTGAGGCGTTTTGACGTCACCGTTAGCTTTGATGGCAGACGCCAGCTTCCTCAGGCACGCTGCAGACGCCTTCATCAGGCCCTGGCACGGGCCAATCACACGTCGGTCCTTCTCTGACCAGTAAGTGTCCTGATTGTCCCGTGGCTCCTCCTCTTCTTCGTCATCATTGAGAACGTTGTTGAACGGATCGTGGGCCTCTGCCAATGCCTGGGTTGTGGTACATCATGACAACGAGAACTTCTGCAGTTTGTATGAAACTTTTTTTAACGTGATACTTCAAAAGGTGTGTGTGTGTGTGTGTGTGTGTGTGTGTGTGTGTGTGTGTGTGTGAGTGTGTACCTGTTCAATTTCCTTGATGGCGTCTTTCACAACTCCTATCTGACGAGAAAGAACCACCTGCACTGCCGCCTTATTGTCTATGGAAAACACATACGTGACATGTTGACTTCAATTTATCAAAATCTACCAGAAAAAGATCCACTTCCAAAGAAATGAATATTTCAAAACAATACTGAGCTTTTCATCTGTTCTGGAGACAGAGGTGAGTCTTCTAAGACCTAAAGTGGACCCGGGACAACTGTAGTATCCAGGGAAACACAAGTATCGGCTCAGTACTCTGCATCAGCAGATACCCCATCTGAAATTCCTGGGGTCGTGGCTGAAAGCCTGGGGATGCGCCTCAGATGTGACGCTCACAAACATGACAAAGACATGATGGATGTGTGAGCATGAACACACGGGCTCCATGAAACATCTTCTAACCTCCCAGCTTCCTCTCACCTTGTTAGTCTCATCAACCACATGACACAGAGAGATTCTCTTTTCATGTCTTTATTTGTGAATTTCTCTAGTTGTCAGTCACATGTTGACATGTGCGTGATCTCACCGCTGCTTTTAACCAAATTCACTCTTGCAGAACAACCCGGAATGTTCGGGAGGACTTTAAGCACAACATCGCCTCCTGCAGGTGGTCATCCAATATGACCTGCAGCCAGCAGAACGAGGGCATCCGCACTCGACTAAAGATGAGGCCTCAAGCTGGTTCACAGACGGAGGATCAGCAACAGAAATGTTGCCGTACTTTCAGCTCTCATACGGCTGAGGGAGAAATCGTCAGGATTATCTTGCACAGACGGACCCTGCTGTTCTCTTGTGAGGTGGAGGAGGATTTCACAGGTGGCCAAAAGAGACCAACTTGTGTCTCAGGAAAACTCCAGTACTTTATTACGTTTTGTCAGGCCGATCTTGTGGACTCACCTTGTGGCAACTGGGCAAACCGGTCGCAGGCCAACCACACACCTCCGGTTGATGTCAGCTGCTCCTGGGACAGTCTGGGGAGAAATCATTTAGTCACTGCCCTGAAGGGTTGGCTGATGAGAGTTATGAGGTTAGTCGTCACAGATTCTGCCACGTTGGTGAATCGATGCTACGACTTCCAAAGCTCAGCCAGGATCAGGTGTCATGCTGGTTAGCCTCGGCGTTCACGCCAGGCTCTCTTGAGTTGTACTCATTTTGCCGGAGGACTCGATTCTATCATTTTATCCCATTGTCACTGCAGGAACGTTCCCCAGGAACAGGGAACCTTTGGAAGAGTTGGTCCCAAGTAAATCCCAAGTCTACTCTGTTTATCGTTGCTACCCTGCAGAAACATTACAGTTACAACTGACGGCGCAGTGCAGCATCACCATTTCCAAGGAGGCGGAGGTAAATTGCAATCAAAATCACATTTTACATTTACGAGTACGTGGGTGTGTACCTCTGTAGCGGTGACATCAGTATGACCTCCAACAGCTGTGTGACTCCCTCCAGAACCTGGACTGTGGCGTCTCGGACCTGCTGACGCAGACTCACACCTGCATCACAGAGACGAGACGACAGGAACACGGTGAAAAGCTGCTGACAAAGGCTCGATTCACGTCTGGTCATGAAGTGGCAAACAAACAACACCAAACATTTGTTGAGGACTAGAGGAGCAGCTGCTGCTACTCATCGTGGCCAGCTTTGAGAGCGAGGATGAGGAGGAAATGAACTACGGGCTTTGGAAGCTGAGCGAGCAAGAGAGGGTATGCTAACACTTCCTTTCCATGACCTTTTGTGAAGCTAACTAGAGTTGGTCCCTTCATCTGCCTCTCGTCTGGGTCTCTGATCCTCTCGATGCACACATTTGGACTGGGAAACCCTTTTATCCTCTCATCAGTTATTAGCGTCCAACTATCAAGCAACACCTCATTTCACTGGCTGCACTTTCACTGGAAGCACAATAAGTACAATAACAGCAAAAGAACTCAAGAAGGAGAGAACAGAAGGACAAGTTGTTGGTTCAATAATCAGAATTCGATCATTTTCACTGGAGGGATCTGACCTTGACTTTTAGGTAGCCAGTAATACACTGTTGAAAGGGTCAGGACACTCTTCAGGATGGAGTCTGCCAGCTTCTCTGCATCCTTCAGGGAGATGAAGACACACAGAAAACATGCAAATCTAAGTATGTGAAATGCAAATATCCAGTGACAAGAAAAACCAGATGTCCAGCTTCTCTTTCACTGCCGAGTCAGAACCGATGACCTTAACTGAGTTATTGATCATGAGGGACGATGTTGCGGTGGGGGAGGAGCCTGCAGATCTAATGGCAACATATTAAATCTCTCATATTTCAATCAATACGTCTGTCTAGACAGGCTGCGTGTCATGTTTCCCTCATCCCAGACAAGCAAAGCCACAACCTGAAGACCTGCGTCCAGAAGATTTCCTTGAACAGCAGTGACTGTGTTGGACTGTCAGTGATGCCAAAATACGGTTGACACCGGTTCTAACCAGCTTTATACCTCTCATTCAAACTTGGTGCAGTTCAGAGGAGAAGTTGCGGCAAATTTGCATTTTTAATCTGGTCCCCTTTGTTTTCACACCCACCCCCCCCCCCCCCAAGTATGGCGTTCTGGAGTTCTTCAGCCGTGTCTTTCGTGAGGTTGTGTCATCGTCACCGTTCAATTCCGCTGAAGCTCATCAGAGAGCGAAGGTGCCACCTGTAATTCAACTAAAACATGTTCACTTGTCCTTTTGCTTTTTACTTCAGCTGCATTGACAGTTAATGAAGACAACTCCCATGATCCTCCACTTCCTCATCAAACTACACCTTCTTCTTTTTTTTGACAGAGCCCCCAAGAGGCGGGAAGACATGAAGGAGACGTGGATCATTATTTAGCAAGGCAACACTGTGATGACCATCTGACCTGCTGTGATGGCAGCGGTGGTTTGGAGAAGGCCAGGCTGAGTTTGGTGACTTCCTGTGACACTGCTGTCACCGCCTGGTCTAAGAGAGACGAGACAGTCGCATCATGACGATCACAGATCTTATTAAACCAGGAGTTTCAGGACAAGAGCGCAGATTTAAAGTAAGGAGGACGGTGTTAATGCATTTTAGAGACAGAGGTACTTTTATTGAACGAGAAGGTGCTTTATGGGTAAAACAATGATAGAAATATTAGATGTATTTTTTGTAACAGTTGGTGGAAATATGAAGGAGGGTGATAATGAAAGATACTCAACTCAGAGTGACCCAGAAGTTGGAGAGGTTGAAGGCTCCATCTGACTCATTGGACTCTCCATCTGCCATAGAGGAGAGAATTCAGCCATATTTTTTTACTAAATTTGAGGGCAATCAAATTAAAAAAAAATCTAAATTTATATGCCATTCATCAGTTTCTATAAATATATCTAGACACTAAAAAAGGAACAAATCTAATTATCTAAATTAGTGAAGCAATGAGACTAAAAACAGGTAACTGATCTCCAGGATCAAGCAAAGCTAAATCAAGTGTATGTGGACCTGAAATACAAGTCATGTGACACATCAATTTCGACCAGAAAGCTATGACCCCAAACAGCACTGAAAAATCAGAGGGTATAATTACATTAGAAATAAAAAATGTTATGTCAGCATCAGGAATTTGCATTCAGGTGAAGATTATTCACTTTTACACTTTACAGTTGGACTTTCAGACACAGACTTTAATCACTTGCATATCTTTTGAACTTATTTACCTTATAGATGAATACAATGCCATTTCATGCTGTTTTTGCAATATATTTAACATAGCTCAGAGTAAATTACTGAATTTTTTAATGTCAAGCGGTTCAACGTACATCTCAGGACAGCTGAGGACTCATCAACAAAGCAAACGAACAAGAAGCCAAAACCTTGAGAAACTTTATAAGCTTATTCAAAACCTGGGAATTTCACTCAGAACACAGAGGGGAATGATGCTTTATTTTTTTGCTAATGTTAGCACGGTTTGCTCCTCGTCCAGTGTGGTGCTAGCAGCGTCGCTATGCTATCTAGGCTAACTATCCTCCGGGTGGGAACTTTTAGGAAGTCACACTGACCTCTGACTCGGTCTCTGATGCACTGGATGGAGTTCAGCAGATTTCGTAAAGGCACAGAAACATTTCCTCCGCTGCTGTCACCGCTCATGTCACTGAAGTTTTTGTAGCCCGATTGTTGATTATGTGCGTGTTGTGGAACAGACGACAGACCGGATGTTGATCCTGGGATGATTATCGCGGTGACTCCTGTAACCGGAAATGCTTCACAACACATTTACTGACATCTTGTGGCGATATGGAGTGGCTACGCGTTCAAAAAAAGACCATGACGTCACCGTTAAACAGCCGTATGCTCAGTTCGCCTCAAACACTTTGATTGTAGCTCAAACTAAAACAAATTACTTTCAAAATATATGTAATATGTACAATATTTGATACTTTGTTTAGTAGTAATCATGACGTTGCATAATTAATGTCTTTGTAAAGTAGCGATTACTTATTACATAACGTTTGCAGTAGTTTTACCAAAATGGCGGCAGAGGAATAAGGAGGCTTAAAAACTGAACTTGAGACAACACTGCTGCTGTTTCGAGAGATGTGTGGACGAATCCTTGTCTTTCTCTTTTTTTCCTGTGCATAGACGAGATGTGGTAACATCAAGAGGCCGTCACTGGGTCAATGAAGTATTTCTACCTTGAGAACATGGGCATCTTAATCTTTACTGCCTCAGTGGTTCAAGTATGGCTCATATTGAGCGACAGCGTCACGTGATACAACATGGCGGCGCCAACTACGGATGGAAAGGTTAGCGCGCCATTTCCCGCGCAGAAATGGATAAAAAGCCCACTGAAGTTGTTCAGTATCACCTTGGGTTTATTGTGCAAAGAGTCATAAAAGACAGACAAGTTCCAGGACGGAGTATAAACGACCTCCGGGAGATATTTACTCCGGACCGGACTGAGAGCGGAGCAGCGGCCGGTTTCCAGGAGCTGCCATATTACGCAGGTAATATATAAATAAATAAATACATAATGTATTCATTCATACACCTTGTTGACGATGACCTTGACAGTTTGTGAATGGATGTTTTTTGTCAGTTTTAATGTTTACCGTTAGTCGATGTTAGCTTCAAGCCAAATGTTGCAAAGCTGTTGCCAAACTCAGCTTTGTGTACTCAGAACATTTACTTGTGAGTACTTGGGAGTAAAAACGCAACTTCTGGGTGAAACATTGCTCTAATATTTGCGCTATTGACCCAATATTTCCCTCATTAAAACTAAACTTCTTGGCTGCATTCGTGGGGCCACTAGGGGGCGCGCACACTGAAAAAATCCAAAACAAAGACCCCTCACGGCCCTCCTGCAGTACCCTCACAGCCCAGCAGAGGGCCACGGCCCAAATTTATGGAATCATTGCTGTGTGGTGGGAGAAATCATGCAGTGAGGTGCAGTGACTGGCGTTCTGAAGCTACTGGAACCTCTGTTTGAGTTCTGTTGCGGATCGGGGACTGATAAGACCCAGCTGAGTGTCTGTGTCCGGGTGAATATGTGACAAAAACCAGCTCCCAGTGCCAAAGAGGTCTCTTCAATCAGTGACATGGGTGAACCAGGCTGCTAGTTGATATTGTCTGCCTGAAGTTTCTACCAGTGTCATTTCCTTTGTTCTCTCTTCTCTCTTCTCTCCCTCCTCTTCACCTTTACCCCCCCCCTTCAGTTATGACTCAGACAAAACACTTTTTCATGGGAGGAAAGAAAAAGACAAATCATTTTATCACCTCTTCTCTCCCCCTCTCTATCTCTCTCTCTCTCCCCCCCTCTCATTTTTTCTCCTTCTCCTCTCCTCCCTCCATCGCTCTCTCAGGTGTGATCTGTGTGGGGAGTCGCTGTCTAGACAACCGATTATACCGAATAATGAGGGAGAAGTGGGGGAGGGAGGAAGGGGGGTAGACGGAGCATGAAAAGAGAGAGGGAACGAATGAAGGAGAGAAAGAGGTTTAGTGCCAGACAGAGTGAGGGGAAGGTGTAAGGGGGGGTGAGAGGAAATGCAATAAGCAAGAGATTAGAAAATGGTGGAAGAAAACAAATGAAGTGAAAGAAGATAAGAAAACAGACAATAGGGTGCGATGAAAGGGAGGAATGACGAGGAAGAAAGAACGAGGGACAGAATGGTGACTGAAAACATGATGAAAAAATACAAATCAAGGAGGATGCACACGCTCACACAATCGGGATGGCATGGCCAGAGGCAGAGGGGCCGTCGACCAACCAACGGGTCCCTCACCTGCCTCAGTGCCTGTTGAAGTGTCCTTGAGCAAGATACCGATGAGAGGGATGGCAGCCTGTGTGTGTGTGTGTGTGTGTGGCTGGGTGAGTGCGCCAACATTGTGAAGCAGCTAGAACATAAGTGGACGTCATAACCCAATTTTCAATCGGATGATTTATTTGTCATAAAATCATATCAACAGATTTTCTGCAGGGTTATGAATTTCTCTTTAGTGTCCAAGATCATCGGCTTCCTGTTTGACAACAGTTGAACGAGTGAGTCCCGACCTGCTCTGAGCTGCTCACGTCTCAGGTCCATTCACCGATTCCTGCTCAACCCTGAACGTCACCTCACCTGGATGCTCAGCCCAACCTAATATGAAAGAGAAGGCACGGTAGGACTGGGGGTCCTAATGAGGCTTGCGTGTTTGTACTTGATTTTTTAGTTAACTACTGGAGACCTTTTCTCATATAAACACGTGTGCGCTCGCGCACACACACACACACACACACACAGCACATTGAGTCAGAACACAGTCTGATCTGCTCTGCTAGGAAACCCAATCAGTCACACAGGCTTTACTCAATGTGTGTTAGCTTGGCGATGAGTAATAACCCCCCCTCACACACACACACTCACACAAACACACACACACACATAGAAACATAGTAATAGGCTTATCCAGCGCTGCAGCCTTTTTTGGGATGAAAGAACATTTTCTATCTGCTAAAACGTTATTGACTTCTAAAGAAACCAACCTCGTTTTTTGTGTGTGTGTGTGTGTGTGTGTGTGTGTGTGTGTGTACAGTCTCACTCCTGCTGCCAAGGAGGTTATATTTTTCGGTGCTGTTGTCTGTCTGAAGGATTACACAAACCACAATGCGACTGGGCCAATTTGCCCCAGAGTCGGTGTGGCACCGCCTGCAGGCAGACCTGTTACATTTGCCCTACCGAACAAAACCATTTTTGAAGAATAGTTTTGGTGGAGGGTTGTGCTTTTCAAGGTACCCTCTAATTTAGGAATCAAAACGTGCAGAAGGGAGACGGGAAGGATGGCGTCATTCCTCGTGGACATGAAGTCGTCAGATTGCGGTCACGACGCGACCCTGATGTTAGGGTTAAGGGAGGGACTGTGGGGGGAAGCTGGAGTACCAGAGAGAATCCAGCAGGAACAGGGAGAACATGGAGACTCCACCCAGAAAGACCCCGTGCTGCAGCCGGGGCTCCACCCTCAACCTTCTTGCTGGGGGCCTCAGTGAGGACCACTGCTCCACTGGGCACTGGGCTATAACACATTTTCTGGAAACATTCAGAGACAGAAACATGCGATGCAGCCAGAGTCGGTGTTTTCATGTCTCCAGGCTGGAGGAAACTGTTGGCCGGAGCAGTTTTGTTTTCAGTTGTCGTTCTGTCCGTTCTGCCTGTTTTTCAGGGACCAGATTTCTCTGGAGGGAATTTTTTTTTTCTTTTGTACTGGGCTCAAATGTCTCCTCGGATTGGAGGATGAGCTGAAATGATTTTGGTGATCAAAGGCACGAATCACGTCAGAATACAACCACAAAGTAGTATTTCTACTTCACTGAATATTTTGCTTTCTATGTGGAAATCATCATAAAAGGTTTTTCAGTATTGGGTTAACATGGAGGTGGATGTTGTGAAACGCTGAACACTTTGCTGTCCAGAGTCAAACACTCAGGATATGGGCTTGACTTTTCATGAATTTGATGTCATTTCTCATAATTGAATCAATTTTGTTGCGAACTGTGGGACAACGTGAATATTTAGATAAATCCACCTCAGGCTTGAGTTTAAAAACCCAATGTTCACGGTAAAATAGACGGCTGTCGTTCAACAGCAGCAACAGCAGAGGTGTTCTTCAGACGCTGTGCGAGGGGCGGATAAACCCAGTCGACCCCGCGGTGAAAATTACGCATCACTTGAGAAGTTTCTCGTGCGATGAGCCACGTTTGGCGCTCGCAGCTGTTGCAGGGTGTCTGAGGTGCTCGCTGCCCTCAGATTTAACAGAGGCCAGTGGAAGTGGCTCAACCTGGCTGGTGTCAAATACAAGCAGCACACATTTGTAATGGTGTCTGAGAGGCTGTTGGAGTCATAAATCTCAAACTTTACAGAGTCATTGTGGTTAATCATGTCAGCACCCCCCCCCCCCCCAGCGCAGCTCCTCACATCCCAGTGCATCAGACAGGTAGAGAAAGGCAGCAAGACAGAGAGACAGACAGGAAATTGAGAGGCATCAAATCTGTCACACTGTAATCAGATTAGTCTGATTACACAATGACGACATTAAATCCACTTACCAGATTGTGTGTCTGTGTGTGCGTGCAATGAATTTGTCTGTACACCCTCGTTGAAAAGTCTGTCCTAAAATGTGTGTGTGTGTTAGCAGCTTACGTGCTGTTTTTAATTTTCTGGATTGAAGCATACTTGATGTGCGTAGGGGTTTACGTGTGTGTGTCTGTGTGTGTGTGTGGCAGCGGCGGTAAATTCAACTGGCATAATCACGTGGAAAAGCCGCCAAGTAATGCCAACATGTGGGACGCACCACAAAGGCCCAGAGCTTACAGACGTCCCACCCGTAGCCCCCAAGTGTTGGGGGGCTTGACAGCTAAAACTGGAGGCGGGGTGCTGTTGCTCCAACTTTTTTGTGTATCCTGTAAAAATTTGTTGCTAGGGAGGGACTAGTCTTTGAGCCAACAGTGTCACGCCCCACTGACTCTACTGGACTGGAGGCTCCCAGTCTGATTGTGACCCAGACGTTAAAGAGCTTGCCAGATGTACCCAACTCAGCGTCTGAGCCTTTCAGCAATGATAATTAACATGGCAGCATCAGCTAGTAGGGGCGCTAACGCTAATCCAGCTCTCTGTCTCACAGCGGCTAACTACAGCAGCGAACGCTATCCCAGGAAACCCCAGGAGCAACCGTGGTACTGGACAAGCAGTGGTTGGGCTCTGTGTGTGCGTTCAATCCCAGCCTGGCCATATTCACTTGAAGGCTGGAGACCCCCATGTTGGTACCGCTAGCAGCAGTTAGCGGCCATTTTAGCGACATCAGCAACTTCCTGAGAGTTGAAGCTGGGCAACATCAGAGGAGAATGTTTTCTCCATAAAATATGATCCAGTTTAACCCCAATAATAAAGTCACCGAGGCCCCAGGAAAACTCCACGATGCATTCCTAGAACAAACATTAGCTCTGCACTGCTACTAGTACTGCTAGTAACAGAACGTCAGGGTGTTCAGATGACACCTCACCAGAAAAAGGTTGCCTTTCAAATATTTGATAACAGGTGAGCTCACAAAAACGTTTCCCTCTCCCGCCTTACTTCCTTTTGACTCCAGAGTTCAGAAAGAGCCAGCCACGTATGTTAAGCTAGAAGCTGCAGGAGACCAACTACAACAAAAACCTACATTTTCAGACTCAAAATCCACCACCATCAGAGTGTTGGTGGATTAATAAACAAATGGCGGGATAAAGAAGATGTGGCTTCCATTAGCTACAAGCTAAATATACGTGGCTGGCTCATTCTGAACTCTGGTGTCACAAAGAAGTGATTTTATTTTATGAGCTAAAGACACAGATTAGTGAGAACTGAAAAAGAAAAAAAAGAAACACTTTTCTGTATGAAGGAGAGCTTGAAGCCGGTTCAGAGCTGGTCGTGAATCTAACATTCCCAGTGTGGCTGCGGCTCACTCATCTGCAGTGGTTGAGACTGTTCAAGTCCAACACACAGCCATGCAAACATCTCTGCATACATGACACATTAGCAAGCATGCAGCCTGGAGAAGCCTGTTCGAGGCGCTCCGCTTCAGGAGACGATCACGGATGTCTAAATGAACACGGGTGGAAGTTGCACTCCTGCTCTTGGTGACTTTCTTGTGTCTCTTGTTTGTGTTGATCCTTTTGCTTGTCTTTGTTCGTCCCCGTGATCTTCCCCTCCCCACCTCACGCCTGTTTCCCTCATCCCCTTCTTTGTTTATGACACAATCTCGGAGGACATTTTTAATAGTCTGCTGCGTCTAGCCTGAAACAGCAGCAGGGGAGTCGAGGATGGGTGAGCAGGGAAAAGATGAGTGTAGACATCGGTGCGAGAGAGGTAAAGGTGGGGGCAGCGAGAAAGACAGACGGAGGGTGAGATAATGAGATAGAAAGAGGATGAGAGAGAGAGGTGGATTTGTTATTCTTGCAGGGTGTTGCACAGACACAGACACAGACAGACATTACCTCACACAGCTGCTGCAGTGAGAGGAGAGGGTGACGCTGTGTGTGCACCCAGGCGTGAACCTGCTCGGTGTCCTGAAGCACAGATTTTAGGCAAATGTCAAGCTTTTATCAGTGTGAAATCCTCCTTCCTCACTCCTCTTATGGTTGTTGCTAATTCCTGTTGTTATTATTATTGTTAAAGATTTTACTTGCGCTGTTTTGGCAAGAAAGAGCAGTCAAACTAAACTTAGCACAAAAAGTAAGGAAATTTGTGTTTTGGTGATTATTTCTTTGTTGTAATGGCGCTGCCTGGCAACAAATCTCAAACCGTTGGAAAGCCTCTTTATTTCTGTTTAAATGGAGCCACATTTGATTCATCTCACCAATGCTTGTTCCGACAAGCATTGGTGAGATGAGCAGCAGAGATGAGGATGTGGGTTGCACCCAGGAAAAATTTGCCAAGTCTTCTCTGAGATATCGAGATGAGATTCTGCAACCAGGTGCCATGCCACATCTCCACAGTCTGGGACCAAACTCTACCCTCACAGGGTGGGGTTTATCAGAGACGACCTCCAGAATCTGGGAGTGGAGAGGATGGAGGCCTGCCAGCGGTCCTGACCTCAACCCCACTAAACACTTGTGGGCTCAGCTCGGGCCTGCTGGTGGCGCCAGAGTGACCAACACAACCACGTTGGCTGACTTGCGACAAATGCTGGTTGGAAAAGAGAGTGCCGTCCCACCACGGTGTGTGACCAGGCTGGCGACCAGCAGGAGGAGGAGGGGCCAGGCGGTTGTGGCTGTGTGTGGTTCTTCCGCACACCACTGAGGCTCCTGCTTGTTAAATTGTTAAATTGCCAGCATGTCTTGTTTCTTCAGACTTCAATCGTCCAATCCACCCAACACCAAACAAGAGTCAGTGGCAAAATAAGCTGTTTGGCTCTGGCAGAGAAGATTTGGCAAATTTTTCCTGGGTGCAACCCACATCCTCAGCTCTGCTGCTCATCCCACCAATGCTTGTTGCTATCAAATGTGGCTCCATTTAAACAGAAATAAAGAGGCTTTCCAACAGTTTAAGGTTTATTGCCAAGAAGAACTGTTACAACAAAGAAATAATCTACCAAACACAAATTTCCTTTCCTTTTGTGCTGAGTTTAGTTGTTCAGTACCAGGACTGGAAACACATCTGATGTTGAGTAAAAATGTGGGCGCTGCACTGCATTGGTGGCAGGCAAGTCACAGCGCGCACGCCTGAGCCAGGTGCTCGCCGATGGGCAGTGGCGGGACTGACTTTGTCTGTTCTCCAACATGGAGACGTGTGGGATATCCAGATGGAGGAGCCGGGAGATCTGCTCTGAATGTTGTTTAGCGGTCTCGTAGACACCGCCCATGTTTGCTAGGACAGGAACTGTGCGGCAAAAGATGACATTTTTTAAACCTACGAGGCAGAGGAGTTTTGCTAACACACCAGTCGCCACAGAGGAAACTAGGAATGTAGGAAGGACTTTTGGTGTTTAGATAGAACCTTCAGGATTTTCATCTTAGTAGCATTGTCTGAGTGGAATTGTTGCTTTCCACAAGAATTTGAAATGCTACTTGATGTATGTCATTTGAAGGAGCAGGACAAAACAGTTCCATCCATCCATTGTCTTCCGCTTATTCCTGTTAAGGGCTGCGGGGGGGGGGGGGACTGGACCCCCTGGACGGGTCACCAGTCCATGGCAGGGCCAACACATAGAGACAGACAACCATTGGCTCTCCCAGCCACGCCTACGGTCAATTTAGAGTCTGGATTAACCTGGTCCCTCTTGATGTCTTTGGACTGTGGAGGAAGCTGGAGTACCAGAGAGAACCCAGCAGGAACAGGGAGAACATGGAGACTCACCCAGAAAGACCCCATGCTGCAGCCGGGGCTCCACCCACAACCTTCTTGCTGGGGGGCCACAGGGAGGACCTCTGCTCCACCGGGCCTCCAAAAACAATTCCAAGAAAGCAAATATTAAAAAAAAAAAAAAGATGCAGAATGAAAGTCTGAATCGACCTTAAAAAAGTTGTTATTGTGAGTGTGTGACATCATCATGCTAAATTTCTGGCTGGACATGTTGTCTGTCTTGTTACGACTGTTCCAGCTCTGACCACATGTGGTTAGTGGAGTCCACCTGGTAACCAGGAGACCAGATCAGTGCAGGTGAAGGAGACACCTGTTGAACATTTCACCTCGAAGAAACGGCTACAGACTCATTCAAGTCCTGGCAGAATGCTAATCCCTGCTATGGTGTTGACGTTAACCTGAAACTCTCAACTAAGACCTTGTAGGTGACGGATTTACAGCGCTTGCTTCTTCTTCTTCTCCAGCCCTCCTGTTCTTCAGGGGCATGGAAACACAGAACAGTTACAGAAGCGTGGGATTGCTCAAGCACCCGCTTTTCGGTACAAGGCTGAAGTCAGATTAGTGCTAGTCTGTCTGTCTGCTTTAACAGAGAAAAAATGCTTAATCCCTGTTTAAATCCCACCTGAGACTGACAGCTATTACCCAGAATACAGGCATTAGGTGCGGACTACCTGAGGCAGGCCTGAGAGGAACCATCGCACGCAGGACGACAGAGATGTACAAATGTTGATCTTGCATTTGTCCCGCTCACTTATAATGCATGTCAAATTGAGGGGAATTGAAAAAGAGAGAGCGAGGTGGGAGAGTAAATGGAGAGAATACTGCCGAGCAAGGGATTTGAGAGAGGAGAGTGATTGAAAGTATGAAAATGAAAAGATGAAGGGAGGGTGAAAAAACAAAAAAAGCGACAAAGATCTCGAAATAACTTACAAATAACGCAGTAGTTTATGTATCCAGTCTGAGGTTTGAGAATTGTATAAACTAAATCAAGAGGGAAATGAAGTTTTGGTTTATTTGCTTCTGATGCTCCTGCTCGCTATGGAAGTCTTTCCCAGATTCCATCTCTGGAGCCCGTGAGGAGTCTGGTGGCTGCCAACTGTGAGAACCACAGGTTGGTCCTCTACAGATGCTGAAACACAACCAGGGGCCTTTGTCCGCCCCCGTCCATCCAAAGTCAGGTGGCAGCAGTTCCAGCAGAGCCCAAACTGATCCCTCAGCCTGTCCGGGGTGCCCCGCGGCCGCCTGCTGGCCGGGTGACCCAGAACACCTCCCTGGCCAAGCAACACGACCACTTTAACTGGCTCCTTTCGGCGCTAAGAACAGTGGCTTCTCGGTTTCTTATTGGTTGAATCTGCAGCTTGTATCCAACAAAGCCAACTTTTTAAATTTCAGGTGAAAACACCAGACACACCTCAGACTCTGCCAAACTTTGTTTGTGCAGTTTTGTTTGTAAAGCGGGTCGATTTGATAGAGAATGTCCATGAAAGTAAAAACATTGGCATGCTGACGCATCTCCACTTTGCTCAAGATGAAACCAAGAAGAACCTCTCAGCTCTCATTTCACGTTTGTGTGTCTTGCGGCAGAGTAGAGTTGGTGAAACATCAGGATCCGACTGAGACCACCTGTCAGTACTTATCTGGCTCATCCTCTCATCAGGCGTCTGTCCTCTTTGCAGACAAAGTTCTGGCCAGTTAAAGAGCCTGTACTATGCTCCTGGTCCTCTTCTTCCCTGCTCTCACCGAGGGACCATCTACTGGACTGGAGGATGTAGCACAGCGTCTTACGTGGCGGGTGCATTGAGCGGGAGCGGGTTGTGGCAGCCCGCCGTCCAAGTGTGAAAGGGTGTTGAGATTCCTGGGTGGGTTTGGGCCGTATTGTAGACAGGTAACGATGAAGGCCACCTCCTCTGTGCAGGGACACTTTGACGTAGCTGCGTTGATTGCTACGTAAAACTGGACCCACTTGACGCCCCACATCAGAGACTCTGAAACCAAGTGCTCACACATGACAAACGATCTGTTGGGGGGTTACACCCATGCAGATTCATAGAAGCCCACAGCTCCCAACCAGTGACTCAGAACCAAAGCAGCCTCTTGGATGAGAGACAAAACGTCTTCAAGGACACCGGAACTGTCCAGTTGACTACCACACTGCACTGAAGAGACCCTTCCTGCTTTGTCTTTCATGTCTGGACGGGCTCCGACATGCCCCCTCAAGGGGAGCGGGCCGTCGGTGTGATTTTCAGTGTCAGTCCTCAGAGAGGCTGTGATAAATACGTCCTCCGTCTCTCAGAGAGGAAGACAAGCAGAGCAACAGAGTGATTCATCCACTTCAAGCCCCAAAAGAAGCGCTCATGACATAAAAAGACAAAGAATGACCACACCTGGGTGTCCGTTAGGTGGTGAGTCAGGGCCGTCAGGGTGACTCACCTCTCCAGCTCAGCTATCACCGTCTCGGCCTGCTGCCTGCACTCACGCCTCTGAAAACCACCACAGATGAGCTGGCTGTGTCCATGAAAGAGAAACATGCTTTGTGTCCACCCCAGCACCAAAATTCAACTTCATCTTCCCTGGCCTGCGGTCCACGCCACCCGGTTTTGTGAGTGTCGGCCCAGGAGTCTTTGTTGTACTAACAGTGAGACAGACCGTCATGGAGGTTTTATGTAACTCTTGAAGTGGAGGTGGATGGAGAAAAGTTGTGTACCATCATCAAACCTTTGACGAGCATCAGTGGCTCCACTCGCGTGTTACCATCCTTTGAGGCAGTGCTGCTGCAGTCCAGGAGGGGGCAGCAGAGGCCATGCATGCCACCCTGTGGGTACACCAGGATGATTACAGAAAAAGTGTTCCTTCTTTGGCACTTTGTCAAATAATATTCGTTTGACACTTCATGATGGCTACTGGTCCAACTGAAGCACTTTGGTTTTTGAGATGAAGTGTGGACTTAAAGTTGGACATTCAGCACATTGGCAAATACATGAAATACACACCACCGATGAAAACTAGCAAGTGGTGCAACGAAAACTAGCTTCATACAAACTATTTGACACCTGAGAAATAATTCAAGAAAAATGAAAGAATGTCGAGGTTGACGCCTTTAGTCACTCTGACAGGGTGATGAAAAAGGAATCTAAAATGTGGGTTTTAAGTCACTGCAGGAGGAAAATATGTTTTATGTTGGAATTAAGAGTTGCAGAATAATAAAACAATATATTTGATTTCTGAGGAATTCTAATTCAGCATTTGAGATATGAGGTGTGTTTGCAGTCTGACAGGAAGTGATCATCTCAGGGATGACGTATGTTTGTAGTCCGACAGGAAGTGATCATCTCAGGGATGATGTATGTTTGTAGTCCGACAGGAAGTGATCATCTCAGGGATGATGTATGTTTGTAGTCCGACAAGAAGTGTTCATCTCAGGGATGATGTATGTTTGTAGTCCGACGGGAAGTGGTTATCTCAGGGATGATGTATGTTTGTAGTCCGACGGGAAGTGGTTATCTCAGGGATGATGTATGTTTGTAGTCCGACAGGAAGTGGTTATCTCAGGGATGATGTATGTTTGTAGTCCGACAGGAAGTGGTCATCTCAGGGATGATGTATGTTTGTAGTCCGACAGTAAGTGGTCATCTCAGGGATGATGTATGTTTGTAGTCCGACAGGAAGTGGTTATCTCAGGGATGATGTATGTTTGTAGTCCGACAGGAAGTGGTCATCTCAGGGATGATGTATGTTTGTAGTCCGACGGGAAGTGGTTATCTCAGGGATGATGTATGTTTGTAGTCCGACAGGAAGTGGTCATCTCAGGGATGATGTATGTTTGTAGTCCGACAGGAAGTGTTCATCTCAGGGATGACGTATGTTTGTAGTCTGACAGGAAGTGGTCATCTCCTGGTTCCTCACTGGCAGCCAGCAGGATTTTTCCGTGTGATTGTCAGTGAGTGAATCAGTAAACAGAAGCTGATGATCTCCCAGGTTCAGTTCAAGATCATCTTCACTCATGAACCCCTCTGGTGATGCTGGAAGCCTGAACGCTAGGGTTATCGGCGCTAAGCTAACGCTAGCCTGTGAAGGAGCTACACCAGGGTCACGTCAGCTCAGCGTCACACTTCCTTTTTCTGATTTATGTCCATCGTCCTCAGCAACCTCTCGAGTGATTTTCAAGACACGTGGATCTTAAAAACTCACGTGTGGTATTGACTGACACACTTTGCCATTGAACAAAACCATTAAACCCTCAAACCTCTGGTGAGGGATGTGTGTGAAACGGTTCAGTACCTCAAACGTCACAGGTTTGATCTCAGCTGAAGGCGTTTGAGCGTCTTCCTCCTCGCAATCAGATCCCATTATGAGCAGCCTCTAATACGCTGTAGACACTAAGCAGTTAGCTTCCTGTGTATTATTTGTAATATACACAATTAGGGCTTTGGCGAGTCCCGCGGGGCGACGGAACCACTTTAACGTGCAGCGATCAACTCCAGTAGACCTGATGGGAAACCCACAGGAGACAAGCTGTTACTGTCTCATCCCATTGGTCCTCGGGGTCTGGCAATCACGGAGATGACGTAATGTTGTCTGGCTTTGTCTGGACTCTGCACGCGCGCGCACACACACACACACACACACAGTAACTCAACATTTTATTGCTTGCTGTTGATGTCTGTTTTAAAGGTTTTTCTACTCAACAAAACAACAAATGCCGCTCTCAGGTTTGTGCCGTATGATGGTGTCAGTCAGAGCTCCCTCCAGACCCTGAAACAGAGGCACCGGTGTTTTCCCTTCAGTTTCTGTGCTCTGTTAGTGGAAAGATGCTCTTTGGCTGCTCTAAGACCAATGTTGTAATTTTGAGGTAGCAAATGTACCTTCGAGGCTTTGTTCTTTGAGTGCAGAACAGTTACGTGAGCAGGACGAGGGGAACGAGCATTTCCATGTCAATTTGGCAAATGGTTGCAGCTGTCAACCATAATTCCTTTAACAGAAAGAACCCTTGGATGGCAGGTTCCGGTGATTCGGCACCACAGCCGATGAAACCCAGTTTTCGCCAGCTGCATCTGCGTGACGTGTTCGACCGTGTACAGCCGCTGGAGCGCGAGGTTCTGAGCAGCCAGAGAATCTCTGCGCCGACAGGCTGATGCCTGGGTGAGAGTTGGATTGTTTCTAGAAGCTGAACACATCCATGTTCTACCAAGGTTCTCCGCAGACAGTGCTGCAGGAATCAGGTGGTTTTGGAGGTCAAACCTGAACTGAGCGTCGCCATGTTTCTGAAGGCTAAGAGGATGTTTACATGTGATTTAATGAGGCCGCCAAGCTTTGCCCAGCAAGGTACTGAACACCAGCAACACTTATTTTTCTCTGAACATGCAGCCTTTTGCCTTTTCTGCCCTTTTTCCTCATCTTGGTTTGACCTCTGATGTCATGTGGATGGATCCACTTGATGGGGGGGGTGAGTACAGTTACTTGACTGAATGTGACTATTTTTGAACCGCGGGATCCCTTGATGGGCTGGTCCAACGTCACCTGGGCCCGGCCCTGCGTCCACCTCGCAGGGTGGCCAGTCTTTACGTTTGGACTGCCTGTTCGACACACTTGTTCAATGTCTTCCTGCTGCTCTGTGTCTACTTTGTTGTTTTAACTCATCACATCATGGAGTCCAGTGACGATCGGGAGATCAACACCCTCCAGTTATCATCCACGCCTGCGAATAAACAACGATTCATTTTGTAGTTTCAGACAAAACAGGGCTTTGCCCGCCATCTGATCCCAGCACCAGCACCACTCCGCCATCGCCGCCATCGCCGTGGTTGATTGGATTTCAACATTTTACAACACTTCTTCGACTTTTACTGCTTTTCTCATGTTCTCTCATGTGTCGTGTCATAATTGTTTTTGGCTGCAACGCAGCATGTTAACTTGAGTCCAAGACCACCTCAGGACTTTTGTAAAGGCTTTGAAAAAACAGCTTCCTCCTCCAGCCACTCAGGTGCAGAGTCGGGGCTCTACACCCCCCCCCCCCCCCCCCCAGGTGTTAGTCTGCTCCTGTGCACAGGTCTGAGGTCAGCAGCCACACCAAAACATCCACTTAACTTTGTATTCAGTTGGGACGCACGTACGTCCACGGATGAATTAGTACCATTTATATTCTAGTTCCATGATGTAGACACGTTTATATATTAACAGTACCAATACTTTAGATACTGACGTAAAATACATGCGAACCAATAACTAAACTGTTTGTTCACACATAGAAAAAGTTTTTAAAAGATCAAATACAACCCCCGAACCCTCCAGGGCTTGTCCATGACCTCCTGGCTGCACACCGTCAGAGGAACCACGGAAACGTCACAGTGCTAACAATTCACATGTGCCTACCAGCGATTTCAATCAGTGTATAAATGAGCACAAAATGTGATTTACGATCAAGTGAGTGGGGTTTATTTCTTCTTGGGGGGAATTAACATTTCAATGCTGCCAATTTAGTAACAGGAGAGCATGAATGGTGATGGAGGAGAAGCCCTCGTGCAGACGGACACTAAATAATTTGTGGGCACATTTGCTAATACGAGAGTCCAGAGCCGTGGCGTGGACGTCCTGACAAACACGTGGACGCTTCTGATCCCAGGAGGGGCAGGGGAGGACAGTGGCCACAAGATAGAACCGGTTCCTTCATTTTAATCAACTTGTGGACACGAACTATAACTTGTTACCCTGGTGAGGTTCTTCAAAGACCACCAGACACGACCTGCCACCACATCTTGATCAGTTAGCAGCCACGAGGTCCAGCTGTGTTCCCTCCGAGCAAGGAGAGTGGGAACGTGGGGTCTCATCATCTCATGGCCACAGATTCATAAACTGATGAACAAGTTCCCCTCAGGAGCCTCAAAATGATCGAGTTCCCCTCTCAACGCCGGAGCTCACATCAGCAGCCTGGACGTAAATCTTGAGGTCTTTTTTGCTCTACATTTTGTCAGAAGGCGCCCTGGTGACCGGGTTGTTCGAATAAAAAGGTCTTGTCTTTTTTTTGAGCCCTTCTGAGCTGCTTTTCCCTGTCTGGCAGACGTGATGTGCCAGAAAGCTAATGGAAATTGGAAATAAGAGACAGACAGACGCACACGGTGTCGCCGACAGAGAGAGAGAGAGAGACTCAGAAATCCCCCGAGACACGGGGGGGGGGGGGAGAAACACCCGGGACCAGACAGACGACCGCTGGCTGCGCAGTCGCCCGTCACACGGCGGAGAAAGAGAACACGGAACCAAGAATAGATGTGGAGGGGACGGAACCGGGCGTCTAAAGTAGCTGAAGTACATCTGAGCAAAAACTACAGTCAACGGATGGACAGATAGACGGACAGACAGACAGATAGATAGATTTCAGAGGAAGAGGAGGAGATATCGGGGGCAGGAGGAGGACTCGGAAGGAGGACGGAGGGGAAAGAGAGGAGGCTGGAGAGAAAGAGAGAGAAAAGGAGGATATTTGGGGGAGTTTGGCGTGGTTCTCACCGTCTCCGACCGTCCTCTCCTCCCCAGCCCGTCTCTGCCTTCCTCTTCTGGGGGATTTATGTCTGATTTTAGGAGGCTTTAAATGTTGAACTTGATGGGCGTTTTAAACGCGACCGCCACCAATGTCTCCTGTACTTGTAACTGCAAGCGGTTCACCTCCCTCCAGAGCATGGAAATCAGTGAGTAGCTCCTTTTTGATGGTTTGTTGATGGTGCCAAGATTCCGCGTCTGTCTTTATCTGCGGGTTTCACACAGAGCAACACACCCGGGATCCTGCCTGCCGGGGCGGACTCACGGCTCAAACAGTTCTCACTACTTAGAGGAGGTCTCAAACGCGCAGCTCGTTGGGTTCGTCGGCGCGAGTTCGCTGGAGTTCAGCTTCCTCCCCGCAGCCCTGACACCCACACGGAACTGCTGGGTCTCAGCCTTCCAGACGCAACCCTCGCCCGTGTGTGTGTGTGTGTGTGTGTTAGCCGGTGTGACCTGACACTCCTCGCTAGCTCGGTCTGAAGACGTTAAGTTCCTCTTCTTGGTTTTGAACTTGAGCGGAAGCGAGCCTCTCCTCCCGGTCCATGTAAATGCCTCCATGTTTAGCTTGATTCCTAACGTTTGCTGCCGTTTTGTGTTTGTTGTGTGTGTGTGTGTGGGGGGGGGGGCTGTTTTATTCTGTTTTAAAGCTGCCAACTTTGACAGATGCTGTGTGCCCCCCCGCCCTTGGCACTGTCGACCCCTCGCCGTGGTAAAAACGTTCGGTTTTTAGTGTTGAAACGGTGTTGAAAGTGTTTAAACTGAGGAGAAGTGGAGGAGGGAGCGGGAGGAGGCTTCTCCCCTGGCCAGAGAGGGAGAGACTGGGGAAGTTTGGTCGTCGCTTCGTCATTCGAGCAAACCAGACGTCTGTCTAGCCGTCTGCCTGCGTGCGCGCAGTCATGCGCGTGCGCGCGCACTCGTGTTTGTGTCCGGGAAACCCGCGCGCGCGCGTGTGTGTGTTTGCTGAAGGGACCCAATAAACATATCCTGGTTCTGTTCAGAGTGTGGTCGCACCAAGGACACGCTGCAGATAGTGTGTACACAGTATTGTAAAGGAGGTTACACATGTAAGCTGTGTGTGTGTGTGTGTCCGTGTGTCCAACTGAACCGAGGTCACCTACAGGACTCAGGAGCCCTGCTGAGCCAGACAAGGCAGCTTGTACGAGTTGATACACACACACACTCTATATATATATATATATATATATATATATATATATATATATATATATATATATATATATATATATATATATATAGGTGATGCTACTTGGTCAGAGGTTTTTCGCAGTAGTTTTGGTAGCGACGGCAGGCGTGTGCTCCACTGGTAGTAGAAGTGATAACCGCAGCAACAACAGCTGTCCAAAGGAATTAAAGTCCGTGAAGAGAAAATGCAAATTCTGCTCAAATAGATGTTCAGTGAAGAAACTGAGCCCCCGCAGGCGAATACTTCAGTCGTGAGGACTCACCGTCATCAGTGGTTACTTGTTAAACTAGGGGTGCAACTAGTAAGTATTTTATGAGTGAATCCAGTTCTTCTCTCCAGTCCTTGATGGATCCTCCATGTGCCAGACGGTGCAGGGACGTCTTCAAGGGTTCAAAACGTAAAGATCTTTGTTTACCTTCATCCAACGTTAAGAGAGACAGCGGCAAAAAAACAAATCTATGGCTGCACAATTACTTGGAATTGACTGTAGATGTCAGCATGGCCGACTGCGACAAGAAGGCTCTCTGTTTGTGAAAGGCGAACCGTGTCAAAGTACAGTTTCAGAATGGAACATGGCGGCGCTGCAGCGATGTGCTGCCTTCACAACATCCAGTAAAGAACACGTCTCTGACAGATCCCTGGGAAAACCACAGCTTCCTAATTTCAATGGGGTTCTCAAAGAAAAGGAGAACAACCATGTAAAACTACACATCCCCTCCATTTTTAGAAATCCCATCGCAATCCCAGTCTGATTGGCGGGCCCTGATGCTGATGGCTGCCCAACTCTGAAGCACAAAGGGTTTCAAACCATGAAAAACAGCCCCATAGTGAAAGCAAAGCACAGCCACATGAGTTTTAACTGTCGTCATGTTGATTGTTGTAAAAGCAGTGTTGTCCAGATGGAAGCCTGGACCCGTATCAGAAAGACTACGATAAGAATGCAGGCCGGAGACACAGGCAGACGCTAACATAATTCCTCTGTCTGAGAACAGACGTGATGTTTAGTCTGGAACACCGAGGGAGGGAAGCAGATAAACCGAAGGAGGAGACGGAGAGGAAGACGGAGAAAACCGCAGAGACAGGAGAGGGGGACACTGGGATAAATGGGACAAGGCGTCAAAGACAGAGAACGTAGAGGAGCGGGAAGAGAAGCAGAATGCTGCAAGAACACAGACTCTTTGGTAAAAGCATCAGGGTGGATTTGATCCTGGGACCGACGATGCCGCTGTCTCAAAACGCAGTTTCTGATGTACTGGACAGGACTGACTTCCCCGACAGGAAAGATGAAAGCCACAGCACTGCATAATCCTTGTTACACACTTGAGATGAGGTGATGGAAGGACAAGGTAGACGGGAAAAACAAGCACGTGTGTCTGAAGCGCTTGTATTTATGGCAGCTATCTGACGTGAGGTTTGGCGATGCGGTCAGACAGTAGAAGCCTTCCTATCTGGTCCGTCTCTCCGGCTGCCAGTCAGCTAGCAGGATCGCCCCCAGACCAGCGGGGTGGTTCCACTGTGGTCGACGGAGGGTTCTAGCTTGGGCTGAGGAAGAACGCGTTGAATTGTGACATATCTAACATGGCAAGATACAGGAATTCAGAACGTAAACAACATGTGTGCCACTCCCAGTGACCTTGACCTTTGACCACCAAAACCTTTGCAGTTAATTGGTGAGTCCAAGTGGACGTTGGTACCAAATTTGTCTAAATTCTTGAGCTGCTGCAGTAAGAATAGCTCAGATCCGACTCATGAGGTCACCGTGGCCTTGACCTTTGACCAAAATTTGTTTCTGTTCAACCTTGGGTGCTGGAGGACGTTTGTGCCAAATTTGAAGTAATTCCCTCAGGAACAGGAAGTTAACAAGTCAACAAGAACCAAACAGACAACCTGGAAACCAAATGCTGCGTAAGAAATGACCCAGGACTGCAAAGACGGCCTGTGAGCGACGCTGAAGCTGAGATAAGACACTACCGAGTCCACTGTATGAGAGCGTTTACTTCCTTAAGAAAGTGCAGGAAGTTGTGTTTGAAAATTGCCATGAACGCACCGTCTAATGCACCTCCACCTGCTGGCGGTTAAACGTGTGAGTGCTTAGTCACTGGCGTTTGATAAAGGCAGACTTCCTGAAGTTGAAGGAGATGCGGAGACCCTGACTCACTTCAAACTATCACCCTGCCTGTCCCTCACATCCTCCCTCATCTGGATCTGTAAAGTTGTAATTGTAGGGTTACAGGTACCTTTTACACCCTCTGACACACACACACACACACACACACTCCAACTCCCTGTAAAGCAAAAACACATCTGTTCAGAGCTGCAGACATTGCTAGTCAAAGCACATGACATCAGCATTACTCACAGGCTAGCCGTGTGTGTGTGTGTGTGTGTGTGTGTGTGTGGTGAAGTCATTGCTTGTACCAGTTCATAAGAATCATTTCCTACCTTCCAAAAATCATCAGTTTGGTTTCCCTGTACATTTTTTACTACATGTCTGGCTCTTGGAACATCAACACCTCCATGGTCTGCCTGTAAGGCCAACATAAATGTTATCCTCTGTGTGTGTGTGTGTGTGTGTGTGTGTGTGTGTGTGTGTGTGTGTGTCTTTGTGTGATAGAGAGAGAGAGTTCAGCTGGAGGGTAAGGGTTTTTTGGTGTGTGTGTGTGTGTTTTTTTTTTTTTTAGGCTATTGAGTTTGAGGAAAAGAGTCAGAGTGTTCCTAAGTGGACAGGACGCTAAGTGCCCTGTCAAGCAGGGGAAGGACACGCTGTGTCTAGACAGCTTTTCTGGTTGACCTGATCACGTCTAGAAGACAGCTCTTGATTTCAGTGTTGCAGGAATTGTCACACGTTGATTGGTTCATGGTTTGAGAGGTTGTTGTTTTTTTTTGATATACCTTTTGAAACTGAAGTCAGTTGAGATAGTGGACGAGGGAGCCCAGGGACAGTATTTCATGCACCTGAGTGGAACTCGAATGGAACCTCGTTATGTATTTGAATCGTTGTAATGCAGTGGCAGTGATCGTGACCTTCCTGTCCATTCTCAAGATTCCTCACATGACTTGCAGAGCAGATTTTCAGGGTTCACCCTGTCAGGAAGCCTGCATATTAGAGTGTTCAGGTTCACTTTAGTTCACTTTACTACATTTTAAGGTTTAATCAAACCACAGCCTTCCATAAAGAAATACACATCAACTTTTTGGGGAAATATCCTGATCGCCCATCGCCCCCTGAGCCAAAGAGGACGACAGATATCCCCCTTGTCTCTGTGCTGCGTCAGAGAGCGGAGACGCACAGATCTGCTGACTGCTAGGCAGCTTAGCACAAGTGATGCTTGCGGGTGGAAAGGGTCACCACACCTCCATCAAAAGTCCTCAAGCACACTTTCCTCCAAAACAGTCTTGGCCTGCGATAACAGAACTGGGGTTGTGTAACGTCTTTGGATTTGGGATTCAGGCAGACAGCCAGAACTACTTTCTTGTCCTGGCGTAGTGATTTGATGTAGCATCTTAAAACCACAGCACTAAAACCAAACGTTTTTTGACAACTAGAAGAGCGACAGCTGCTGCTAATCATGGCCAACTTTGCACGAGTGGGAGACGAGACAAAGCAACATCCTGAACCTGGTATATAGATAGATTGTGCTAAGCTAGCTAGCAGTCAGCAGGTCTTCGTGGGTCTCAGTTCTCTAATGCAGCACCGAGGACAGACGGATCTGTCTTCTTGTCTGACTGGGGATGATTGACATAAGACAAATTAGGGGCAGCCCCCATGTGACAGATCTGATGAGGGGAAAAAGACATCCCTGTTTCCGCTTCTAGCCAAACCTCCCATCCAGAGGAGATCTGGATGCAACGTAGCCTTGGTTGCATGAGCAGTGATGCCCACACTGGAAAGGCTCTTTTTGATCTTGGGTTGACGGATGTGTTTTTTAAGGGGACATGTTTGAATGTCACTGAAAGCCCTTAAACTGGCTTCTCTTTGACATTAACAGCGGCAAACAAGCAGGGTCAGGGATCCAAATGACAGGAAAGTTGTTCTTGGAGGTTGCTGTCTGGTGGAATTGTGCTGAAAGTCGTAGCAGACGGCTGCTTCACTGCCCTGCAGATGACACCCTGCCTCATTGAGGTCATTTTGCTTGTTCCATAGAAGTGGACTCATCAGTGAGCAGCACACCGTTAAAAACCAGGCGTACATACAGAACGCCGTCTGGGAGCAGAGGACCATCCTGGTGAGGTGGTATGTCTGCTCTGCACGCGCCGACAGGCCCTTGGTTGATGTCCGAGTACGTTATCCAAGAACCGACATCACCTGTAGATGTTTAAGTTTAACCCCGTCAAGATGGGCGGGCTTAGCGTCTGATTTTTAAAAAAAACAACAACTAGTGATTTTGCCGCTGCGGCAAAACATGGACTGTAACAGCACCAGACGATGGTGGCTAAGGGTGGCGCCACGGGGAGCTCGTACCTGCCCCACCCGAGTGGCGTCGAATCAGGGCTGAAGTACATTGTGTAACGTGAGTGTAGCAATGGTGGTTGCAGTCAGCAGTCATCATCGTGTGGAGCAGTTACACAGACTGGGTTAGTCACAGGACTGTGTGACACATCTTCAGTTTTGGCGGCGGTTTCAGTTTTCCTTCCTCGTCACACGGTGATGCAGTCCTCCGGGCGTCTAAAATGACAGAACCTCCACAGAAGCTGCAGGGAAGGCAAAACAATAGAGACTCACTCCATCCGGCGGATGGAGGGATGTTGTGGACCGCCGAGCGACTCGGTGGGTTGCAGGCGTCAGGCTTCAGGGTGCTGAGAGGGACTGAAAGGGTCTGAGAGACGACTGAGCTGCACCGGCCCCTCACAACCAGTCAGATCCTCTCATATTTCCAAACATGGCGAACAGCTAGGCAGTCGTTATCTTACTTTTTTCTTTCTTTTCTTTTCTTTCTTTCTTTCATTCTCTTGTTCTTCCTGTCTTTTTCTTTCTCTCTCACTGAGTGTATCACGGAAATTAAATGATTGAGTCTGTTCTGGCCGGCCTCCGAGACTTATTATGTAAACCTCTGTCTGGCTGTCTAGGTGTGTGTGTGTGTGTGTGTGCGTGTGTGCGTGCGAGTGTGTGCGCACGTACATTTATGTCTATCTTTCTGAGGACAAATTTGAGGTTTAGACCTTGGTGAGAACATTTTTGGAAAGTGAGTACATTCTCACTTCCTGAGAAACCATCAAGGGTCTGTTTTGGGGCTAGTTTTAGAGTTCTGACTGTGTGTGTGTGTGTGTGTGTGTGTGTGTGTGCAAGTTTGTGAAAGTCAGTTGAAGGGCTTGTGAAATGATATCTTGAATTTTGCTCTAAATGTGTCGGTTCTTGCAGGGGGAGTGGTTGCTTGTGTTTACAGAAGCCTGTCTGGATCTTTTGTGAATGTCTTGCCGTGACTGCCAGCTTGCGGAGCCAGGATCTCTTTAATCCTCATGTACGATAAACAGTCATTTGTCCAACAAGAACTGATTTATCCACAGAAAGTTGACTCAGCTGCATCCTATTGTTTCGCAGTTCCAGAGCTGCCTTGTACATCGTGGTCTCAACTGAGCCCTGCTCAAAGGCTCCTCAACAATAGCAGTGTGACTCTTGTTTCCTGTCCAGGTGCTGGGGTTTGTTCCTCTCCTCCTACTCTCTGCAATATTTAATTCCTTCCCATGTAATTTTCCATCTTTAAAATGCCTTCTGTCCTTCACATTCTTCATCTTTGTTTACTCGGTTGATTTTGTGTCCCTCAAGCTTTTCTTTCAGCTTCTCAGCTGTTGCATTGTTTCCCGGTCTAGACACTAATAATGTTCACAAAGGCCGCAGTCAAGTCATCATGACGGTGGTGCATATATGTAAATGCCTGCCGCCTGGCGTCTAGAGGTCAAAGTCATCGTCACTTCGGGGGTTTGTGTCTCTGCATATGATCTGCATATAAGACGGTGCTCAGCTGAGGTCCTTGTTGTCTGTTGGTACCACATTGTGTCATTCGCCAGTCTGAAGCCGCCCCTATATGTCTTGCGGTGTGAATAAAATCCACTCAGACTGTCTGAGGGCCAAGACCAGTTATAAATAAAGGCAATGACAGTCTGCCAGCTCGATGCGTACGCTGTCACGCTGCGATGTGGCGAAGATCGTCTCTGGTTTTTCATTAATTAGTCGAAGGGAGAAAAAAAGCCCTGCGTGTCTGTCTGGTCCTCAAAATATGTCTCTCGTGCAGCGTCTTGTGTTATGTCTCGTTAATTAGTCTGTGTCTGCACCGCTTTTTAAATCAGTCTTTGGCAGAAGAAATTTTTTTTTGGATGCAGTTTTCCTTTGAAGTTTTTAGAGTTGATTGAATAAATCATTTGTTGCATGTTGGTGTGAGAACACCTTCATGTCAATAAAAGTCCCATGAACCCCCCCAGAAGGGAGCGTAGGTTTGAAGGCTTCAGTCCAGCTCTCGTGAGTCCTCTCCTCACTCTGGTTGAACATCAGCGCAATCATTTGTGGAGCCACCATGGAGACGCCATCAGCTGCTGACGGGTTTACACTCCGACTTGCGTTCTGAGCCGGCGTGTTTGTCCAGCGTGCTACACATTCTTTGCGCTGCATGGGTACGGCCCTGCGTGCTGTCAGAGAAGCAGTGTATGGTTGCTTCACTCTTCCCACTCGTGCAGCTTCAAGTCGCACATTCAGACTTTCACGTGTGTATGCAAATGGTTGTTGAGTTAATGGGGGCTTTTTTTGTGCATATGAAACCAATGTTGGTCTGCATCTGCAGGGAGGGGGGGGGGGTGACATGAAGCCCCACGTCTGTCTGGCAAGGCAGAGGTCAAAGGTCAGGTCCAAAAGAAGCGGGGGAGGGGTGAAAGGTTCATTGTCGTGTGGTGGAGGCTGGTGTGTTTGCAGATGTCCCAAACTCTGGATTTATTGACTGCGATTATTAATTCAGAGGTTTTACTCCCAAATTGAAATGTTCGTTCGTTCATTCTCTTCCCTCTGATCTGGAGTTGATGTTTGCCAGTGCGGTGGGAATGTTCCCCGCTGTCTGCGCTCGCCATCGGCGAGGATTCAGCTAACAAGTTCTCAGATGTCGGTCTTGAAGCAGCAGCGTTGTGGCCTTCAGACATGTTGGATATGCAGGTTGAGTGCAGTGTTAACAGGGCTGGAAATTGTTTGGATTGTTTCCTTCATCAGTGCCATGACAGTCTTGATGATGACACAGTAAAAAGTCAAATACTTGAGTAAATATAGAACTTTCCTTTTATTCAATTCTTGAAATGCCCTTTTTTTTTGGTAGTCACTTTTTAACTCTCGCTGCTCATTTCGTTCTGTTCCTGAGACGAATCGATCTTCAGTCCTGCCACTCTGCTCAGCGGTCCTCACAGTCACACACACGCGATGAACAGCATCGTGGTTACACCGCCATGTTGCTGACGTACAGCAGGTGTTGTACATGTACATGATGTCAAGGTGCTTTACAAGCTTGGTGTCCATCATGAGACGAGCTTCCATGTCAGTCAGCTGGTTTGGTCCTGCCTGTGAGACAGAGTCAAGACAATAGACACCTAAGTCTGCACACACACACACACAGACTCTCTCTCTCTCACTCTCACTCTCTCTCTCAGCCCCCACGTGACATAGGAGCTCATGACCATGGGCTTGACCCATACACACATGCACTCACAAAGGCCCATAGGAAACAGCTGGGACCACATCCTTTACACACACACACACACACACACACACACACACACACACAGACCCCATCTCTCTGTTTATATTAGTAATAATTATGATAATGCATTCAGCTTTTTAAACACACAGGCACAATGTATGTGTGTCTTACTATAAACCCCGAGAACAACACTAACCGTAACTGCCTGCCACCCCCCCCCTCTCTCTCTCTCTCTCCCTCTCCCTCTCCCTCTCTCTCTCTCTCTCTCTCAGGCTAGACTGAGGTATGTCTAGACAGCACGTTCTCATTCCCAGGTCGTGAGATACAGACGCTTCCAACTCTGATGATTTGGAGCTTCGTGTTCTCTCACACGTGTGACGCTGCAGCGAACACCTCGGCAGTTCTGGACGTACACCTCCTTCCAAAATAAACTAAATCAGTCTTCACAAATAATTATGTTTTATGAGGTGTGAAGGTTATGATTGAGGTCAGGTTAGTTTCAGACACATAAACATGCAGGGTTTGGAAAACACACCTTTCCTCCTAAATATAAAGCTGCAGTTTGAGGTTCTTCTGACAGAATCACATTTTGACCAAAAAGGCTTCTGACCAAGCACCAGGACTCAAAGACGAGCACCAGGACTCAAAGACCAAGCACCAGGACTCAAAGACTGAGCACCAGGACTCAAAGACTGAGCACCAGGACTCAAAGACCGAGCACCAGGACTCAAAGACTGAGCACCAGGACTCAAAGACCGAGCACCAGGACTCAAAGACTGAGCACCAGGACTCAAAGACTGAGCACCAGGACTCAAAGACGAGCACCAGGACTCAAAGACTGAGCACCAGGACTCAAAGAGCGAGCACCAGGACTCAAAGAGCGAGCACCAGGACTCAAAGACTGAGCACCAGGACTCAAAGACGAGCACCAGGACTCAAAGACGAGCACCAGGACTCAAAGAGCGAGCACCAGGACTCAAAGACGAGCACCAGGACTCAAGTAGTACAGTCTTTATTCTTCCCATGCCAGAAAAGTGATCTCAGTGGAAGAGCTAGGAATGGATGATGAAGCACGTATGACAGATATTTTTTGGCAATAATCAATCAGTAATGCTGTTAATGTGTGTTGCATTCTGATTATTCACCAAACCTTAGCTTAGAGCAGCCTTTCTCTCCAGCGTGTCCACATTAGCATGCCGTTAGTTGAGAGAAGTGAAGTAACTGCCCTTGTTCAGCCTCTTGTTTGCAGAACTCTAGCAAACATGGAGGAAGATTTGTTGTCTGATATTTTATAGACTAAATGTTAATTATGACTTTAATCAAAAACAAGCAGGGTGCAAAAGGACCTTTTTTGTGCAGGTGGTAGGTGAACATTCCCATCACGCCAGCCACTCAGCGTACCAGCATGTAGCTGGTAGCAGGGGCGAATCCTTGGCTTGTGCTAATTCTGCTTCTGGATGCGTCAGATCTCTGATGCAGGTGTTGGTGTTGCTGTAATTTGCTTGAGTTTTGCCGGAGTCTCTGCTCAGGACCTCGCTGGCTTTAAGTAGAAGATGATTTTTTTTATTATTATATACATTTAGATGTGATGAGAACGCCATCATAGATTGCTGTCCATGGAGAAAGAATAGAAGCCCCTGACTACACAGCCATCATTGAGTTTGGTGTGTTAAGAATTAGCAACCATGAAACAGCACAGAGACCCAACTACCCACAAGCCCCATGGGCAGAGAGAGGAGAGGCACGAGCAGCATGAGAACTCTGAAGGCAAGAAAGAAGGGGGGGGGGGGCGGCTTGACCTGATCTGATTCCTTTTACCTGTCGCTCGTAGCATTGGAAGGTCAAGTTGTCTCAGTCACCTCCTCTCTCCCTGTTTGCTCCTCAGGTACACACTTGGTGACTCCTGGACTCAGAAAAAGCCAGCCACATATTAATATTATGATTATTATTATTATTATGGTTATTATTATTATTAGCTGAAGCTAGTAGAGGGTACTTCCCAGCAGAGCATACGGCTGGCGTTTCAGACAGTTAAACTGTTGTTGGTCATCTGTTCCAATGAGCTTCTAAAAATATGCTGTTGCCGTTTTCTGACTTCTGGGAAAGTCATGTCTGAGAGTCCAAGACTACAAAGTTGAGTACTTGCAAAGTGAATGACACTTTTTGGGTGCAGCGCAGTGTCAGAGTGGAACAAGTTAACTAACTCACGGTCCAATCAGGACTCTGGAATGGAAGCAATCTTGCACACTTGTCACCGTGGCTTTTAGGTGTCGCTGGATGTGCTGCAAGCCTCGACAGTGGTGAACCATTCTGGTACCGTCAGCCTTCACGCTCAATGTAGCTTGGTGTGGTGGTGCAGGTCCTCAGAGGGAGAATGAGGAGGATACGAAGGAAGGCTGGGAACTCCTCATAGCTTCTCAGACTCCTGTGAATGGGACCGTGAATGTGGCGTCTTGTTACAGGAAGTAAACTGTTACCTACTGTAAACTACCCAGCACGTTACTTGATATCAAGCTCCCATCACACGTGAGCTGACAGGTTCTTGGCAGCATCAAAAACACAATCGCTGCTCGCATTGTGTGGAGCAGCCACCCACACCTTGCTCAGTGAGGAGCGCAGGCCCTGCCAGCTGGCACACACTCACATATATGAGGCCCATATCGTTTTGTGTTTGGAGGCACGGAGCCAGTTTCCCAGCTTGTTTGTCATCCATCCATCCATCCAGCAAGGCTTCATTACTCAAGTACAGATTCTCTCATGGTAAACATGGCTAACACTGGTGCGATAGAGGTGGCATCTTGAGTCATTATCTGCTGTAAACACATGCATGATCGCTTCGCTCCTTTAGACATGGGTGGGTTTCTGCCAGACGTCACATGTGGCGTGAAAATGTGAGTCGTAAACGGCTGAGGATACAACATGAAACGCTGTCCACTGCTTGATTGGCCCGACTACGCCTCCCTGGCTGGTTGCCTCGCTTGCGTTCCTTGCTTTGCTTCATTGGAACGGCTTTGTCACAATTATCTTGTTTGGGTTTCTGCAGATTTTGTTTTGTCTAAAGTAAAGATTCTTACTCTCTCTCTCTCTCTCTTTGTCTCTCTCTCGCTCTCACTCATACACACACACACACACAAAAGCAAGGGCGAGTTGATTCATGTGGAGAAACAAGTGGGGATCCGGGTTGATTTGAGCTGGGTCTTTGAGGAAGAAAAGCTCTTTTCAAAGCCAGGTGTTTCTCCTGCGTGGTTCTACTGTTTCACTCCGGCTTCGTTGTCTCAGCAGCCCTGGCGAAGCGTGGAGGCCCTGATATAAAGACAGATGGTTGTAGTTTGGTAAAGAAAATCAGAGTTGGAGACACATAATATAATCATGTATGATGATATATTGACAGATTTAACCTGAAAAGTTCCAATATCAATGCAATGTGAAGGAAAGGAGCGCCAGCATCAGGCTGCTGCAGGTGAACGCGTACGGTGCAGCACTTTTCTGACTGACTGAAACCTCACTAGCATGCGCTAACATCTGGCCTTTGTCTGCCTTGGAAAATCAGCATTCATACATTCCCTCTGCAGTCGTCACAGGTATTTAGCAGCTCCACCTTTGATCAGAACTGTTGTAAACATGAGTCTCGGGTAGACGTGCCAATTTATTTCTTCTTCTGATGCCTGCCAACAGACACAGAACGCACGTGTCACCTGTCCAGCGCAGTGTTGTTAAAGCAGACACACTGCTGACAATGCCTGCCAACTAGCTGCTAGCCGCCGTGCTGGCACACTCAGCAACCTGTACACAGGGTTGCCAGAGTGAGCGCGGTTGACGGCTTGGTTTTAGAGCACACAACCAAGGCTCTGATGTTGACATGAGCGCCAACTCACAAAGTACCGTGATAGAGGGATGATGAAGCTAAAAGGCTAGCTCGTCTGCTGGCAATAGAAGACGAGCGCACGTGTTGTCCTTCAAATGTCCGCTGCTTCTAGAACCCATTAGAACCATCTTCTAACACCAGCTGCCTCAGCCTGGTGGTGCGTCCACGAGCTGGAGTGAGCGTGAGCGACGGGTCTCCTTTGACCGGGATGCATCTCATGTGGCATGACCATGGACACGTTCTGGTCCTCCTCTCAGTCTGCTCTCATCGTATCGCACACCTCGAGAGGCTGTACAGTTTTGTCGGATTCATTTCAACGAAAGTTGCAATATTTACTTTTGAGCTGCTAAAAGTGGTGGAATCCAGAATGCATGTGTGTTTAAATCTGTAAACTGGCGGCGCACCCGACTGTTGAAAGATGAACTGAAACATCATTCATCGAGATGTACGAGGACTGCTTCATGGTTGTGATCCATCTGGTGACTGAGAGCGTTGATCTTGACCCACAGCCGTGGTGTTGGTGCTCAAATGTAGCTGCTAAAGGCTGGTGCTCGCCTGGGAAGCAGTAAACAAGGCTCTCCTTCCCCCATAAACATCCTCTTCCTCCTCATTTTGCTGCGGTCGTGATTTTGGAGAATCATCATGACGTTGTACAGGTGCACTCATTCTCTAGGTAGAGTCTCTCAGTTGGAGCTAAGAATGCTGCATGATGGGGCTTTAATGTGGAATTGATTTTTTTCCTTGATACGCAGACACAGACGGGGTCAGACAGAGTGTTCAGACATTGTTGTGTCTAGCTAGGTGTGGGGGGGGGGGTGTAGAACTGGCTGAGCTGGTTTGGGTTTGGCAGCAAAAACCCTGTTTGGACGAGGACAACATGTCTGGTTGGTGCGCGCTCGCACACACACACACACACACACACACACACCTGCAATTTCATCATAACAGGTGAGTCCTTGAATCGTTTTTTGCCGCCAACTCTGCTGCGATGCAGAACCTCACTGTTCAAAGTAAAAAAAACCTGATGTTTGTTTGTTTGTGTGTGTGTGTGTGTGTTTTTCTGTCACATTGTTGCCATAATGTGAAAGTTGTGAGTCGCTGTAACACTGTCAGCTACAACAGCGTTCTAGGAAGGTGCTACTCAAATATTGGCTGTGCGCTTTTAGGATGCAAAGTTCTGCACAAACGAATTCACGACACGGCCGGCCTGCAGCTTTTATTGGCCGCTCAGCTGATTTTAGAAGCGACAAACCCATTACACTAAATTACAGAGGCACAGTGAATTTCCTACCAAACCAAAGCTCCCCTCACAGCAGTTGTCAACTCATAAAAAGTCTGAATGCGTATAATTACAGCTGTAACAACTGGTGACATTGAACTGGGCAGCCACCAAACAACAACCTTTAGTCTAGACTCGTCTAGACAGTGTTTTATATAGAAAGTCCTGGCAAACTCAGAGCTGCAACAATACTTTTGTCAGTTGGCTGTACACTCTGCAGCAAACGGAAATACTGATTTGAAGTTGTCGTCTTTTTTTTTTTCTCTCAGAAAAAGGTCCGTGTAAGAGTGGAGAATGAATCAGTGTGAGGCCACAGCTGCTGATGGTCTTCATCAGTTATGAATCGATGCATTAAATTCGTAAGATGTCAGGGGAGGAAACGCTCCTCACTCTGTAGCAGCCGCGTCAACGCGTGACCACGACTCCTGCAAAGCCTTCCTGGCATGAACGGCCAAAAGGTCAGCCAGGGCTGATATTTAAGAAGTAATCGTCATGTGTGTCAGTCTTTTTTTACAAGTGCAAATGTCTCACTGATTCAGAGTCCTAGGATTGTAGCCTGTTGGATTAAGAAAAGAAGCGATTTCAAGGCATCATTTTGGACTCCAGAAACTTGTGGCGAGCACTTTTCCCAATTTTCTTGCCGCCTCATTGACAGAACGGTTCACTCTGATGATCATCTTCAGGTGGACGCTCATTGGTGACGGCGCTTTGACGAGGCAGCCTTGTTTTACATCTTATTACATGATATATTATATATTTTGTTGATCAAACAAAGAGAATCACTTTTCACTCGTGTTTTACAGTCATTAAGGATTTGTGAAGGTGTAGATATTTAAAAAATATAGACACATTTTTCTAAATATTTAAAGTTTATATTCTATTGTGTTCTTGTGTGTAATTGTTGCCTGTGGTCAGTGCATGGCTGCACACACAGCAGGCAACAAGCAACTTCCTGAACCAGCCTGATGCACTCAGAGCGAGCATGCATGCGCGACCCAGACTGTTAATAATTACTATTATGTCTCGTATCACACTGGAGCACAGCCATCACAAGCACACCGCTCACTCTCCCTCACTCTCTCCCTCACTCTCTCCCTCACACACACACACACACACACACAGAGTTCGTATGTGACCTGCCCTCTGCGACTCTGTCTGACTTCTCTTTCACATTAAAATGAACAGAGTGTGTGTTTGTCTGTGTGGGGCTGTGTGTGTGTTTCTGTGTGTGTGGCTGTGTGTGCATCGTGTGCACACGGGGGTGCGAGACGACAGGGGCAGTCTCGATCCTTCTGGCTAGAATTCTAATGAGCAACACACACACACACACACACACACACACACACACACACACACACACACACACCCTCTCAGAGCCAGACAAGCAGCTGATAATGAGGTTTGATTTTCATATGTTTCAGACAGAATGCTCTGCAGGTCAGCTAGTACACAGAGGTGTGTGTGTGTGTGTGTGTGTGTGTGTGAGTGTGAGTGATTTCTGGCTGTCTTGGAGGACTCTGGTTTTTTCCCGTTTTGAACAATCATATTGCTCCTTCACTTCATTGTGTGTCGTTTTCTTTTATCAATCTTTTATCTCCATTTGAAATTTTAAAAAAACAACAAAATTAAGTGGAATTCTGGCAATCGAACATCATTTGAATTTTAAATGATGTTCGATTGCCAGACTTCCACTTAATTTTGATTTTTTTTTTGTAAGCACTGTTGCAAATAACACACACATTTAAATTCTTGGACGTTGTAAAGTAACTGGCTGGTAGACGAGACCCCAAAGACAACCGGAGGCTCCGGTCATAAATATGTTGATGATTCCTTTCCTAATGGTAAAAAACTAAAAGTTATATTTTTTTGCCATTTCTTAAAATCTTCCTCCTTGTAGTGCTCATCCTGATGAGTTAGCAGTACGTAGTAGTCAGACATGGTATCATCGTAGTATTCAAGAAAAACAAAGTCAATATGGAGGTATTTTCAAGTGCCTTCAATGCTTCTAGTCAGCAGTTCATTACAGCCCAAGAGCTCCGTCGTGTCGCTGCTGGGAGAGTTATTAATGGAGGTGGGAGGTGTTTATGACCCATACTCGCTAGGAGAATTAGCATAACTAGCGTGCTAGGTGGTTTAGTGCGGGAGTTCCCTAGATTAGCAAACTAAGTTTAGACCAAGGCTCTACTTGCCTCTCTTCCACTGATCTACTCTATTTATTCCAGCCTGTTCTCGTCCAGTATGTCGGGGACGCGCACGTGACATCGCAGGAGGCACAGGGCACCGAGGAGCGTGAAGTTCTGACAGCCTGTCGGAGGACACGCGCTCCGTTGTGTGTTGCAGAGGCTCCTCCCTCCACTGATATCGTCATGTTTCTTGAAGCTGAACATTCAGAGTAACTGAGGAGGGATGAATTTGATGAATGGGCTTGATGTCGAGGGAAGGAAGAGGGGCACTGTGACCACGATCAGAGGCCGAGTAGCAACACAGGCCTCGCCACAGCGGCCAGCGCACAGGTGGAGGCGGGCGGTGTCGGTACCCCCCCCCCCCCCCCCCCGTCAAAATGATATGCTAGGGTGAGAATTCCTCCTGAAAGTACACGCATATCTGAGTACACACACATCTCAGTACACACATATCTCAGTACACACATATCTCAGTACACACATCTGAGTACACACACATATCTGAGTACACACACATCTGAGTACACACCCATCTCAGTACACACCCATCTCAGTACACACATATCTGAGTACACACCCATCTCAGTACACACCCATCTCAGTACACCCACATCTGAGTACACACCCATCTCAGTACACCCACATCTCAGTACACCCACATCTCAGTACACGCACATCTCAGTACACGCCCATCTCAGTACACCCCCATCTCAGTACACCCACATCTGAGTACACATCCATCTTAGTACACCCACATCTCAGTACACACATATCTCAGTACACCCCCATCTCAGTACACCCCCATCTCAGTACACCCACATCTCAGTACACACACATCTCAGTACACACCCATCTCAGTACACCCCCATCTCAGTACACCCATATCTGAGTACACATCCATCTCAGTACACACACATCTCAGTACACACATATCTGAGTACACATCCATCTCAGTACACACCCATCTCAGTACACACATATCTGAGTACACACCCATCTGAGTACACACCCATCTGAGTACACACCCATCTGAGTACACACCCATCTGAGTACACACCCATCTGAGTACACACCCATCTCAGTACACACACATCTCAGTACACACATATCTGAGTACACATCCATCTTAGTACACACACATCTCAGTACACACACATCTCAGTACACACACATCTGAGTACACACACATCTCAGTACACCCACATCTCAGTACACACACATCTCAGTACACACACATCTCAGTACACACACATCTGAGTACACACACATCTCAGTACACCCACATCTCAGTACACGCACATCTCAGTACACGCACATCTCAGTACACACACATCTCAGTACACCCCCATCTCAGTACACCCCCATCTCAGTACACACACATCTCAGTACACACACATCTCAGTACACACCCATCTCAGTACACACCCATCTCAGTACACACCCATCTCAGTACACACCCATCTCAGTACACACACATCTCAGTACACACACATCTCAGTACACCCACATCTGAGTACACACCCATCTCAGTACACCCACATCTCAGTACACCCACATCTCAGTACACACCCATCTCAGTACACCCACATCTGAGTACACATCCATCTGAGTACACACCCATCTCAGTACACCCACATCTGAGTACACATCCATCTCAGTACACACACATCTCAGTACACCCCCATCTCAGTACACCCACATCTGAGTACACCCCCATCTCAGTACACCCACATCTGAGTACACATCCATCTCAGTACACCCACATCTCAGTACACCCACATCTGAGTACACATCCATCTCAGTACACACACATCTCAGTACACCCACATCTCAGTACACACCCATCTCAGTACACACACATCTCAGTACACACACATCTCAGTACACACACATCTCAGTACACATCCATCTTAGTACACACACATCTCAGTACACACATATCTGAGTACACATCCATCTCAGTACACACACATCTCTGTACACATCCATCTCAGTACACACACATCTCAGTACACACACATCTCACTACACACATATCTGAGTACACATCCATCTCAGTACACAGCCATCTCAGTACACACACATCTCAGTACACACACATCTCAGTACACACACATCTCAGTACACATCCATCTCAGTACACACACATCTCAGTACACACACATCTCTGTATCTGCCAAAATAATCAAGATATGTTTAAATGAAAAGGACTTTTTCAAAGTCAAGACCAGTGATAATTGACCCACAAACACACACACACACACATCTCCATTTTCCCACTGTTGAAACCATCAGTGGGAGTTTTGTGGCCCAAAGTTCCCACACTTGTTGGCTGCACTATGACCGTGGCGTCCAAAGTCAATGGTTAGTGTGTGTGTGTGTGTGTGTGTCCCACCCCTCTGAACCCCCCATAGTCTTTCTCATGGAAATCAAATCAACAAACAAATTGTGTGCACCTATGACCCATAGTTCTCTTCTATGTCTCTCTCTCTCGCCTTCTCTCTCTCTCTCTCTGTCTCTCTCTCTCTCACACACACACATGCAAACACACTCACACGTAGACACACACAGCTGTCTGTGCTATTTCTGACTACCCAGACTGTCGAGTCATCCAAGGACTGAGGGTGGGAGGGGGGAGGTATTAAGAAGCTTCTCTCCCTTCCTGCCCTTTGCTGCTTTCCTTTTCACCCTATCCTCACATTCATCACTGACTTCTTTCTTTTTCTTTCCTCGTCTTCATCTCTTTCTGTTCTTTCATCACCAATTTCTACCCCCCCCCCCCTCCAAAAAAATATCCTTTGGCTGTTTTTCCATGACCTGGTATCAGCTCTACTCCTCTCCACTCAGACTGCCAGCTTGCTTTTGGTACCAGGACACTTGATTCCACTGCGCTTTTTTCACCCCCTTGGATGGCGTGAAGGTTGTCCATGTTGTTTTTGGTGGATCATCGTTTGGATAAAAAGAGTATCACAGAAATGCAAGTGATTTAACAGATAGAACCGACCAAAGCCCAACTTTTTTTGATGACTTTCTGTTTAATTTGAAGTTGTGTTTCTGAAGTCGTGAGACGCATCTGAAGACTCTTTCCCAGACCAACATGGTTCTCTGGAATGTTTCCTGTGTTCCAGACTCCCTTTAGAAAATCAAGGAATTTACTGCAGCAGTGGCCAACATCCAGAGCTGATGTGCAGCGGAGGCCGGCAGGTGAAGCGCTGGTGCTGTCAGCAGCACCTTCGCCTCCTGCCAGTGATCCGACTGCGGCCTGACGTGCGTCTGTGGTGGGCTGGTGCATGCTGGTATGTGGCTGCTTACCACAGCAGGGGTGGCGTTGTTGCATCCCAACATCACGCCAGCAGCCTTCGATTAGCCTCTGCGTCGGAAGCCCAGCTAGACAGTAAACCGTGGCTTGTGATGCTAATCTGATATGATGTGTGTGGCGTTCCTCATCGGTGCCATGCTTAGTTTAACCCATGGAGGTGGAGGAGGTGTGCAGGCCTGCCTGCTGTCAGAGTTCTCAGGATGGGGACCACAAAGAGCGCATGAGTGGCAAGAGCTTAAGCTAGTAAGTGAGGCTGCGCTAGCAAAACTCATGTGGAGCAGACCAAACACAAGAGGAGACAAAAGTTAGTGATTTCATGGAAGTCGTGAAATTCGTCCTGAGGAGCCACAGGAAGCACCGTGCTTTGCTTTCCTTCTTCCTCCCCCATCCCTCCCTCCTTCTTACCATATTTTCTTTCTCAGTCTCTCATTCCCTCTCCTACCCTTATATCACCGCCTGCTCCTCCCTCCCTCTGTCTGTTCCCTCTGAGCCATCTGACTCGGCAATGACCGCATGTGACCTTTAGCTGAATGCAAGAGGAGACTCGGCGAAGGAGGAGGCAGATAGACGGAGAGCAGGCAGCGGATGACAAATGAGCTAATTGCTTCAGATTAACCATGGAGTGTCTGCCTGCCTACAAGGCTCACAGCCTCCTCCTGTCTAGACAACACCAGGGAGGGGAGAGGGAAGGGGGAGGGAGGAACTCGGCAGTTTCCCTCTTGCAGAAGGATTGAGAAGTGAATGTATTTTAGTACTTTTTGTTATTTTCTGAAGTGGAGACCTTTGATAAATTGTAGCTTCAGTGTGGGGATATCATGTCAGATGAGGTCAGTTGTCTGCTAGAGCTTGAGTGTGTGTGTGTGGGGGGGGGGGGGGGTTGCACAGGTTAAATATCAGTTCTATGTTTCTAAGTCTGCAAACAAACGAACAGCAGAATCTATTTCTGTTTGTTCTGGTGCAGAGACTTTCACCCCAGAGTCTCGTAGTCCACTGCAGTAAACATAAAAGGATCCAAATGGAAGTATTTTGTGAAGTAATCAGGTCTTCTGGAGGTAGATTCTGGTTCTCTAAATGGGGCACCAGTCACTGACTGACAAACAAAGAATAATTACAATAAAACACTGCAGACATCAACAGACATCTCCCCACTATTAGAACATCCACACACCTCAACAGTGCACTCAGGAAAATGCGAGTATTAAATAATCAAATTAATACGTTTCACATGATACTAATAATGCCAATAATACCAGAAGAAGAAAGATTAGGAAAATCTGATTGTAACCAGCTTAGAGGGCATACTGCCACCTAGTGTTCTGGAGGTGGGCCCACCAAACCAAGCCTCCCCCTGTTTCTTTTTTTATTGTGTGTAAAGTCAGTGAGGCTCTCTGCCATTTGGCGCCACCACCGTGACTTCCTGCTACTGTGCAAGAGCAGTACCAGGAGGCTGTGAATTATACTGCAGTATTCTATTGTGTTTTACAGAAAGAACAGGCTGTGTATGCTTGTAGCGTGAAAATCTGAGTAAAGACGCAGCAAAGCCTGAGAGCCTTTGTTGTTGGATGCTGGATCACACGTACAAACAAGTTCCCCTGAAAGCCATTTCTGCAGAGTGAAGTTGGGATTGTGCTTCCTAGCGGAAGCATGTTGTGGCCTTAGGGATCCATCTGCACAGCACACTTGGTTGACAGTGTAGGACTACTTTTGTCATGCTAAAAATGCTCCGGAAAAAGGGATAGGAGAAAGAATAAGTAGAGGGAGAAAGAGGACAGGAAGGAAAAAGAGAAGGATGAAGATGGCATTTAAGGAACACATGAGAACGTGGAAATGGAAATTTTAAAAAAAAGACAAACCCACTGCACCAAAACATGTGCCTCTGCTTGGCTGACACGGAAACACTTGTGAAACAAAAATATTATGTAATCGTGTTACACCTTCTCTCGGAAATCTGGATGGAAACATAACATGAGAGATTTTCCTCTCAGTACGCAGAATGGAAGAAGTGAAGAGAGGTACAGAGCAGAGAACGGAGGATCTGAAGGATGAGAGATGAAACACAAGTAGAGAGCATGGAAAAGGAGAGTAAGGAGGTGGGAAGTCCGCTGACCGACCTGCTGACCTCTCCGTTCGGGAGTTCTACTGCAGGCTGGCTGACATGCACAGTCAGCTGGTTTGGTAGAATGTGTTTTGTTGACTAGCAGCTATTTCACTTTCTGTTGTGACTGCTAAAAACGCTGGAAACACCTTGTAATGGACGAGGGGATTCGACCAAAAACCCTCTCAATATGCAGCTGAGAAATCCATGCAAGTCAAACTTGCTCCTGATGTTTCCCTGCTGTCCAATTGGAGCATCAGACCCTATGAGAGCCGGCAGGTACGGTTCATCGCGTGGAAGAACGGTATTCTTTTTTACTACATTAATATGACGTGCATCAAGATGCGTAAGTCCACAAACAGGCGAGCAAGGTCACGCCGCTGTAGAAGCCCGCCGTGAGATGCGTATTCACTGCGGGCTGCTGTTCCTCAACCTGAGTCACATCAGCATCAGCGGCGCATCAGCGGACGCTAAAATCAGAAGAAAAGCACAGATTCTGAAAATCAAAGTGCAGGATGATGTTTCCATGGACGTGATCAAATCCAGCCCTCCCTCCCAGGACGTGAGGAAAGCCGGGCAGAGGGCGTCAGCTGAGACCTGCAGCAGCCCAATGAGCTGAAGAACGGAACCTGGTTTACCGCCGGTTCTATTTGCAAGCGCGTCGTTGCATCCTTGGCTTGGCCCCGCCCACAGTGACTATGATTGGCTTATAGGAATTCAAACAAGCCAGAGAGTTTATTTTTCCACCACGGAGGGACGTCTTTGTGTGAGGTCACCCACCCTTGCCTCTCAACAAAGGCTTACAGGTAGCAGTTTGAAGACGCGTGATGAAAGGACAGAAACAAGCCACTGCAGGTTGGTGGTACCAAAAGGTGCAAAGGCGTTTGTCTGTTCTGGGCTACTGTAGATGCAAGATGGCGGCTCTGCAGAAGAGGCCCCGCTCCCGTGTGGGGACCAGAGTTTGAATGGATTGACAGGAGGGAGAGAGAAAGAAAGGAGGGGAAGGGAAAAAAGAGTGGTGCGAGTGTTTTGGCTGAAAGTCTGATATCAGCAGCAGCTGATGAAACAGAGAGACAGACAAGCTGTCAACAGGCAGCGTGCCCACACACACACACACACACACACACACACCGTGGCAATCTGGGTGCCTTCACACAGATGGTGAGACTGGCGGTGCAGTTTGTTCAAGTCTTCCTAGACAGTTTGTGACATCACAAACGATCATTTTGACTGATAATGCAAGAGGATTCACAATTTCAGGAGGAATCAGCATCGTTGTGTCATTATTGCCATTTTAATGGAATTCAAATCATTGAAATGATGACGTCGTTGTTGGCGCTGGCGGGCTGGGGTCTCTGCAGTGCTGGGGTCTCTGCAGTGCTGGGGTCTCTGCAGTGCTCGGGTCTCTGCAGTGCTCGGGTCTCTGCAGTGCTCGGGTCTCTGCAGGGCTCCATTTACAACGGCGCTCTGAAATATCGTTGGCCTCCAGCAAACTTGATCCCCCTGTTGTCGTCCTGTCCCTTCGGCCATAATTCAGCTCCACTCTGGAGTCAAAACAAGTTTCCCAAAAACATTCAGACAAACTTCACCGTGCGAGTACAGCGCTTCCTTTTCTAACAGTTCTTCTGAAATACGTCAGCGTCGCTCCACCAGGAAGCTCTGTCCAAACTGTCCTGCCAGAAATTGATGGATGATTGAACCTCCAGTGACCTCTGTGTCCTACTTTAAGTCCTTCCTTTCAGTTCAGTTTAATCAAATGAAATGACCACGGATGAATTAACTCTTCTTTTTTATTTTTTTTTTAGAAATAGTCTTTTGACACCCGTCCAGCTTTTAGGTGTCTCACCTTCCTGCAACTTCAAATATCAGTCAGCCAGGATGGGAAATGTTTTGGGATGGGAAATTCTGAGGTTGGGGTTCCTTGTGCTGCTCCAGTTTGGAGTTCTCATTGACTTTCGTCTCCTGCCATGGAGCTCCGTCCGTCTCATCATTATTCCGTCCGTCTCTCTCGCTCTGACCCATCTGTCTCTCCCAGACGCTCCCACCACTCACCATCTTTCTCTCGGTCTCCTTCCCTCACACCCCTCCTCCCTCGCATTGACCCCTTTTGTTCGCAGCTATTTGGTGGTGGGGGTGGTGATGGTGGTGGGGACGAGGGGGGGGGGTCTGGTCAGCTGTTTCCTCAATGTGCGTCTGGACAGTGTGAGAATGTGTGTGAGAAAAAAGAGGAGACAAAGGTTGGTCAAGTCTCAGAGTGTGTGTGTCAGCCGGTGAGGACACACACAGTGTCGGAGCGTCCACAGGAAATGTAGTCTGGAGTTCCACTCGACTGGGAAGTTTTGTTCTTTTACATTTTTTTTGTTCTGTTTTGTTGTTGTTTTTTTAGTTTTAAGTTCTTTAACCACGTTTTTAAAAGTTAAACTCAGGGAATACAAAACTTTTTTTGTCGGAGCAAAGATCGCGCAGAGCTTGAAGACTATGCAGCCTCCGTCAGGGAGTCACAACCATGACAACTGTGTTCAGACGCAACTGTGCGGTGAGTGTCCCGCTCCCACGCTAGCCGCTGCTAACCTGCTGCAGCCAGCTTGCATTTTAAGAACTGGACAACTGAAACATTCAGCCACTTTCATTGAGAACTTTATCAAGCAAACATGTTGAAAATGCTCCTGTCTCAACTTTTGAATTATGAGGATGTGCAGCGTCACATCATGTGTGCGGTCACCTGAAACATCAAAAAACAAACTAAGAACTCAAGCAAGCTGTCAATAAATACAGAAGTGTGACGTTTAGATTAACAATGTTCTGATTGGGGTTTGATTTTCATGAGTCAGGTTTGAGTTAGCATGAATGCGTCGTCGTGTCAGCAGTCCAGAGACCATGGAGGCTTGTTCTGCACTCGCCAACTCAAACGGGTAAGAAGCTTGGCCGAGCGGCTCCAACCGGCCACCAGGCTGCATTCAGAGGTGTCCCCTGTGTCATGACGCAGCAGCCATGGATGCTAACTGCGGGTCAAAGGGTGGCGCTGTTTCACGCTGGGTGCACTCTTCACCAAAGTTGTGAATCCTGACTTTGGACAGTACAAATAAAACTGACTTGATATTTGAAGAGAAAGGTGACTAAAAGCTTCAAGCTTCAAAATTGGTGCTTAATGACCATAAAGTCATAGATTCGGGTCACCGCCACATTGTTGGTTCCTCTGCTCTGAACCCAGGGTCGGGCTCAAGGGCCCCTGATCAGGCGGGAGCGTATTTGCTGTCTTTACTTCGCTCGATGTCTGTTTACATCACCACATTCACGTTAGAATGGAAAATTATCCGTCCATGCTCTTGCAGGATAGGCAGCCATGAATCCTGAAAGCTGGAATTAAATTGATGTCGTTTAAACTCACGTTCGCTCATTCGCCACGGAGCTGGTTTTCTGATTCAGTTGTGCAGAATCCAATGGAGCAGATCCAGCAGTCCCATTGGCTGGTAGAGGAACCTTTGAGGTGACTACTTCCTGCTGGTCTACGAACACGAGTCATCATGCGGTGCTCTGTTGGTGTTGTCACCTACGTTTCCAGCTCTGATGGAGGCGGGATCAGACCGATGCCAATACGACACACAGCTTGAGTCTCGAGGGGGATCCCTCTGGATCCTGGCTCCTGGTCTCTGGGGTCACTGAGATCTGTTTGGGCGGCGTGCTACTGGTTTGTGAACTCCCGTTCAGTGTCAGCGGTGGACTTGTGTTGCGGTTGTATTGATTGTGGCGTTTGGGTGCTGGTCATCAGGACCGGTGTGTGACAGGGTTGTGTTCAGCTTGTGTGTGAACCGGACTGTGGTGCTCACAGATTTGCTGAGAACGTGGTTTTCATTCAAGACGAGGAGAAACTTATCAGAGTCACATGACTCGTTCTCCATGTGTCTTTGTGGTTTATAATCTTTGAACTGGTCTGAGGAACTTAACAGGAGTGTGAGAACGGCCGTGAACTGCCTCAATGGTGTGTGTGTGTGTGTGTGTGTGTCTGTGTGTGTGTGTGTGTCTGTGTCCCGCCTGCTTCTTTATGGTCTTGTGTCTGACTTGGCTCTGACCTCTGCCTGCCCCCAGTGAAAATACGTGTGAGAGAAATGCTGTGTGTGTGTGTGTGTGTGTGTGTGTGTGTGTGTGTGTGTGTGTGTGTGTGTTGGTAACAGGGGGGTGGGGTGTTAGAGCAGACTGTTTCTAAACAAAGCTGGTCCTGTCTGTCTCGTCTAGTCGAGTCGAGTCTAGTGTGTGTGTGTGTGTGTGTGTGTGTGTGTGTGTGTGTGTGTGTGTGTGTTGACACCATGACCTCAGAATGTCAGAACAGTTTTCCCTCCCCCTCCGAGTCACCAGTCGATCCATGACCTGGAAGTGCTGCGCCCTCCTCCTGCTGAAGAGTGACGGTGAACCTTAAATCAGGCAACTTCCAAACGGCGCGTGAGCTTCAGGAGTTCGTCCTTCATGGAGGCTCCTGTCTTTACCGCCAGGCTGCTGCTTTCATCGGAAGTCTCTTATTTTTCAAGAGGTCGATTCCCTGCTGCTCTTCCAGTGAGAAGTTTTGCTGGCCCTTTGTTTTACGTGTTCATATAAAAGAAGAAGTGAAATCACGGCGACGTGGTCACAGCTGGCTGACATTTTGCAGCGTAAATGATCATCATCACGACTTATTTTACAAATTTAAATTCAAATGTGGAAAAATGTGCGAATCCAAGGAAGTGGGAAAATGTCCACAGATGGTACCAAAGCAACTGAAGTTCCAGGTCAGCTCACGCTTTTGTCACTATTTAATTTGTATCACTTTCCTTTCATTTTCCATTCCCTCGTTTAAATGTGAGCGTTTAGTGGTTCGTTCGTGCCGTGAAGTAAAGGACCAGGAACCCTGTCGCCACACTCAAGTAAATCAGTCAGCCTCTGTTTCTTTGTACAGGACAAGACGCTGGAGTCATGATTGTGCTTGTAACCGTCTTACAACATGAAGTTAATTTCCCCGGTGGCCACGGCAGAATGAGTCATGAGGTGGAACAGAGTTTTCTGATGTAATAATAGGTTCATATTCCAGTTGGACGACTAAAAGGAATGTTCGACTCAGGGATCCTCCGTGTTGCTCCCTGTGCTCACGTGACCTGACCTCCACCTTTGTGTTTGTGCTGTTGCAGCCCAGCTGGAGTTCGTCCAGATCCTGGTGATTGTGGTGGTGATGATGGTGATGGTGGTGGTCATCACCTGCCTGCTCAACCACTACCGCCTGTCGGCACGCTCGCTCCTCTCCAGACACGCCAACTCTCGCAGGAGACACCTGCCGCTGGCCAACGTAAGGCAAACACCACACTCACGCTGGCGCTGCTGCCATGTCTCCCCTGCTGTACACTGTTGGTGGATTTACCCAGAATTCTCTCATCACCGTGTGACTCCTGATGATTCCTCCTCTGGCTGCACATCTGGATCACAGCCTCTCCCTGTCTGGGAAGTTCCAGCTGGGATTGGAGGCTCTTTGGCCTCAAGCTTGATAGCTGTTAGGATGGACAGAATCTCCTGGCTCTGTAACTACAGTACTGGGACAAACACATACTACAGTATATGTACTGTGACCTTAACAGTACTGGGACTACAGTACTGTGTATGTCCCAGTACTGTAGTTAACAGAGCGTGTTTTCTTATCTTGGAGATGTGCAGGATGTGTTGCCATGTGTTGAGTTTTCAGGTCGGCCATTAAGAATCTCAAATTGGATCAATTAAATTGACATCTCAAATATTATAGAAAGTTAAAACATACGTAAAATGTTATGTCTGTTTTTTTTAACCATTTCCTTTATTCTCCTAAATTTTTAAATGAGCTGTGCTCAGTGAGGAGATTCCTCAATGAAAGAAGGATTCTGAGGAAAGTTTGAAGACTGCTAGAGACTGGTGATTAAACAAGGCTGTGGGCTAATGCTAACACACACACACACACACACACACACACGTACGTACACTGACTTATACCTGAGGCTTCCATAAACATATGACTTCACTTGTGCTCCCTGAATCACTGGTGTGTGTGTGTGTGTGTGTCTCCCGTCTGCATGTCGGATATGACTGAAGGATGAAGCATAGACACACACACACACACACACACACACACAGCTCCTGATAGGCTCAGGGGAGTCATTGTCCTAGTTAATTTGGATTAACAGACAGACACACAACACAAATACAGACGGACAGAGAGGCTGTCACCAGAAACTGAACGCACACCAAAAAAAGAAAGAAAAGCAGACTTCCGTGCGGACCTTTTACAGAGGACCTGCGCTTGTTTGCCTCCAATGAAACCGTAAACCAAAAGGTCCCTGATCAAGTCGGGTCAATGCAGGCAGTAAAAGACTCAACGTTCTCAACACTGAAGACAAAATCACAAACACGCGATGAGTGGACCGAATGGTGAATTGTGAAATCTGTAGAATTCAATGTCTCAAGATGACGACCGAGGGACTTGAAGCTGAAGCTTTTAGGAAATAACATTTAAAACTGTGGCAGCGCCACGCGAAGCCAGCAGCTCGCTCCTGTCATGCTAATGAAACCATCAGGTCTGGACCTGTCAGCGACACGCTGATCAAATGTACCTGAGGAAAGTGAACCAGCGTCCCTTTTCTCCCCCTGCTCTGCCCACCCCTCCCCCTGGGAGCTTTTGCCTAAAACAGAGAGTATCAATGTCTGTTGTGCACCAGTGGAGCCCTCTAGTGGAGGAATACTTCAAGGTATTAAAAGCATCAGAGGGTCGTGTCTCATGTTCATACAAGTGGACAGTCGTATGATACTGGTCAGACTGACATGTAAACTCTTTTAGTTCTGTCTACAGTTTGAACACAGCATCGGAATATAGCACACACGCACACACACACACACACACACACATGCTCACGGTAACTGAGGGGAGTGGCTAAGGAGAAGTTGTAAAGGGGTGTGTTGTGTCTCTCAGGAGGGGGGTCTCTGGTGCTCTGACGGTGCAGGAACAAGCGGCGCTCTCAACGAGGTGAGTTCTGTGACATCGAAACTCCAAAGACTTCCGTCCTTTCCTGCCTGGTGACACAGGAGTAACAGGTTGTCCGTCCTCACACAGCACCAGGTGTACAACCCGCGGCCCCCAGACAGAGGGGGCCCCTCCTCCTACCTGCAGCGGGACCCTCAGCACGCCTCGTCCCAGCCACCTCTTCAGTCGCAGCGCTTCCAGCACACGTACGCCCCGGGTCGCTTCCAGCCCACGTATCCCTACTTACCCCAGAGCCTCATCGATCTCCCCCCCACCATCTCCCTCTCAGATGGGGAGGAGCCCCCGCCATACCAGGGCCCGTGCACCCTGCAGCTCAGAGACCCAGAGCAACAGATGGAGCTGAACCGCGAGTCGGTCAGAGCCCCGCCGAACCGAACTGTGTTCGACTCCCACCCCCTTGACCCCTCCAACTCCTGCCTGCAGGCCAGGTAACCACACGTGCATTGTTTGCTTACTTCTCGCTTCCTGTGGAGTGGAACTCTGAACACCTCATGTCCTCACTCAGAGGGTCTGTAAATCTCTTGATTCACAGAAACCTCGGCGACCTGTGGTGTGTTTGTGAGACTCCTCCCTCGCTAACACAGCGAACCGTCAGATGTCCACCACAGGTCTGGTGTAGCCTGTAGCTAAGCTGGGAAAGGACCACCTCCTTCCTGAAAACCAAACTCTGCTCCTGCCTGAGTGTTTCTTCTCGTTTCAGCTGACGAACGCTGACGTATCAGTGACAGCAAAATGACGTTGTTGCTGCAGACACGATACACAGTCTGAGCGCCAGTTCTTGTTCTTTATATTGACGAGCATTGTGGCTATGAATGAACGTTCTGACCGATCAAAGCTAATTAGAGCATTAGCAACCCCCAGCTTACAAGACAGATGAGGTCCGCTGGGCCTGGATTCTGGACCAGTCGCTCATTTCTTCTTCTTCTTTTTATTTTTCTGCAGTCTGCAGGCTCCTCCTCCAAGCGTCCACACAGGCATCAGTGTGTTGGAGGCGCAGGAGGCCTTGGCCCGGCACCACAAGCAGAGCTCTCGAGTAGAAGGAGCCCCCCCCACCTACAGCGAGGTGATCGGGCACTACTACCACCCGTCGTCTCTGACGACCGGCCACAACCATCGGACACTATCGACCTCACAGACGCCACCGTCCTCATTGATACACGGCCTCCTCCGGCTTCCATCACAGCAGCCAGGAAGTGTGGACAACAGGAATGTGAGAAATTCAAAGGAGAAATCTCAGAAGCCCCAGCAGATGTGACAGGACTGCTTCCTCATTCCTCGCCATCTGGAAAACCACAAGTATATCTGCTACCCACACGGGAGCTGGTTTAAGATGAGGGGTGAGTCACGCTAGTTGTAGATGCAGCTGACTTGTGGTCAGTTCCCCCCCCCCACACACACACACACACTCATAGTTCAGGCTAGGAGCAGGAAGCAGCAGGCTTCTCGGAAGTTAAGAACCCCCAGAAACCACCTCATTCCTGTCCAGCATGGTTGCGAGAGAACATCGGGTACTTCCTCTTCCCCAGCTTCCTACTTCCTGTCTGAGGAGCACATCAGATGAACAGATGATGATGTCGAGAGGAGGGGCAGAGGGTGGAAAGGAAGGGTGGATCCAGAAGCCTCCTCCTTCCCTTCCCCACTCCACCTCGTCCCCCTCTATCAGACTGATCTTACAACTCGTCTTCGTTGGTTATAAATATTTACTTGTTCTGTTTGTTTCTATAGATCTTTTTGTTTGTTTGTCTTTTTCACGCTTACAAAAATTCCCAGGCAAATGGCGAAATGTTGCAATCCTCTTGGTTCTTCAGGCTTGGTTTTGTTTCCTAGATAATCCCCCTCGCTGCTTCGATTCCTCATAGTTCTGTTTCATGACTGCACAGTCCGACGGCGGCGGCGGCGACTCCTGCGCCAGGCTTTAGCTGCATCACTGGGACGTGTTAGCATGCTAGAAAGAGTGTAGATGTAGTCTGTGACATGTTTAGCTAGCGTACCAGTTGTAGCACAGTGCGAAACGTCCTCAAGCTAAAAGCTCTGCCTTAATATTGACCAACCGATGCAGGAGTTGCTGGTTTTTTTAGTTTCTTAAATTGTTTTCTAAAGAAGGTTTGCACAAAATTCAAGACTGTTCACCACAGAAAAAGAGAAACTCTGCAATATGATTGAGAAGAGAGAAATAAGTGGTATTTTTCTAAACTTTGAGTCTAATCAGTAACCTTTTTGTTTGTATGTTGTTTATTTGTAGAAAAAGGAAACAAACATGAATAATCTGTTGGGGTGCCAACTTTCACATCGAACATTTTGCTACATACATGGTGGCTTGTATTACATATCAAGTATATATATGAACACCCATGTATGCAAGCCGGGAGTAAAAGCACGAATTTAGAGTTATTTATATGCTGAAAAGAATTGCACTATTTTTTAGTATGCGCAGATGGAACGTGTGAGAGAGACTTTGGTTCTGAGGGAGCTCTGTCTGTTCGGCCTCACCCAGAGAAACCACAGCCACACAGCCTCCCCAGAGGGCGGGACCCAGCTCGGTGCACAGCAGCCGCTACCACGGCTACATATCATAGAGGGATTCTGACGCCGGCTCCGTGGACCGATGGCTACTGCACCGTAGGGCGCCGCAGGGGTGACTTGTGTTTGCAGTCCAACAGATAGTTAGCGTCTCCGTGGCGTCCCTCGGCCAAACCCGATGGAGTCGTTACATTTAATTTTGGATGATTGCAGGAAATAAGATCTGTGGCAAACTTAAGTCCAAACTTGCACTTCTTCTCAGCATGTTGACGTTTTAACGCCCGCAACGGACGACCTTTGTAGTCTCCTTTATATACTTGTTAGCAACTCAAGTTCCTAAGACGCCTAAAAGCTTTGAGAATGTGGCGTGTGCTGATGTCCTGTGACAGAACGTGACAACACCTTCAGCTGGTGTTTACCACAGACCTTATCTCAGGTACTTCACCAAAAACTCGGTGACTTTGAGACGAGGGAATCCTTCACCAACGCTAACCTCTTCCTGGGTTTTCGGACTCACTCCTGCGCGGCTCTAGACATACAAAGTAAATCCTGTGTTTATGCAAATATCCCTGCCTGGGAGCCAACCGCCAGTCAGCCTCCTGCCTGCAGGCCCAATCAGAAACGCCTCTGGTAGCTCTTTGGATCATCCTGTTGGCTCCGTTATCCGCCGGTCCCAAAGCAGGCTGTCACTACCTCCACCAAACAAGTCAAGCACAGTTTGTTAATCACACTTTGTCACATTGAACACACGTCTGACCTAATCAAGATGCTGTGTGATGTAACAGTAGGTAGGAAGTAGCGGAGTTCATGTGTTTTATTTTGTTGGAGCGTCGAAATATTTATCACAGAGAAAAAAAAGATGGCGAACTGGTGACATCTTGCGTCCCCTTTGTAGTGCACGACTCAGGAAGGAAGCCAGGTCGCCTTACAGGCCCTAAATGTGTGATAGAGGGGCTGTGCACCGCTGTGGCCACACACACACACACACACACACACACACACACACTTTTGAACGTTCCACACCCTCTGCTAGGTTCCCCTCTCGCAGGCATCTCTGAGCACTTTACTGCACCAGGAAGGAGACTACAATCCTCAGCCAGCGCCGGCCTCCACTCACTGCCCTGCGATACGACCTCCATGTCCCACATGAGCGTTTCCACACTTTTAAAGTTTGACGAGAGTTCCAATTGTTTGTCCCTTCAAAGGAAGATCCCAGCCCGACTCCCTGGAGCCGTCATTTATGATTCTGGACTCTGTAGGAGTCACGACTCACATGGGTGTCGGCACTTGTGCGTGTTTATGTCACAAAAGAAGCCCAAGTCCTTTCATGTCAGTTATAAAGTCAAGTCAAATATTGGGAACCATTTTTTCAACATCAGAATCGGTCCAGGCAGAGGAGACGTGCCCAGCCAGTTTCCTGTGCAGGGTCCATACTGAACCTTCCTCTTCTCACCCAGGATTTTGGAACTCTTTGTCTCGCAACTTGACGTGTTGTTGCAAACGAGACACACTGAAGTGTTGAAAAGTGGCACGAGTGTCAACAGCAACTCGTCGCGTTTCATCTCGTTAAAAGTGTGGAAATAAATCCTCCATTTCAGGATTTAGGTTCCTGCAGAGAAAAAAGAGTACAGAATCTCTGATTTTTAGCTTTCTCTTCAGGATAAGTTGCTGCTTTTCCAGCGTGACCCACATGTACCTCAGGCCCTAACAAATCTAGCGCCCTCTAGTGTCCAGTCTTTATGCAACAGCGCCCTCCGCAGGGACTGAACCAAACCGCAGCCAAAACGAAAGGCCAAAAAGTCCTTTTTATACTTGAATTGTTCTTCAAATGACTCACAGATGTTGAAGGCTGGATGAACACAACAAATATGGAGACCTGCGGTGACAAGGACATGTAATTAGTGATACATTTGTCTGTAAACATTTACAATAAAACATTTTTCAAGACATTCCTGACCTCTCCCATCATCCAGAGGCCTGAAATGTTTCTTTGACTTCGGACTTTAAATGAGACGTAAATACATTCAAATAGTAGTAGAAAGAGAAGTACGGGACAACCCTCATTACGTTAGATTTTTGCATCTTTGAAAGCTGTGGAACCATCTTTCTAATTCCCAGTTTGACGTTTGAGAACTTCAAGATCTTCAGAAATATAGAAATCCAGGCTCCGCCCCTTCTTGTTGTTGGGAAACCTTCCTTTAACATCTGGGAGACAAAAACGTGTCAAATCGTCAAAAGTCGTTTCTGTAGGATCCCCTCAGTCTCCTGTGCTGCGTCGTTGGCGTTTGAAATCCAGCACAGGAAGAAAATCAAATCCTAATTTGAAGAATTAAATCTCTGAATCCAAAGCGGCCAGAGGAGCGATGATCAGATCAGTGAAGGTACGATCACCTTTGACCCTGTCACGAGATTGTCAGCCTGGTCCCACCACAAGTTCCACTAACTTATTGACCTCCTCCCTTCATCGTTCTAAAACTTGTGTTGGACCAGGCTCTCTTGCGGTTTGGTTCCCTGCGTGAGAAGGTTCGCAGCGGGTATGAGAAGTCTGGATGGCTCTGATCAGGGCGTCCCTCCAGAAACCAACGAAGAGGCTGTAGTGTTCACGAGGACTGAAGGAGTGGAGGATCAATCTCTTGCTTCAGGGAAACCTGCGCTGGCTGACCACACCATGACAGACCGCGGGGGGGGGGGCTCCTGTCGAGGCCAGCAGTGGTACCACCAACAGCCTTCATTTCTTATGTCTTTACTGTCACTCTCAAACTTTGAGGTGAATTTTGAGCTCTCAGTCCAGATCAGCTGTTTCAGGAGAGTCCAAATCCACAATCCCTGATGAGACCAGTTCAGGGGTGAAGTGTTCCCTCTGCTGCAGTGGAGCGTCACCGGTCCGGTTCAGACCGCATCACAAGTCTGTGAGCTCGCGCTCAGATCCAGCTGGTCCCGTCTCACAAACTTGTTCCCCATGTAGTCAAACACCTGCATTATTTCAGATGGCAGCATTTGAAGCAGCTGTCAGTTGGAGGCCGAAAGCTTCCGTCTGCTCCTCCGCGTGTCCCTGGACGACCGAACCACTCAAGACGTTGAACGCGCTCGTAACGCTCGCCAATTATTGATCCTGAATTAATCCTCGGCTGAGGACGGAGCTTAACGCAGGTCTGAACGAGGCCGTAGATGAAAGACGAAACCTAAACCTGCACGCTGGGATCAGGACAAAGTGTTGGCTGATTCCCCCGTGTTTCCCTCTGACTCTACCAGTCTGGGAGGACCTGCATTCAAACTCACTCATGCACTCGTAGTCCCACATTCTGAAAACACATGCAAACATTGTTGTGAGACAAAGTTGCATGTGTGTTTGTTTCCAAGCCTCCATATCACACACGAGCGTCTATAGACGCTGGCATTGATCATCACACACGTCAAATGGTCGTCCTGCAGCTCCGCCCCACGCGACCTCTGACCTTCACTGCAGGAGCTCTCAAAGAGCTTAAGACAGAGGGTTGTGGATTACGACTCAGATTTGACAGTTAAGAGCTACAAAGGAGAGTTTGAGACCTCTTTGAACGCTGCGTGTGATTCTTGCACCCAGAGAAAACTGAGAGTGGTCTTCACCGTCTGAGGAGTGAATATTTGGTATTCGGATTTGTGTGTGGCAGTAATAATCTGTTTGACCTTCACACACACACGCACACGCTGTAGCTGTCCGTCAGCGTGTTAGCTCTCACCGCTGGTGAGTGAGTGCTGTTCATGTACGCTGACGTGCCTGGGAAAGACTTGCAGCCGTCTAGACCAAAACTAAACACAGCAGCTGAAAGCAGACTAAACAAACTGACCTCAGACGCTCCACACACACAGGTGCTCCCTCATTCACACACACACACACACACACACTCTCCTATTGTGGACCACACAAGATAGCAACATTGAACACACCTGGTTGGCCTCCAGCGTAGCCCCTCCCCCTCCTGTCTGAACCAGCTCTTCCTGTTCCCTAGAGATGCCTGCCGTCCAATGACAGAGCTCCCTTCAGACTGGCCTGGCTGCCATTGGCCGGTCGGGTCTCTCTGGAAACGTTCCTCGTTGATTATTGTTGCTATGTCGTACAAGTGTGCCTGCCTGTGCTGAGACGGGCGAAATGTGAGTTTGGGCTGTCAATCATCCCAGGACACGCCTCTTTACTGTCTCAGATGATGTTGATGATGATGAGATTGATGATGATGAAGATGTTTTTGATCGTGATGCCGCAGAGAGCGTTGCAATACACCTACTATTTGCCTTTTTGATAATATTAGTCATATTTTAACGTAGTGTTAAGTTTTTATTGTTGACATTGTTTTTTCACTTGAGAAGATAAAAAAGATCATTTTACTTCAGTCCCACAAGTTTCTTTTTCCTTTTGTAACTTTGAGTGTAAAACTACCTAAGACACACACTCGAGCTGCAGTTCACCGGAGGACGGCGTGTAAATACTAGACGATGTACTCCTGCTGTTAAGTGCCCTTTCCAGTCTAAAGTGTGCTTGTTAGCGTGCAGCTGTCTGAGGAGCGAGGGAACGCCTCGCCGCACTCCTGCTCTCCCTCCGTGACACATCCACGCCTGCTTTTCTTTTGTTTGTTTCACATTTTGTTTGTGCACTTAAGAGTTCAAGCATCTCTCGTATGTACAAGTGAACATCAAGTCCTCGTCCCCGAACTGTCGCGTCTCCTCCTCGCCTGACCCAGCGTCTACACGTGTGCCTTCTGGTGTCGGAGCGAGACTTTGTACGTACGCCGATCTCGTTGCAGGGTGACGAAGCCCTGGAATCCTCGTTTATTGTTGCCT